>NW_027532203.1:15658780-15708860 GCF_008692635.1 Crocuta crocuta | reverse complement strand
TGGAAGGACAAGTTGCAGATCTTTTCTTTTTCTCTTTCTAAATCTGCAGTGAGCTGGGGAAGAGTTTTCCAGTTCTTTCTCCCTGCCTATTTGGGCAGCAGCTGCTGAGATGGGGGCTTTGCTGACCGAATGCTAATCAGTGCTCTGTGCTATCTGCATGGAGCTGGGGGTCTGCCTGTCCTAAGCACACACCCCTTTCCTCCAGTCCTTCTCTTCCGGTCGGGCCCCGAGTGAGCACGGCAGGGAGAAGTCCCCTCTGTCCAGTTGCCGAGCAGCACCTCAGAGGGCACGTGGCTCACCTGACACATGCAGTTGTGCATGTCTGGTGTGGGGGAGGGGTATGCATGCTCTTCTCACTCGGTCAGTGGACTTCCCAGAGCCCCGGGAACCAGGTGGTCCCAACTGGTAGAAGGACCAGACTGCAGCTCGCGTGGGGTCCTGAGGCCACCATGCACTATGCAGAGCCCAGCAGGAAGACACTTGAACCTTAGTTAGGGCTGTGGACTGGGGTTCGTCCGAGTTTTACCTCCTTAGGCTTTTGAGAAAATTCTGTGCCACACTAGGAAAGAGGTCATATACTTCTCTCTCTTTTTTAAAATCTTTAATGTTTATTTATTTTTGGGAGAGAGAGAGAGACAGAGTGTGAGCAGGGGAGGGGCAGAGAGAGGGGGAGACACAGAATCTGAAGCAGGCTCCAGGCTCTGAGCTGTCAGCACAGAGCCCGTGGTGGGGCTCGAACTCAGGAGCCGTGGGATGGTGACCTGAGCTGAAGTCTGACACTTTGAGCCACCCACGTGCCCTGAGGTCATATACTTCTAATTGAACCTGTGGGTAGTTAGTTATGAACAAATAAGCAAGCAGACTTCTTCATTCATTCATTTGAGAAGTATGACTTCAGTGTCCATTCTGTACAGACACGGCACCAGATGCTTCCTAATGTCAAGTACTTAACACCTGACAGGTACTTTATGCTGTCTCTAAGACACACTGCAGTGGGGCAAAGGAGGCCTTTTGGCTTCGTTTTACAGATGGGAAACTAGGAGTCAGTGCTTAAATAATGAGTACAACATCTTACACCCTTAGTCGCAGAGCCAGGATTCAAGCCCAGAGCCTGCCCCCAGCTACTGCGCCACCCCACCTCTCCTTCATTGGTAAAGATAAACCAGTAATGGAAGCCCCGCAGGACCCGCCCTGCCAGGCCAGAATGCAGAGGCTTTCCTGGTATGCACACGCATGCACACGTGTGTGCATTCCATTTGCTGGACACGACATCTCGGAAGGTGTCTGACTGGATGGAAGGAGGGCTGGCTCTCCACCTTTTCTAGTTTTGGAGGCATCAAGCTCTCCCTCTCATTCCTAGTTAAAAAAAAGTAAATCGTGCAACTTTCCTCCAAAGTCTGTGAGCCCTGGCTATGTGTCAGGCTGGGTCAGTCTGGGCGGGTGAAGGCTCAGCCTGCCCCCCCAGCCATCCTTTCGAGAAGCCCTGTCAGCTGCCTGCATTCCTACAGCACAGCTTGGTTTCCATGACACTGACCGTCTGGTGGAGACTTTTGTTCACATCAGGCAAAGAGCCCCTCTCTTGTATTGGTTGCAAAGCAGAATGTCCCTTTCTCTTTTTTTTTTTTTTCCATGCAGAAAACATAGCAAGAGGCAGGGGGAGGCTGCTTGGGTCGGTTCTGTAGCCCTTGGCAGCCTCTGAAATGAGTCATCTTGGGNGGGGTGGGGGGGGCTGCTGCTTCTCTGCCACCCTCCTTTTGGGGATGGCCCGCCAGGAGGCGTGGGCTTCCTTTCTGTCTCGGTCACACATGCATTTATCTCCACTGCTACTGTCGCCTGTTTGCTTCCAGCCTCCGCAGTTCTGGCGAGTGACGAATTTCTTTTTTTTTCTTTTTTCCGAATTGGATTGCTTATTTATTTACTTTTCAGAAAAATATTACTGTTTGGTATGTACATCACAAGGTCCTGGCATTTGAGGCCACAGTCCAGAGTGACGAATTTCATAAGCTTACCATCCACTCCAGACAATAGTTCTGCCTAGTGCTTCGCTTAAAATCACCCCAAGTCAAGCCTCACGGGGTGCTCCCTGGTTCTACTGCGCTGGGATCTGGTGGGTTCTATTACCCATCTTCTCCTTTTACTTGGTCTAACCTCCTCTCCAGAGTGGTGTTTCTAGATCAGGGTGCCTCAACCTCAGCACTGTTAATGCTTTGCTGTGGGAGCCGATCTGAGCATTGCTCGATGTTTATCAGCACCCCTGGCCTCTACCCACTAGATGCTAGCAGCTTCTCGCCCTCTCCCTGCAACTGTGACAAACAAGTGTCTACAGACATTGCCAAGTGTCCCCTCAGGAGCAAAATCACACCCAGCTGGGAACCACTGTTCTGGGCTAAACCGACCACCCCCTCCCCCTTAAGTGCACTGTATTAGCTTTTTCCAGGTCCTCTCTCTGTGTCTGTAGGGCAGAGAGCCTTCTACGCAGGCATGAATTCGGCTCCCATAATTACTTGAGCTTGGTAATAGCAGCTAGTATTTACACTGACAAGCACTTAATTTCTTAATATCTCACATAAGCTATATGGATTACAAGGTTCAGGTTCAATTTTATCAATGATACTGAAGGTGGGAGAAGTTTTCTCCAATCTAGTTCACAGACCACCTCCTTTTAGGATCACCTGGAGGATAAATACACATTTTCTGGGCTCCACGCCAGACTTGCCAATCAGGGTCTCTAGGGAGCTGGGGAAGTCTTCATTTCATGCTTTGCAAATTCTTCTTTTTGAATGGTTTTACATTCGGGTGGTTCCAAACTTAAAAGATGGTGAAAATCTTTTAATTGCTGCTACCACCTGCTTGGTTCCCTTCCCTGCCATCTCATTCAACACACACTCACACACACACACACACACACACGCACACACACATGTAGCCAGTGGCTTGTGTGTCCTTCCAGAGTTTTCTATAGCTACATAATAGAATTTGAATTTTCAACAAGCTCCCAGTGATATTTGTGCTGTTTCAAATGTGAGAACTGGTTCTCTCTACGTTGCTGCTTGCCTGTCCAATGCAGATAGGTTGCAGGCAAAAAGATTTCTCCTTCTTGCTGCAAAACAGGAATTCTAGAGGCCTGGGATATGGTGTCTGTCCCCCCCCACCCCCCACCCCATCTCATCATTCCAAACTTGAGCCTAATTCATAACTAAAGGAAGGGGAAGAGGAAGTCCAAATGCAAATAGCTCAGTTTGGGGGAAACTGAGTCTTCCCTCTAGAAGATGCAGAGAGAATATTCTTAGTTATTCTGTAAAGGGGCTGCTAAATTAAGGCTGCAGAAGGCTTTCCGTGGCAGAATAGACCCGACGGCTGGCTTAGTTCAGCCAGCCTGAGTTCTTTCTAGAAGTGCTCCAGTTCTGACAGTCTGTGGTTCCTCGGAACTGTATGTCATTGTGACTCAGTTGAGTCATGAGGACAGGTGAAGGCTTCAGAAGAAGGCTAAAGTTCCCCCAACTGCAGGCATCCCACTGGTGAAGATTTGCGGGGCTTGGCTCCAAGGACAGCTTCGCTGTGCATACCTGCATTCACTTTTAAATCAGGACTCCAGGACTTTGCACACCTGACGCAGCTGGTCTTGGCTTGCTCTTCTGCTGCAGGTTTGGATCCTGCCGGGCCGCTGTTTGAAGGTGTGGACATCCACAGGAGGCTGTCCCCCGACGACGCGGACTTTGTGGATGTCCTCCACACCTACACACGTTCCTTTGGCTTGAGCATCGGGATTCAGATGCCCGTGGGCCACATCGACATCTACCCCAACGGGGGTGACTTCCAGCCAGGCTGTGGACTCAATGATGTCTTGGGGTCAATTGCATATGGAAGTGAGTTCCTTACTTTCTGCTTCACGTAGAGGTTTGACTCAGTTATCACATCTCCTCCTAAATCAGCCACAGCGGGTAGTGCTCCCAGCAATGTTCATTTCGTGATGCCTACTCCCTCCATGGGGACGGCCAACCCTATGTACAGTTTGTCTTCCTGAAGGCCTACTGACAGCCATTTATCGGTTTCTGCTTTGCCCTCTCATGCACTGAAGTCCCAGTTGTTGTTGATTAATTTCTTTTTATAAGAAAAGAAATATATATTTCTTGGGAAAAGAAGCAACGTAGAATCTCCTAGAGCAGAAAGTAAGCCCTTTCTCCAGCTTCCTCTTTTACTCTCTAAAGGTAGCCACATGAACAATTTTGTGTGTATCCTGTGTGTATCCTCTTTTTTCTTTGCAAATTCACTTGTGTGTGTATGTGAGATCATATTTTTCAAAATCACATTGTTCTGTAATTTTCCTTTTTTCAGTCATTGTGTGTGTGTGTGTATATATATATATATAGAGAGAGAATATTCTTAAACATCAGAACACATAGATTTACTTACCTTATTCTTTTTTTAAAAAAATATTTTTACACTTATTTATTTATTTTAGGGGGCAAGTGAGCAGGGGAGGGGCAGAGAGAGGGAAAGAGAGAATCCCAACCAGGCCCCACACTGTCTGTGCAGAGCCCGATGTGGAGCTCATACCCACAAACCCATGAGATCATGACCCAAGCTGAAATCAAGAGTCGGATGCTTAACTGAGCCACCCAGGTGCCCCATCTTATTCTATTTGAAGGCTGTATGATATTCTATAGCATGGATGCACTATAATTTAATTTTTTGCGACATTTTAAAGTAAAACCAAGATGAGGTCTCTGTTCACTTATGATTTACCTTCCAAATGCCTGAGCCTGTTCTCAGCAGACTTGAGTTGAACTGAATTTGCTGCTGACGCCCATGTGTGGCTGCAGTGACTAATCCCTTTCTGGGTTTCCCATTTTCTCACTGGCTCAGGTCTTGACCGAACTGCTTAAGTCTTGCCCCTGTTGGCTCTCTCTACTCTGACGCTCTGCCCTTTGGATGTCCTGCCCTGTCATTCAGTCTTAAGACTATGGCCCTCTCCCAATGTGATAATATTCAAATAGCTCCTGCAAGGCTTGGAGGTACAACAATGACCTCCATTGGGTGATGGCATTTGTTAAGGCCAGTAGTGTTACTCAGGAAGAGATGTGGATGGCTTTGTCAAATTTTCCATAAGGTCCTAGGATTTATTAAACTATTGGCTGTAGCTTCTGGTTACAAGAGATAGTGACGTACCGTGGGCAAGAAAATCCCAGTTACATACACTCCTGACTTTGTAACCAACTGATCGCTTGACTCTGAGCAAATCACTTCATCTCTCTCCATGGGCTTTGGGGGCACAATCCGTAGTTGATGAGAGGCTCATCCTGCGCGTCCTCCCCCTCCCCCAGCAATCTCGGAAGTGATGAAATGTGAGCACGAGCGGGCTGTCCACCTCTTTGTCGACTCCCTGGTGAATCAGGACAAGCCGAGTTTCGCGTTCCAGTGCACGGACTCAAATCGCTTCAAAAAGGGGATCTGTCTCAGCTGCCGGAAGAACCGTTGTAACAGCATTGGCTACAATGCCAAGAAAACGAGGAATAAGAGGAACAGCAAAATGTACCTCAAAACGCGGGCAGGCATGCCCTTCAGAGGTAACCCTCGGTCCCCCCAGTGCCCTGAGGAGGGACCTTTGTCTTTTCCCTTCTTCTCAATACCATGTTGTGGAGCAGGGCACAGGAGATGTGGCAGGCACAATCAGATCAAATCACTGCAAATCAGATGATGTTGTGCGTGCCCTAGGAAAGTTAATCTTTAAAAATAAATGGTGGGGACTCCTTTTGTGATGAAAGCCATCAACCATGATCGCCAGTATCAATATCTTAAATTTGTATTGAGACAGAAAATTTTCATTTCTTTTCAATTAACTTTCGCAAAGCTATTTCATGTTTTTCTCATGGTTGTCACAGCAAATCTGAGGGAGGATGAACAGGGGATCAAAATGATGCCTTGGAGTTTTACAACATGTGAGAAAACCATAGGGTTTTGTTGGTGTTATTTTACACGTGTGGAGGCTGGAGCTTAAAGCGGCTAACACTTTGGTCCTTAATTCAAGGTCACACAGCTAGAAAGCTGCTAGGCTGGAATCCACGAAAGATGTCCTGAACTCCAAGTTTGGGGCTCCTTCTATACTGTGGTGACCCTTTATGCCATTGGACTGAGCCAAGAGCAGAGGAAGGCTGGGCTGGACCACAGGGACATTAGTTCCTAAGAACTCAGTGTTGTGGGTGACTCAGTTCAGGTCAGAGTGTCCTGAGATGACCAGCCAAGTTCACCAATGCCTTTGTTCTGCTGTTTGTGCAGTTTACCATTATCAGATGAAAATCCACATCTTCAGCTACAAGAATATTGGAGAAATCGAACCCAACTTTTATGTCACCCTTTATGGCACCAACACAGACTCCCAGATCCTGCCTTTGGAAATGTAAGTCACAGGTTCTCTTTGATGGGTTCAGGACCAAGAATGAGGCAGTCTAAGAATGAGCAAGTGTGGTAGTGTGCGAGCCAGTGCAGGGGAGTGCAGCCTGAGTGCCTGTAGGAGGGGCTGGGTGGCTCCCGGGGCCTCTGTGGTCCACACTCTCCACCAAGCCCTTGACTCAGACCCTTTCTGGGAAGGATGCTCCCAGATGAATCAGTGGCTAGAGAAATTGCTGAGTCAGCTGGACAGAAATTGCTGCTTCATTTCAGGCAACGCCTGACACCTGAGGCTTGGGAAGTTTGGCACATAAGTGTTATCTCTGCACTGTTTCTAATGGTCTTCAGGAGGGGCACATAGTGATCAGTACATGTTTGTTAAGCACATGTGAGGTACAAAGCGCCATGCCAAGTCATGTTGGGATTACAAAGAAATGTCATCAAAGTACTCACTTCCCAGGGCTCAGGGTCTAGCTGGGGGACCAGGTATGTATGCACACACTCACCCACATAAATGGGGTGGGACAGACCCCCCCCCCACCCAAGTATCACATGATGGGGACAGGCAGGAAGGGGCTGGGAGTTCAGAGGGAGATGGGCGTCTGTGGGCTCATTTCTCTAGTCACCGTGTGGCAGGTGTGGCCACTGAGTCACCCACACTGTGGGGCAGTTTTCCAGGAGGCCTGGCAGTGAGACTTGCTCCTATCTCCCTTTGTAGAGTGGAGCAGATCGGGCTGAATGCCACCAACACCTTCCTGGTCTACACCGAGGAGGACCTTGGAGACCTCTTGAAGATCAAACTCACCTGGGAAGGGGCGGCTCAGTCCTGGTACAACCTGTGGAAGGAGCTTCGCAGCTACCTGTCCCAGCCCCGCAGCTCTGAGCGGGAGCTGAATATCAGGCGCATCCGGGTCAAGTCCGGGGAGACCCAGCGGAGGTAAGGGGTTCACGACCTTTCTTTTGCCATACCCTGTGTTGGCTCGAGAGAATGGGGGGCTTCTCCTGGATGGGGGTCCCTATGAGCACTGCCTTGCTGATCTGTTTGCTATGGGGTCCCCAAAACCAAAGCCTTTGCTTGCCCCTGTGCAGAGCACACCAGAGTTTCAGTGTGTGATACTCCTCGGAGCCCCCACGGATGAGGTATGCAAGAGGCCCTGGTTTCCCCAGACCCTTCGAGCATTATATTCTTCCTTCCAGGGCTCTGAGTCAAGGTTATGGGTGGGGCTCTGACATCAAATAATAGAGAATGTTCTATGTCATGCCAGCTGGCAGTTCCCCCACGATTTTTAACCTCAGGCCTAGAGTGAAAACTCTAGACCTTCGTGTATCATCTCCTAAAATGGTGCCTTCACTCTCTGAACAAACTTCTAAGCAGAAACCAGGAAAGCCTATGGGATCTTTGTCAAGAGAGGAGGGTTTCTGCGGCCGTATCTTTCTGCAGACCACTGGGAGGTCACCGCCAGCAGGGGGATGATAGGAGGCAGCCTCCAACCTCCTTGTACCTCATCTGGTATCTTCTCCATCACAGTTCTTCATGTGTCCCGTTTCCACCCATCACCTGTGGCATGGTGTGGCCTTGGGGGAGGGAGGCCTGGTCCCTTGTCTGAGTGATTCTGGTCTAGAAACCTGTGAACTAGGGGGAGCTGAGGTCCCTTTGCACCCTACCCCTGTCGCTGGGTTACATACAGTAAATGTATTTTCCAACTTGACGAGATGTTATTGAATCTCCTTCCAAAGTGTTTAAACCAGTTTGGGATCTGAAAGTAAGAGCCCCCTGTTCCTCTTTATATGTTTATGGGCCATTTGCACTTTCTAGCAAAGGTTCTTCTTTTTTTTTTTTTAATGTTTATTTATTTTGAGAGAGAGAGGAGAGAGACAGAGAGAGAGAGAGCACAGGCAGGGAAGGGGCAGAGAGAGAGAGGGAGGGAGAATCCCAAGCAGGCACTTCACTGTCAGTGCAGAGCCCAATGTGGGGCTCAAACTCATGAACCATGAGATCATGACCTGAGCCACACAGGCATCCCTCTGGTAAAGGTTCTTAAATCTGTTCTGCATGTGGCATTTGTCCTTCCCATCGGTGCCAGGGTCAGGTGCCCCGTACATCTGTTGGTTGTGGGCTCATGCAAACCCCGCACCACAGGAGCTGGGGTAGCCCATGTAGTTTGGCTGTATGTTAGAGTTGAAATGGTTGTTAGACTACCGATTCTTCTCTGTGACCTTGGTTGAGCATTTTCTGACTCACAGCTGCATTCCAGTTATGCTTGTCGATGGGCGCTTATGTGCACCCCACTGGAGGTACCTTGAATCCCTCCATTTGAGGAAACTGTGGTCCATCATAGATGTGGGAATCCATGGGCAGTTCAATGCAGTGTATAACATGTAACATAGACAAAACATTCATCATTAACTCCATGCTGTGCATAGGAATGACAATAGCAAAAGGCAACACCTATAAAACAGTATGCTTTTCTATTAAGGTCAAGGGCTTAGGCAGTTGGGGAGACTTCAGAGAGGCTATGCCTTGAAAGGCAAGCAGCCTTTTGGAAGGAAAGACAGGGGAAGGTGGAAGGCATGGTTAAAGGGCTGCATGAACCAAACCATGGAAGATGTCAGAGTGGGACGTGGTTTATTTAGAACATTAGCAGCAGCAGTGAGGGGTTCTGAAGATTCTGAGTCAAGGTGTGGCATGATGAAAACCTCTTTCTACTAACTGGGTCCACTTTGGATCCAGAAAGCACTGTCCAGCTGAGGCACAGCGATGTGCCTCCCCCACTTGAGTTTTGGCTATATTGGTGGTTTCTTCTTCCTCTTAGGTTGACCTTTTGTGTGGAAGACTTTGACAACACCAGCATATCCCCAGGCCAAGAGCTCTGGTTTCACAAGTGTCGGGATGGCTGGAGAATGAAAAATGAAACCAGGTAACTGGGACTTTCCCATATGGTCATGGGGAACCTGTTGACAGGTTACCTAGCATGTGCTGGACGTGGGTCTAGGCGCTTGGGACATAGCAGTGAACAGAAAAGATACAGATCTCTTCTGTGAAGCTGACCTGTTGGGAAGAGGTAGACTAATCTGTGGAACAGGCGGGATGTTGGAGGGTGACTGTGTCCTTTTGCCCCTTGGTCGGCCTCCCCTTGAAGACGTTTGCAGACCATGGTCCTGCTGGAGTCAAGCCATCTTAGGTTGAACTTCTCCATAGTGACGGGGGCTCCAGAAAGATTCTGGGGCTGCTAGCTTCCTTCTGGGCACCAGTTTGGAGTGGAGACTCAGGTGGGAGGTAAAGGAGAAGTGCACGGTATAATCTCCATTTTTAGGTTTTCTGGAGCCCAGGTGGGTGTAAGGGATTGTGAGCAGCTCGCCCCTTTTTGGAGGAGCAGGAATGCTCATGTGTACGGTACTGAACCAGACAAAAGGCACATCTCGCTTCCGTGTCCCATTACCCCATGTCGGAGTCCCATTATTTCAGAATCCAGGAAGGCAGGTCTCATGGGGTGGGACAGCAGGTGCATCCAAAAGGGAAATTCGTCACAGAGCCTCTGAGCCTAAACACCTGCGTGGGGAGGATGGCGATGGGCCCCTCGTTGGCTCCCACCACTTGCCCCAGTCGAGGTCCTGGATAATAATGCTGCCACCATACACCGAGCACATGGCGTGCGCCCACCTGTGTTTAGTGCCTTCACCATGTTATCTCATCTACTTGTATCGTCAGCCCCATGACATTGGTGATGTTAACCCTGTGTACCGTTGTGGACTCTGAAGCTCAGGGAAGTAAGGTCACTCTTTCCAGGTCCCCTAGCAGATAGTAGAGCAAAGATTTAAAGTATCCTGGTTTACTCTAAAGCCTATACTCTTTTCTTTATTAAAAAAATTTTTTAATGTTTATTTTTGAGAGAGGGAGAGAGACAGAGCATGAGTGGGGGAGGGGGAGAGAGAGGGAGACGTAGAACCCAAAGCAGGCTCCAGGCTCCGAGCTGTCAGCCCAGAGACTGACTCAGGGCTCGAACTCACAGGCTGTGAGATTGTGACCTGAGCTGAAGTCAGACGCTTAACTGACTGAGCCAACTAGGCGCTCCCTCTGTGCTCTTTCTTGAGCATGGAGGTTTCACTTGCTCAGATAAATCAGCTCAGCTGGGTATCAATTATCAAGCAGCTGCTTCCATGCCGGGGGCCCCTGTGATTAACTGTCTGCCAACCCTGAGGACCAGGCTGCAGCCTGGCTGCTCTGCCTCCTGTTCAGGATCAAGCTTCACGGGATGTGAAGGATTCTGAAAACGGTTCAGAATCAAATGGTTCAGTCTAGAACATCATAGGATGTTCTGCTATAATAATAACTTTAATTCTTTACGTTTGTATTCAGAGTATTACCTTTCCCAAGTGCTTCCACGTGTATCAATTTCATCACTCCTCAGAACAGCCGTGTAGATTGGACACACCCAGGAGGAAGGATCACATTCTTATCATTATTGTTATGATAGCATATCTTATGATAAAACATTTTATTCTCCTTTTCCGCCCCATAACTTCCTAACAGTTGAGAATGTTATGTTGATACTCATGTAATGTTAGTATGTCGTACTACCTCTTTGAGAAATCAAGTCATGCTTTCCTTTACCCTCAAAAGAACATAAAGCAATAGAAGCCTGAGTAATACATCAACACTAGGAAGTCGTGACATCCCCTAGACATAGGTTATGCCTTCAGTATTCTCTCCCCTGGTGTGGATACCGTTCACCTATTCATTGATAAAGAGACTGAGGTTCCAAGAGGTTCAATTGCATGTTAGTGTAGCTGAGACTAGAATCAAGATCTCTGGGTTCTGTCTTGCTCCCTTCCTGCTGGCCTTTAGTCTCTCTCGTATTTCCGGATCAAGGCAAAGAGGACTCATGGATAGTTCTCCGTGTGTGTGTGTGGGTGTGCACATGCGCGCACGTGTGTGTTATGAGCAAGTATTGTGCTAAACATGTACATGCCAGCACTGACGTATAAGTAGCTAGGAACCCAGAGACGGGGCTGGCGTTGTGTTTCTCAGAGTCTATCCATACAGGGCTTGTTGGGAGAGGGGAAGGAAGAAGCATTCAGGACTCTTTCCACTCGTTCTGGAAGGAAAGCAAGTCAAAGAGTATGGTAGGTGTGTAAGAAAGCCTGAACTTGTGGTGAACAGAGCACACTGTCAGTACAGGCTTGGCACAGGCCAAGCAAGCCAGGTGAGGACCCCAAATATGACCGCTCATCTCTTACACGGTTCCTTTCAGCCCAACTGCGGAGCTCCCCTGACGGGCCGGCAAGGCCCACCCACACCCACCTTCCAGACACGTGGAGGAAAGTTACTGCTGAGGACCCACCTGATGAAAGGACCCCTCTTGGCCTTGACCCTCGAGCACTGACAAGAGCCTGTTTGCTGCACCCAGGACCTTATCTCCTATGACCATTGGGACTTCTCGCTGGAGGGGACCATACACTGCTGCTCCTGCTGTTCTGTCCACTCTAGAATAGCTCTAACTCCAGACCTGTGTGCAAAGGGTCGAACGCTTGGGCCTCCTGGGCACACCGCATTGGTTTCTGGGTGACTGGATGAGCCCACGCTTTACCTGACCAGGAACACGTGTAGAAGTGCATGGAAGACTGTCAGCTGCTTGATCTGACCTGAGTGGTGGGGGAGAGGTCTTTCCACTGGGAACTGACTCGCATCAGGATGGCAGACTCATGACTTAACTCACCCAGAGACAGGGGAGCATAGATCTGTGGTGGTGGTGAGACCCTCACTGTTGGGGTTCGGTGGGCTGCATTGATCAATACCCACTACATTTTAGACCTTCCGTCCTGCTACCCAGCTTACTCTGTAAAGCACACATCACTGGGTTTCTTGGCTCTCCAATTGCTTCTTTTTTGATTGGACAAATGTTTATTAAGCACTTAAACTTCATTAGCACAAGGCAGTAGGTACGTTAGTAAACCTTTCCAGACTTGGAATCTAATGGAGTTGGGATTTCTAGTCTCCCTTCCAGTTTAGATGATCCATGGATATACATGTGATGAAGACACAATGGACACCAGGAGGGCTACAGCGTGTAAGCGCTGGGGGTCCTGGGCTTTAAGTGGTTTCAGTTGCTTCTTGTTAGTTAACACGCGCACTCCCTGTAAGAGTGACATGTTTGATCACTCGCATGGAAACAAGCAGAGTGCCACACATGCTGGGGACAGAACGGTGGCCCATCACCAAATATGATTGCTTCAGACAAAATCTCTCCTCTTTAGGAAGCTAGAAGGCATCACATATCTGTTGTACTTAACTGTTCATACAGAAACCAGCACCTGTGAAACAGGGCTAGTGCTAAGATTTAATAGATACCTTTTCCTCCGTGAAATATCTTGCTCTAATACCAGCACCTTCTCTGTGTTGAACTCAGAAAAGCCTCCAATTGTAGATCTTGATATAAATGAATATATGTGATATCTGAGAAACCGTTTTATACTTTTCAAAAGATTTGCACGTGTGGCACCTCGCTCAAGACTCACAAGAGGAGGAGCGCAGGGCAGCTAATGTCCATTTTATAACACGAGGCTTAATGAGGTTTAGCCACATGCCTAGATTTATATCCCTAGTCGGTGGTGGAACTAGGTGAGGACCCAGATTTTCTGGAGGCAAAGTCCGTGGTGTGTTCATTTCTGCAACTTGATCAGGATGTCTACAGCCTTTTCACACCAACGTGCCTCAGAGGTGACAAACAAGGAATTGGCTTTTGGAGGCATCCATGAAACTGTAAACCCTTATATTAATATATAACCAGGAAAATAAGAGGTTGGGCTTTTTATAGATGAGATTTATTTGGGAGGAGGTGTGATGTCAAATTGGGGGAGAAGAGTGATTTTTTTTGTGCTTAGGTTTTTTGAAAGATGTTGTTTTAATCTGTGTTGTGCCAAAGTCGTGTCATTGTTCAATGCCAAACTTTTGAAGATGTAGTTCAAGGTCTTAGTTCAGGTCTTAGTTCAAGCCTTAGTTCAAGGTCTTTTCTTAAATGATGTGCTTCTTCTGTTGCTTCTGTGAATGCTTTCTAGCCAAAGTGGAGCTTGTATTATTAACCATGCATCCTGATTACTTCTGCCTTCTGTTTTTAGTAATGGAAGCCTTGGAAATCAAATCCTCAGTGGGTCCTATATTTATACATTTGGCTTGAAGCCTTAGTTGTATATAATGATGCCCTTTTTTTTTTAACACTTAGAACACTATTTATTTCTCAAATGTATATAATGTATAAAAACAAATATATGGTTAGTTTTTATTTTAAAATTAACCAATTTCAAGATTAAAATTTTTTAATAGTAAAATAATAAAAATCTATGTAACTCTTCATGGATCGGTGTCTCAATTCTTTTTTAATTTTTAAAAATTTTAAATTTATTTTATGTATTTATTTTTTTAACATTTTACAAAACGTTTATTTATTTTGGGTGGGGGGAGGGAGGAAGGGGCAGACAGAGAGGGAGACACAGAATTCAAAGCAGGCTCAGAGCCTGACGCTGGGCTCAAGCCCATGAACTGTGAGATCGTGAACTGAGCCAAAGTCAGCCACTTAACTGACTGAGCCACCCAGACACCCCTGGTGTCTCAATTCTTAACATTTGAAAGAATTATAGCTGTCCAAGTCTAGGGTTTGATAAAAGTGACTTACATATGAGCTATATTCTCTATTTGCTACTAATTATTGGTAGGAAGTAGACAACAGCTCCTTTCACTAAAGAGCAAGAAAGAAACCTATTTTGATCACAGAAGTGCTTGATGTGTATGTTAGGAAAAAGGAGGGGTGGCTGCACATTGGTGAACATTGCGTGGGACCCAGATAACAGTTACTTACGTCAGGTTGAAGCTGAATTCTCTGTTTTATTAAAGTCTCAGCTGGTATTAAGGCTCTGCTCCTTAAAACAGGGTCCAGGCACTAAGGTTTTATTGTGCTGACCATAGGATGTTCACTTCATCCCCACAATCCAAAGTGTCCTCCGTTAGGTCCCCTTCTAACTCATGGGAAAGAGAAGGAAAAGAAATCCAACTTAAGGGAAAATCTTGAACTAGATGAAGTTACTATTTGTCAAACTCTGACATCCCTTTCTTATGCCTCTTGCTTTCTTCACTCTACATTATATCAGGGGCATTTCTCTTGTTGCGATAGGGCTTAATGATCATTTTGTTAATGGCAGCAGAACTGACCACACAGTGAATGGACCATCATCCCTTAATTAGCTGTCCCTCCAGGGCTGGTGGTCAGGTCCACGTTCCTTGCCTGCCCACTGTGTCTCCCTGGTGCCTTCTTCTCTTGCAAATTCTCACGTTGCTACAAGCACTTCCCCTCCCATACCCCTCAAACGTTCCATTTTCCAAATTTACTTGAGTTTCTACTCCCTCAACCCAAGCCTTTGCTTATTTGGTGCAGTTGATGCTCACAAGAGACTGTTGGAAGCTTTCAACTCTGTCATGTTCATGTATCAATGGTTAGTAAGGCTTTAGCCAGTCCAGAGTTATTCTCATTGTTAAAATAGGATGCTTGTTAACCCAAATTAATCTTTGATTTGCATTGAGGCAGCAGAACAAATCAACAGGAAGTTTTCCTGTTAGGTTAGGAAAATATTGGGCCAGGGTGGTCACCTTACAAATAGGTAGTGCTGCTTGGGAATCTTTCCTGACCTATAGATCCTGGGAGTACCAGTATTTGTTTTTCCCTCCCCATCCTCCCCAGTGGTTTCCATGGGGGCAGTAGTTGCCATGGAGATGTGGAGAGAGGTGTCAAAGCTGTCTTTTGTAACTGTGGGTTTATCTACAAATTGTGGATGGGTTCTCCTAAAAAAAGATTAATAAGAAAGGAAAAAGGGTAAAACAAATACAAACAAATGTTCAAGTCACTCGTTCTAAACACCTGTGGTTAGCAATATCATTTAACCTTGACTTTCTTTATACCGTGCCCATGCATGTATGTGTTATAAGGGGAAAGGGCTACTGAAAGAGTCTGGAAACTAGGACAGGTCTATGCAGGCCAGGTCCAGACATCCTCTGGGGCAGCAAGGAGCAGTTAACTGGCCCAGCGTTAGTTATGGCAGCCCAAAGGAATGTGTACACTTTCACAAGAGGTGGGTGATCATGGTCAGATGCCACATATGAACTTTGCAAGTGTTGAGGCCAGAACAGAGGCTGGGGTTATTTCACTGGGGTGTGGCAGGTGGGAGTACACTTTATTATTCTTTTTAAATGTTTATTTTTGAGAGAGAGAGTTGGGGGAGGGGCAGAGAGCAGGGGACAGAATATCTGAAGCTGGCTCTGTGCTGATAGCAGAGAGCCCACTGTGAGGCTTGAATTCACAAACGTACGGTGTAGTCTTGGCTTCAGGAGTAGAACCTGGTGATTCATCACTTCCGTGTGATACTCAGTGCTCATTGGGAAAAGCGTCCTCCTTAATGTCTCCACCCAGTTAACCTCCCTCCACCTCCACCCACTTAGCCCCCCAACCCTCCTTTTAGATTGAATTCAGTATTTTATACCTTGACTGTCTATGGCAGACAACGTTATTTCTTTAGGAGAATTGGCTTACTCTTTCTGAATACATAAAACACATCTTTTGAGTAGAACCATTTTAAGCAATATGCAATTATTTACTTATAGTGGCATTTTAATTTTTAAAATTTAAAATTCGGCCATTACAAAATGTTGTGATACCACTTTGGATGGTGTAGTGGGATCTGCAGCTCTCCCTCCCCAGCTGCTGGGAGGGTTCCCAGGTGAGCCTCTCTCCAGGAATTGACTTCAGCCAACCAGGAATTGCCCTCAGCCAACCAAGGAGCTCAAAGGCACAGCTCCTTCCCCAGGGCAGTACTTGGCCTTTGACTGGTGATAAGACCCCACATCCCTGCCTCAGGACAGGACAGCTCTGAAGGGCCTTAAGGGCTGCAGATCTCATGGTGGCACCAGCCCTTCCCCCTGCCCTCTGCCTCCCCTCCCCCCTCCAAGGTGTGATCCTGAGAGCATTTGCTAGCAAAAATCTTGCATGCAGATCTCCAACTCCCACAGATGTCTGTCTCCTGGGAATTCAACTGAGGACAGATTATTTTCTAACCAGCTTACAGTATTTCGAGGAGTATAGACAGAGAAAATAAGGTCAGCCCTTGAGGCTCAGGGATGACACATGGGCAAATTAGGAAGCCAATTATCACTGGCCTGTTATGACTGCTTATGGTCAAAGTCACTTACCTCACCCAGACGTGCTTTCCCTTTCACACGCACCCTTTGAAGCTGCCCTGATTTTGGGAGGAGGAGAAAGCATCTATCTGGCAGGAACAGGGATGATGCAATGAGGGAAAGGGAAATGAGAGAGGGAAAGAGGGAGACTTTGCATCAAGGCCAAGTGAAGCTGAAGAGAGAGGCTTGCTCGTGGGGAGCAGGGTATCACAGAGCTGGGGTGTTCGGGGAGCACTCGTGGAAGGTGGTGAAGACCCACGTTGTAATTTTCTTCAACTCCTTTTCACAGGGGCAGGCACATGAGATGGGAAGTCGGAGGAAATAGTACCAAAAACTACGATAACATTGTGATACTCAAACATATTTTTATTCACCTGTTGATGCTAATGAAAATCAGAGCGATCAATAGTGACAGGTGGGCAACCAGGATCCTAATGAATGGATTTCCTAAGTGCCCTTTGCTATTTAGCCAACATTCACCTTGACCTAAATCTTGTCCTATTCTGTTCCAGTATGTGCCTCATTGAATCACCCCACATGTTGAAAGAGATAGAATAGGATCTTTAAGAACATTTGTGGGCTGGCTCACATAAGTGAGTTTCCCTTATACAAAAGACCTATGTTTTTATAAATTTGATTATATAATGACTAATAACTTAATAGTATTACAAAGTCCTCTCACCTATGTTCCCTCATTTGACTCTTATAACCATCTCTGCTGTAGGTATTGTTATGCCCATAACAATGCCTCCTCTTAGCAGAGGGGAAAACTGAAGTTCCCAGAGGTCAGCGTCTGGTACAGGGCTTCTCAGTCAGCGGATGAACTTGGACTTAACTTGGGTCCACAGATAGTAAATCTTGTGTTATTTCCTTCCCTTAAAAGCACTAGAAGAATTTACCTTTCAGAAGAGTGAGTCTGTTTGTCCTCTGTATAAATCTGGATGTTCACCTATTATGAGGTGTGGCCACCTGCTTTCTGTGAAGGAACACCCATTCTAAGATTTTCTCATAAGAAAATGGACAATGAGGAAATAGTGCTCCAGGTGAGTGAGAGATGAGATGTCATCAAGATTTCCAAACTTGCCCAACTGGCTCACTGTGGAATACCGGAATTACACATTCCTGAAGAATGGCCTGGAGATGTTTTACCAGCAGAACCACCTAGCGTGGTGGGAGGGGATGCTACTCAAGGGAAGGAGCAGCTACAGGAACAGGAGAAGGGCTCCAGCTATCACTCAGTAAGGCAGGTGTGGAAAGTTCTGGAAGTAATAGAGGACTCAGTGTGGAACTAGGCCCTTTTCAGTTCCATTCCATTTAATCTTCACTGCACTGCTATGAAATGGATTTTCCCATCCTTTATTTCAATGTGAACACTGAGATTTGGAGAGACTGAATCATCAAATATCAGAGCAATAAGTGGTGGTTGGAATCCGAGCCCAGGTCTCTCTGACTCCAAATTGATTGTTTTTAAACACTGAGTTATACTGTGCATAAAGAGAATGGGATAAAGAAGTATATTGCATACCTTCAGACCATATTTGAAATATTTCTTCAACATTAATTAGTGGAAAGATTAAGACTGAGAGGGGGAAAGGTTGATGGGGTATGGGGGGAGCAGGCAGCATCTAGCAGACAAAATCTAGCATCTCAGCAGACAAAATACTGTAGTTACTGCCTCCTCCCACCTTATAAGGCCCAAGTGGGGAAACTGTGTGCACCTGAGCTCAGCATTGAGTGGTATCTTCTCCATCCTAAGAAGCCCATCAGAGTATCCCTTACAAGTATAAGTAGTTTAGACCCTGAGAGGTGGCCCGGGTGGTTGTAGTGCCAAAGTAGGCTCTTCTGGCACTGGTACTGTTCCTCATGTGGTCAGACCACAGACCACATCTGTAGATACTTCAAAGAAGTCTCATATTCTATCTTCTGCTTTTGTTTAGTATGGCGTTCTTCTCTGCTCTGTCCCAGGTTGCAGTCTGCCTGGAAGTGCTGGCCTCACTGGCCAAATGGCTCCACCGTGTCCCTCCTCCATTAGGCCATGCCACACTGTTTTGGAGTAGGGTTCTAGAAAACTTCCTCTCTATGGCGAGAGCAGGAGGTAAGGGGACCTGGTTCAGGTCATTGTTACCTGCTCAGGTGGCTTTCTCTCAGACTACATCCCCTGCTTCCCTTAAGAATGTCAATAGCCCCAAATAGTCAGAAGACATCTTCCATCTAGCCAGATTAATTTGAAGAAAGTTGGGATTATAGAAAGACCATTTTCTGTGAAGCCTGCCCCGGGATTTACACACTGTGATAAATAATCTATTCTTTCCCTTTTATTTACTGTCTGTAATTGTTGATATACTTTACTGAGGTTGAAGTCCATGGCATTTCAGTTGAAAATGAATCAAATGGAATATTTCTAAAAACTGTAATTTCATGTAATTTAGACATATTTTTATCAAGGAGATTGTAGTCTACCAAGAATTCAGTCCACAGTGTGGCAAATCTTTACTGTGCCCAATCTAATTTCAATGCTTAGGAAAAGATAAATCTAAAAGCTTGTACATAAATAATTATGTATTAGAAGCAGAAATAAAAGAGAGGTACAGAATTGGACAAAGATGACCAGAAGGGAGGTCAAGTCAGGAAGGGAGACCCAGAGAAAGCCTGCACTTGCTACACAATGTGCTCTTCAGAATCCTGATGAGTTTTAGAAGAAAAAAAATATAAAAGATAAATGTTATAGGACTAGGAGTTAAGCCAGCCTAGAGGTGCCAAGGAGCCTGTCCTAATCTGTGCAAAGCCAGGAAGGGCTATCACCTGGTATTCACAAGATTAACCTGAGCTGTAAAGATGTGCAGATTATTCTATGAATGGAAGGCTCTGGAAGAATACTCAGCAGGTACTTGGAGAGTTTTAACTTTCTGGAGGATGTTCTAGACCTTGGATTATCCTGCCCTGTTTGGATCATCCTGCCCTGCAGCTGTGTGCATAACTTTCCTGTGACTACTGGTGGGTTTGCCCAAATTCCATGATTATATATTGGCTAACACCATCAAGGAGGGTCATGAGGGCCAGGGAAAGATCCTAGTGGAGTGGGTCTGGGCACCACAGGGACAGGCAGGAAGGTTTGGAACATTTGGCAATGGATGTAACATCCGAATGATACTGGGATATTCATGGTGATGTCAATTTTCCCTTCTTTTGTTCTGGAACAAGTCTCTCATGCATAACAAGTAGATACTCTAATAAGGATTTAATGAATAGTTTTCTGATTCCCTTAGGAAAGGTAGGAAATAAAGAAGGGAAAAACAAGCACAGATAAAGCAAATAGCTTAGTCGAGCTCGCGGCTCAGGGGCACCTAACTTGAGGTTTCTGATGCTAGTAAATGGTCCAAGGAGAAATATTCTGCTGCCTTTCTGCCTTTCTTCCTGTACTAGTTTCCTTCTGCCCAAAGTATTGGGGTGGCCAACAGGATCCTTTTTTTTTCTGGTCTTTTCAGAAAGCTAAAGGTACTTTTTTGGGCACATGAATTTCATAGTAATATTATTCATAATAGCCAAAAAGGAAAACCAGTTAAAATGTCCATCAATTGAAGAATGGGTAAACAAAATGTGGTATGTCCATACAGTGAAATATCATTCAGCCACAAAAAGGAATAAAGTTCTGATATATGTTAAGATATGAGAAGATAAAGAAGCCGGTTCCCAAAGATCACATATTGTATGATTCCATCTATGTGGAAAAGAAAAGATCTGGAATATAGGCATGTCTGTAGATGTAGTTGATCACTGGTTGCCTTGGGCTGAGGGACTTGGAGTAGGGGGGATGGAGCGTGGTTGCTAAATGATATGGGGTTTCTTCTAGAGGTGATGGAAATGACCTAAAATTGGCTGTGGTGATGGTTGTACAACTCTGTGGATATACTAACAGCCATTGAATAGTACATTCCAAATGGGTGAATTGTATCTCAATAAAATGGTTGAAAAGGAATAAGGAAAGACTCTAAGGTTTGAGGTGCTGTAGATGGGAAGCCTCAGCTGTGTTTGCACCTCTTGGTGTAGTCCTGGGACCAGAAGGGAGTGTCAGCACAAGGGGCCAGAGAAGGATCCTGCACCAGACACCGAGGGGCTAAAGCCAGTAGTCATTCAATAAATTAATAAATAGGTACTGAAATTCCTGGTTCTTTGTTAACACCCAGTTAGTGAGGGGGAAGGGAAAAGAGTTTGGTTGATGTCTTAGAATGTGGATCCAGGAAGGGTTTTGGATGGTGGCACAAAGATTTTGTATAAAGGCTTTCATAGAACCAACACTATGGGGGTATATTTGCACATCTCTTATCCCTCAGAGAACATTGCATCTGGGGTCTCATTTGAGGCCTTGGTGCTTTTAGATGGAGGGGTTAAGAGTGGGAGTCTCTCGTCTGGTACTCAGCGAGGAAACCTGGAACGGATAAAGAAACTGCATGGCCCTAAAAATTGTAATCTCCCATTGTAGCAGGTGGTATTTAAAGGCAACGTGAAGATTTTTCTAGCAGCAAAATTCCCCAAACAGTGCACAGAGTCACCTCTGGAAGACGTGGAAACTTTCATGTATGAGGGCACCTGAGAGTAAGATGCACACAGTTATGGGCCCGGGACACGGATTATTTGACTTCTGGGAAGCCTGCAACCAAGGGAGGCTGTGATCTCACCTGTCCCAAGATCAAGTTCAGATGTAACGCTGTCAACTGTGTCATTTCCACCAAGTCTTAAACCATCTCCTGTTACACTAATTTCTCGTGTTAGGCTGGGGCAAGCCTTTTGCCTCTGTAAATCTGGTGCTAAAGTGTAAGTAGGGATGGGTTTGGAACAAAATTGTGTGGTCACCTTTCATTTTCCCTGTCTCTTCTGTCCTTCAGTTCAACTATGCTTGGAGCCCAGGAACCAAATGTTGTCCAAGTCTGGTCTCGACTCCTGAGCCTTAGCAACGTGGCTGGCAGAGGCCACAGAAAGACAGTGGCTCAGGCTAAACCATCCTGATAAATGCATGCTGAGACATATTTGAATAAGTTATTTAACATGTTGCATTAGAAAAGAGCAAGTCAGTTGTCTGAAGGAACAATTTAATGACTCCATACCTCATTGCAGTAGAATCTTTTTGTTTTGTTTTATTTTGTTTTAGGTGGGTGGACTTTCTGAGTGCTTCTTAACTGACATAGTTAGATAGATCAACACATCCCATACTTTAATGTACGTATAAGAACCCCCTGGGTATCTTGTTAAACTTGACTGTAATTCAGTAGGGCTGGCTCAGGGCCTGNATGCAGGACTTGAACCCACGAACCATGAGATCATGACCTGAGCCGAAGTTGGATGCTTAACCGACTGAGCCACCCAGGCTCCCCTTTGGGGGACCATCCTTTGAGAGGAAGACCTGCATGACTACCAACCCACATTCAGCAATACCAACGCATTCAGGAAGAAGATGAGTTGCTCTTTCTTGAAGCCCCCTTGATGCACCCTACCTCTCTCCATTATAGCACTTAAAGCATTGTACTGTAATCATTTGCTTAGGAGTCAGCCTCTCTGTTACCCTAAGATCTCTCACACTGCAGCAGCTGTGTCTTAGCCACTTCGTCTCAGACTGTGCCTTTTTCCACCTTAGCTCTGTGCTGAGTACGAAGAAGGCACTTAGTGCTAGATGATGACCAGACACAGCTCTGAAAGTGAGTGGAGGAGCGCATAAGCTCTTACATGGCGCCTTCCTTCCACTTGGCCATGTGGTGTAATCCAGTGCTTTTCCACCCTAAACACAGATTAGAGGAGATGAAAAAATACTGATGCCCAGGCACACTCCAGGTTCTGATTTCATTGAACTGTTCTAGGACCTATGTATGGAAGTTTTTAAAAGTCTTTCTGGCCCTTACAACTCAACAATTAAAAGACAAACACCCAACTAAAAAATGGGCAAAATATTGGGATGGACATTTTTCCAAAGAAGGTGTACAAATGGCTAGTAAGTACATGAAGAGATGTGAAAATCATTAGTCATTAGGGAAAGGGAAATCAAAGCCACAATGAGCTACTACTTCATACCTAATAGGACAGCTATAATAAAAAATAAAGAACAAAAGATAAGAAATGTTGGTGAAGATGTGGAGAGATCAGAACCCTCAAACACTGCTGGAGGGAAGGTAAAATGGTACAGCTGCTGTGGCAAAACAGTTTGGTGATTTCTCAACAGGTTAAAAATGGAGCTGTCATATGACATGGCAATTTTACTCCTAGGAATAGAACCAAGAGAACTGAAAAATCTATATTTCCACACAAACTTGTACATGAATGTTGATAGTGGCATTATTCGTAATTGCTGGAAAGTGGAAACAACCCAAATGTTCATCGACCGATGACCAGATGCATCAAATGTGGTAGGGCCATACAACGGGATATTGGCTGTCCATAAAAAGGAATGGTGTGCCGTTACATGTGTAGATGAACTTCAAAAACATGGTGCTAAAAGGCCACGTATTGTATGGCTCCATTTATATGAAATCTCCAGAATGGGTAAATCCATATTTGTGGTTTAGTGGTTGCCAGGGAATGGGGGAGGGTAGAATTGAGAGTTACGGGTTTTCTTTTCATGATGATAATAATATTTTATCTATCTATCTATCTATCTATCTATCTATCTATCTATCTATCTATTGGAAGAGATCGAGCATGAGTGGGGAGAGACAGAGAAAAAGGGAGAGAGAGAGAATCCTAAGCAGTTTCCACACCCAGGTCTGAGCCCGACTCGGGGCTCAATCTCATGAACCATGAGATCGTGACCTGAGCCCAAATCAGGAGTTGGATGCTTAATGGTCTGAGCGACCCAGATGCCCTGATAACAATCTTTTAGAATTAGATAGTGGTGATAGTTGTGGAACATTACAACTATGCTAAAAACCACTGAACTGTCCACTTTAAAATGGTCAGAGTGATGGATTCTAAGTTTTGTGAATTTCATCTTAAGAAATGAAAAATTGTAAACTTCCCAGGGGATTCTGATTTTCAAGCAGCTTTGAGAACTCCTGGTGTCAGGTAACCTGGAGAACGTGCTCCAGCATTTGTCCTCGAGAAGATAACGCCGTTGACCAGAAGTTCTCAACTTTTAATGCACATTGGAATGATCTGGGGAACTTTGCAAATGCCGATGCCTGGTTGCCCCCACCCCCCAACAGCCCAACCAAAGAGTCTGATTTGAATATTCTGGGTGCAGCCTGGGCAGACTCCACAGGAAATTCTAATGGGCAGCCAAAGTGGAGACCATGCTGTTTGGGCAGCTCGAGTTCCTAAACATTAGGGTCCAGAGGATCACCAAGAAGGTTGTTAGATGCCCTTTCCTGAACTCTGCCCATAGAGATTCTGGTTCAGGAGGCCTGGAGTGGAGCCTGGGAATCTCTGTTGTTAATAAGCTCCCTGGTGATACTGCTGCAGGGGCTCTGGACCACGCTTTGAGAAACAACAGTTTGGAGGAGGCTTCTCAAAATTTAATGTGCGTACAAGTCACCTGGGACCTTATTAAAAGGTAGCTTTTGGTTCTACATTTCTAACCAGCTCTCAGATGATGCCAGGGATATTGGTCCACCGACCGCCCTTTGAGTCTCAAAGCTATAGGTCCGTGGTTCTCAAAGTGGGGTGCCTGGACACCTGGAAACTTGTTAGAGATGCAAAATTCTCAGTCCCCACTTCAGATTTACACCACACACCGGGGATGGGGCCCAGTGATTCTTTTGTAAAAAAAGTTTTATTTATTTATTTTGAGAGAAAAAAAGAGAGAGAGAAAGAGAGGGAGAATCCCAAGTTAGCCCCGTGCTGTCAGTGCAGGGCCTGACATGGGGCTTGATCTCACAAACCATGAGATCATGACCTGAGCCGAAATCAAGAGTTGGACACTTAACTGTCTGAGCCACCCAGACGCCCCCCACAGTGATCTATTTTAGCAAGCTCTCTCGCATGCTGGAGTTTGAGAACTGTTGCTAGATGGGTATCAAATGCCCTCACTCCCATAAATATTTCCCCAACATGGACTAACACCTCAATAGAGTAGCTGAGGGCTGCAAATCCAGGAGAGGGCCTGTGGCCTCATAGGGCTGCTGATTCAGAGGAAGGCCTTGAAGAGGGGGTGTAGGAGAGGGATGGTGGATGCTCCCAAGGATACATGATGTCTTCAGCCCCGGGTGGAGGCAGAAAGAAGGGCTGGTTCGGAAGGGGGTTGCTGGGCAGTAACGGTAGGGGCTGCGGGTGGATTTGTAGCAGGACGAGGCCTTTGACCCAAGGCCTCTAGTCTTCTCTGCATTCCTGCTACAACTCAGGGCACCTGCCTTCCCAGGCCTCCAGGCCCCTTGGGAGAGCTGTATCCCCACCCATTTATACTGAGGTGTTAGGGACTTAATGTGTTACTTCTTCCAGGGTCATTTGCATTTAAAAAGCAGCTTCCGGGGCGCCTGGGTGGCTTAGTCGGTTAAGCGTCCAACTTTCGCTTAGGTCATGATCTCGCGGTTCGTGGGTTCGAGCCCCGCGTCGGGCTCTGTGCTGACTGCCAGCTCAGAGTCTGGAGCCTGTTTCAGTCTGTGACTCCCTCTCTCTCTGACCCTCCCCTGCTCACGCTGTCTCTCTCTCTCTCCTAGAAATAAATAAAACATTAAAAAAAAAAAAGCAGCTTCCAGGAGAAAGCACTAATTCTAAAGTGGAATTTTAAGCTTTGGGGTTCCTGGATAGGAAACTGCCAGGTCTTCAAACCGCATTTCCTCAGTTTAAGTGTAGGGGGCTTATGAATGTGGCTCTGCCTCCGGCTTTCACTGGTGCAGTCTGGGAGGGCCCCCTCCCTGGGTGCCCGGCCTGGCCCGGAGATGCGAGCCCGAGCCGAGGAATTCCCCATCTGCTTGGCTGCCTCCTGGAATCTTTCACAGCCCCATCCTCTGTGGGAGAGAGGCAGCAATTAGCATAACTGGAACAGAAACCCTTTGTCTACATTCCAGACTATGGGATTCAGGCCTCCCCCAGAGACATGCTAATTATGTGGAGGGGACCCTGGGTGCCTACTGGCACCAATCCTTGCTCAAATGTTGCTCCTGCTGGAAACTAAACCAGGTGTAGGTAGAGCCACGGCCCACGCTTGTGCATTGATTAACCCCCTTCTCATCCAGGGAGTCTGCTGCTATCCCAGCCCCTCGGGCTCGCTGTCCTTTGTGGGCAGGAAAACATGCTTGTTCTTGGCATGAATGTTTTCCATCGCTTCACCCAGATCAGCTTTCCTCCCCATCTAGGCTGCCGTTCCTTTACAAGGGACCTTGTTTTATACCTAAATCATGAATCAGTCAACCAATCACTGTTTATTAAGGAAACTCTTTGCCAAGCACTGTGCAAAGGTCAATAAGGCACCATCTGGAATGAGGGGCATGCGGCCTGGGTTGCAGGGGTATATAGCCTAGTGAACAGTTATGTACCAGTGCTGAATAGAGGAACACATTGGATGCTCTGGGTACATTGAGGAAGGGGTCTGGAAATGTGCCTGGGAAGGAGTAGGGTTGGGGGGCATGGTGTGGGGGAAGGCTTCCTGGAGGCGGTGACATTGGAACATTATTAAGAATGAGTAGCAGTTTATCACATAGGTGTTCTAGACAGGGAAAAGCATCTATGAATTCACATGGCGGGACAGAGTTTGGGCTTTCCTAGGACCACAGGCAGCCCAGGTGGTCGGACTGTGGGCCCACTGTGAGAGGGCCAGGAGACAAAATGGAGAGGTGAGAGGCTGGGTCCTAAAAGATTTTATGTTCCAAGCTAAATTGTTTGGAGGTTAACTTGAGAGCACTGGGCAACCAGAAAGGGATTTGTGTTTTAGAAAGCGAGGGCCACAGTGTGGAGGAGGGACTCGGAGGGTGGCCTAGAAGCGGGAGACCAGGGAAGTATCAAAGTGCTGAGGAATGAGAGCAAGGCAGTCAGGGTGGGGAGAGGAAGCAGGTAGTGAGAGAGAGGGGCATCTGGGGTGACACAGCCCAGGGCCGGGTAGGAGCCACGGGAATCAGGACAGGGATGAAGATGTGTTCTGTTCTGGACACGGAAAGTCTACGGTGCCCGAGGGTGGACCTGCCCCATGGGAGGGTCCTAGAGGGAAGGGGAGAGAGGGGATGGAGAGATCTGACGTCGGAGGTGGTGTAACCTACAGCTTAGAGAAGATGGCAAGGAGTCTGGCTGAATTTGCATCTTGGCAAATGCAAATTTTGCCTCTTACTGGTTCCGTAAACTGGAAGAAGATGCGATCTACACGCCGTCCGCGCGTTGCTTTCTACTTTTGTGAAAAAGGAATCCAAGTCCTACTTTGCCAGATTGCAGGACTGCATAAGGGACTGTGTGGAGGGTGCCTAGCACAGCATCTGGGACACCGAGACACTTGGTAGTTTGAAGTCACCAGGGAGGTTGAAGCTGGGTGTGGGTAAAATGGCCCTGGGGAGAATGAGCCTTGTGAAAAGGAGAAAGTCAAAAACAGAATCTCCAAGGAGCAGCTGGCCAGGGGGCCCAGATGGGAGGAGGGAGTGTCCAAGAGGCCAGATATCACAGGGGCTTATGGAATGAAGGGGGAGACTGCTGTTTATCAGTCATGAGGTCACTAGTGATTTTAGAGCAATGTCAGTGGAGTGGGAAATGAATGTGCATAATGTTTGTAAAAACATTTTTATGAAGGGAAGGAGATAATAAAATGAAGCAAAAGGGAAAAGGGCCCATGGAAGACTTCTCTCTCTCTCTTTTTAAAATTTAGTATGAGAGAGAGAACACGTGAGCAGAGAGAGAAGGAGAGAGAAAACCTCAAGCAAGCGCAGCACTCTCAGCCTGGAGCCCGATGTGCAGCTTGAACTCACGAACTGTGAGATCACCACGTGAGTTGAAGCCGAGAGTCAGATGCTTAACCAACTGAGCCACCCAGGAGCCCCAAGACTTCCTTCTTAGGACAGATTTTGTACATCTCTCTTTCCTTCCACTTTCCACATTTTACCGAAATTATCTCTGCAGTTGGACATCTGCCTCCCCACCCTCCCCTCTCTCTCTTCCCTCAACCCGAGAGGAAGTGGGGTTGTTGGCTACTTATGTGTCTTCCCATCAGACCAGAAGGAACTGTGTGGCGTGGGTTTCCCAGCACCCCTCCCAGTGCCTGGCACAAAATAGGTGCTCAATAAATGTGTCTCTGAACCAGCTTGTGGGAGCGAGATATTGGATGGAGGTTTCTGTTTCAGACGCCACATTCCTGGGGACACCCGAGGGAAGCGAGCTGCGTGTATCTGGGGGTTGGAGCCGTAAGGCAGCTAGTGATTCTTGCATGACCGAGACAATGACAAGCAACTCTGAGGTTGCTCTGTTCACCTATGGAGGCCAGTGCAAGCTCAAGCATGCCCACGCCAGCTACGTAGACCCAGTGTGGCTCACTCATTTGTTCCTGGAACTGGTGTTTGTGATGCCGAGGATACGCTAAGTCTTGTCCTTATTGGGTCATACCAAGTCTTAACGGGAAGCAGAGTCATAGCGTTGGTTTCATAAGTGAGTTCTGGTTCTGACCACTCACAGTGTTCCACTACTCACTGGTGCCTGCAATTGTCCTCTCAGTGTGACTTGCAGGGGTAGAGACACAGAACGACATAGTAACCTCCGCCTCCTCACCTGGGGAAGTCACTGAGTCACTCCAGCTCCTGATGCCCCTGGTTCATTTTGAGATGCTTTCTTGAGATTAGGTTTTGATAGGAAGAGCCTGGAAGGATGTTAAGCATCTGAGAGGAAGCAGGGTGACAGGCTGAGAGATGGGAGGTTATGGCTTTGGGAGAGCAGGTGCCAACCTCCTTCATGTTGCTTCCCATCCAGTTGAGGAGTCAGGATGACTGAAGCCATGGGATACCCTAGTGATCAAGGCAAGTTCTTGGTGATGGCAAGTTCATGCAAAGTGATATACATGGGATCCAATGGGAAGCAGTAGATTGGACCAGACAAGGTCAGACCTGCCCTGAAAGAAACCCAAAGGCCCATGAGGTGGTCTCAGGACTCCCTGGGACTCTTCTTTCTAGGACCTGCTCATTGGATCTGCTCTGGCCTGGACAGCTTCTGATTCTACCCTGTGATGTAATCCACCTCTCCAGGTAATCCCGGGTCAGAGCAGACCTAGCCTGTGGGGATGAAAGGCAGGCTCCTGGGAACCCATCTTGACACAGTCTTCTCCCTGAGCTACAGCGAAAGCATGCAAAGTACCTGTCTTTGCCCTTGGTGGCATGACAATGCTAGCCCATGAAGGACTGGTTGTGAGTCTGAGTGGATAGAGCAGAGATTCTGAGAGAGCTTTGTTCTTTCTTCTCTTTGACCTTGAGGTTTGAGGCAGGAAGAGCAGATAGGAGGATGCCTCTCGGGGCTCTGCTGTCCTTAACTTTGCACAGAGCCTGTATTTTTGCTACACTTGCAGCTCTCACCGTGCCTCGCATTGGGCTGGACAAACAGATGTTGCCCCGAAAATCCTTACTGATCAATTAAATCAGTTGTAAACTGCAAAAGTGAAGTGGTTTTTTACATTTCTGTACTTATATACATTGAAATCTGCCATTTCAACCTCATCCCGTAGGAGGAAGTTCAAATTGGCTGTTTGAACAGTGGGAACTTTTGTGCCCTGGGTCTTTTTCCCACAGTGGGATGTACTCCCAGATCACCTCCACCTGCCGCCCCACAGAGGGGGACATCTCAAGGCAGCCTTGGTCACCTTCTGGTTCTGATCAGGTAGCAAGAGCGTGTTTTGTGACTTAGGGTTTGCAGTAAGAAGTGGTTTTTACATCTTGAACTTGAAGAGACCCTTTCTCATGCCTTCTTGTCAAGTTGCCTTGAGAGGGTGAAGTAATTCTAATGCCTTTGGAGTCTGTTTTTAACTTTCAGTGGAAATACTAAACTCTAAAGGGGAGGCAATGAACTTGGAGTCAGAAGATTGAGTAGTTCTGCCACTTGAGATCCATGGATGCTTCACTATCTGGACCTCAGTTTTCTCATCTATAAAGTGGGGATGAGAATACTTATCCTCACCCCTCCCAGACTAGCTTTGAGGATCCAGTGAGATGAAAATATGGAGGAGCCTGAGAAGCTGTTACATGCAGTGCTGAGGAAAGAGATGGTTCTTCTGATTAGGAACCGGCTGGTTCTGCCTCCTCCAGGTATCTGTTAGATCAGACCAGATGGGCCCGCAGGACTTGTGGGGTGCATGTGGTATGAGGCTCACTCCACCCCATCCAGGGCCCTCTAACTGGCAGCACAATCTGTTACCTCGAATCTCTTGCACATTTTGCCCCACATGAGAGACCTAGTGGGGGCTTCAAAGCCAGCAATGATTTCCTGGTTCCTGCCATGAGCAAACCAAGCCTTCCCAGGGCCACACTCTGAGCTCCCCCAGAAGAACACTGCTGGCAAGGATGAGAGCCTGATCTTCATCTCTGGGACAGCAGAGATGTCTGGCCTAACTTCATGGCCAGTTAGGGCTTTTGCGGCTCCCCCAGTGATGACACGACTGGAACCCAGCCCACCTCTTTATAACATTCCCTGGTGTTGAGTGAATATGAGGAAAGCCCAGGAATCATGCATGGGACAATGAAATCTGTGTACTTGGAATGTTATACACTTCCGGAAATTCTCTTGTGGTTGAGAGGCAGCTGAGTTGAGAGGCGCTGAAGATCTGGAGTTCTTGTTGGGAAAGGGACAGGTGTTGCTTATGAGTCCTTGGGCACCATTTCATTAAAATCCTCTTATGGGAAGGGCACCTGGTTGGCTCAGTTGGTTAAGTGTCTGACTTCTGCTCAGGTCGTGATCTCATGGCTCTTGAGTTCGAGACCACATCGGGCTCGGTGCTGACAGCTCTGAGCCTGAAGTTGCTTTGGATTCTGTGTCTCCCTCTCTCTCTGCCCTTCCTCTAGTTACACACACACTCTCTCTTTCAANCCCTCTTATGGGAAGGGTACCTGGGTGGCTCAGTCAAATGTCTGATTTTAGCTCAGGTCGCAATCTCCATGCTGGCAGTGCGGAGCCTGCTTGGGATTCAATCTCTCTCTCCCTCTTGCTTATGCTCTCTCTCTCTTTCTCAAAATAAGTAAATAATTAAACTTTAAAAAAAAAAAAAAACCTCTCTTATAGGAACCAAGTCAGTGCCAGAGGTGGAGGTGGTGGCTTTCTGGGGGGCTCTCTCTGAGTAGTGGCCGAACCCAAATGTTGGCATCAGGACTGTGGAATTTAGTTAAAAAAAAAAAAAAGATCAGTTTCACACAGAGCAATTCTGAACAGGCATATAAGAATCAACAGAGAAGAAGGGGGGAAATGGGGGGGAGAGGGAGGGAGGCAAACCATGAGAGGCTCTTGAATGTTGAGAACAAACTGAGGATTGATGGGTATGGGGGTAGGGGAAGGGGGTGATGGGCATGGAGGAGGGCATTTGTGGGGATGAGCACTGGGTGTTATATGGAAACCAACTTGACAACAAACTATTTAAAAAATTAAAAAAAAAAAAAGAATCAACAGGATAGGATGTTGCTCTTCTGGAATCTACAAGAAAGGGTATTAAACATAGTCACATGTCGTTATGACCCACGACATGTGGATTGTGACAACCACTATTAGGGAGGTACCAGCACAGTGTGATGAGTGTTTCTCATTGGTCTGAATGTTTGTGTCTCCCACAAATTCCTATGTTGGGGTCTTATCTCCAATGTGGTGATGTCAGGAGCTGAGGCCTTGGGAAGGTGATGAGGTCATGGGGGTGGAGCCCTCAGGAATGGGGTCAGTGCTGTTGTAGAAGAGACCCTGCAGAGCTCCCTAGCCCCTTTCCCCATATGAGGACACGATGAGAAGTTCACATCCCAGAAGAGAACCTTGCTGGTACCCTGATCTTGCATTTCTGGCCTCCAGATCTGTTAGAAATAAATGTCTGTGGGTTATGAAGTTCTTTTTTTTTTTTAAGTTGTTTCTTTTGAGAGAGAGAGAGAGAGAGAGCAGACAGCATGAGTGGGGGAGGAGAATAGAGAGGGGTGGGATGGAGAATCCCAAGCAAGCCCCATGCCATCAGTGTTGAGTCTAACTTTGGGCTCAGGCCCACGAACTGCGAGGTCAAGACCCAAGCTGAAACCATGAGTTGGATGTGTAACTGACTGAGCCACCCAGGAGCCCCTAAATTTCTGTTATAAGCTACCTAGTCTCCGGTATTATGTTATAGCAGCCCAACTGCGCTAAGGTGTTGTCGGGAGGGTCCTGGAAGTCTGATGGGTGATGGGTAGCTGTTACCAGCCTAGGGCTGCAGACTCATACCTGTGGTCATGTGTCTTTACAGATCCCCACATTTTTTATCACAATGAGCTGGTAGTCTGATAGCATCATTGCATCAGTCTGGGCTTGAGGCCAGTGTTTCCTGAGATAAACAAGCAGCTTTGGCATAGGCCACATCAGATGCATGCCGAGGAAGACTAGCTGCCTTGGAAGGTAGTTGCTCCAAGGGACTCCAAGCCTGACACTCTATGAATCGCTCTCTGATTTGGACTAACCCATACTCCAAACATGAGGATCCCTCTTACTTAAAAGGGAAAAGAAAAATAGAAACCATTAGAAGCAACCCTTCCCCCTTCCTGGTCACCAAACCTTCCTCTCTGGTTGCACCCTTTGTTCCTTCTTCATGTCACAGTGGAAATTGTGTCCATTATCTATCATGTCCTGTGCAACTGAGTCCCAACACCTGTGCCCTGGATTTCATAAACTACTGATCCCATCAAATGTCCCCCCTCTCTCAGGGAGGGACGCCCCGACATGCAGATGGTGACGCCAGAGTGCTACCACCCAGGAGGGGCTTGCTGAGCACTGGTGAAGGAGCCAGTGTCCCTGGAGGGAAGATGCCCTCCCTGTCCCAGGGACGAGCTTCAGGGGACAGGCCCTGAAGGACTGGAAGGGACGAGGGAGGGGGGAAGGGAGGGGTGACCATGATGGGAGGAAGAGGGAGGGTGAGGCTCCAAAGTTGATCCAAGCCAGCTCTCCTCACTCCTGGTGGGGAGACCGGAAACCAAGCGCAAGCACGGAGCCTTTGTGCTTTGGTGGGACATGACCACTTCGCTTTGGGTAGAACATCTTCTCAAACTTCCTTATGGGCTCTGAGCAAACATCTCCCTGCATTTCTAGTTTTGAACAAAGTCCCTGGAAGGTTGGATTGTGGTCTCCACTTTTTGGCCTCATTCTCTCTCCTACTTTTCCTTTGATATTCTTCTTCCTCCTAACTGCCTCACCATTTCCTAGTCTACTTGGGCTCTGAGCAGGAGCAGGCGTCCTAATTTCTCTCTTGAGGGACAGATATCTGTCCCAAGGTTTGGCTTTAAGGAGGTTCCCTCCCTGTCTCTTTCTCTTTCACAGTGTTCCTATGCCAGCCGGGTTCTTGTAGGAGTTCATTCAACATGTCACTCCCCAGGCCAAAGGTGTTTGGAAGCTCCTTCGCGTCTGGTGGACCAATTTTAAACTCCACGCATAGGTGCCTGATCATCTCCATAGTCACCTTCTCCCATTTCTGGCTTTTCTGCAGCCCACAATCCCCTCCTTCAGCAACTCACTTCTCACCACCTTCAGTGTGTGTGTCGTATGTAATTGCTCACACTCATGCTCATCTTGTCTGGAACGCTTCCCTGGGGATCTAATCCTGACTTTTCTGTTGTCGGGCTGTGCTGCCTGGGGCAGGTCCCATCCTTTCTCTGAACCTCAGTTTTTCTATCCACTGACCAGGTTGAACTACATGAGTTTCACTGGGGTCCCTTTGAACTTTGTGATAAGTTAGCAAGCCACTGGAGGACAGAAACTCTGGCCCCTCATATGTTTTTGTGCCCCTGACAGCAGCAACACAGAAACCACAGCCTAGGTCACTGTTGAGTTTGTTACTACGACAGCCGGCCTCAGTGTAGGGGCCAAAGGTCTCCCTGCTGGCATGGGTCTACAGTTCGGTATGGATGCCCTTGTCTCTTGGGCTGCATATTACTCAATAGGATGTGTACACATATAGATTATTTTAAGGAATTGGTTTATGTGATTGTGGAGATTGGCAAGCCTCAAATCAGCAGGGTAGGCCTGCAGGCTGGAGGCCCAGAGGAGGAGTTGCAGTTCAAGTCCAAATTGCTGACACCATTCCTTCTTCCTGGAGGAGGTTAGTCTTTTTTTTTTTTTTCTTCTATTAAGGTCTTCAACTGATTGGATGCGGCCCACCCACATTAAGAGGATAATCTGCTTTACTCAGTGTCTACTGATTAAAATGTTAATTTCATCTAAAAAATACTTTCACAGAAACAACTAGAATAATATTTGACCAAATATCTGGGTACTGTGGCTCAGCCAAGTTAACACATAAAATTAACTATCACAGACTGGTTATCTTGCTCTTCTATGAAGTTCATTCCCACTGGCCTGGGTGTTTGTTCCTGGCCCTGGAGGCTGATGTGCCGAGATCCTCCCATTGAGTGCAGAGCATGTATCCCAAATGAATGGAAAGAAGGCATTGTTGTGGGAGTGCATGTGGAGAACCCATCCCTGGGTAGTGGTTGGTGGTGGCACTTGGGGTCCCAGCAAAGCGTCTTCGACAACGTCAGTGATCACAGGATCTGCGAGCTCATGCTGTCAGTTGTGGGCTTTGTGCCTTAGTTTCCTCTTCCATTAAGAAGGTGAAACTTTGTGGGACTGAATATGATAATAAGATGTGGGTGCCTATCATATAACAGATGTCACATAAAGGACACTGGATAGATGTTGGGTTTTTTTTGTCTCTTTCTTCCCTACCTCCCTCTTTCCCTGTTCTTTCCCAGGGGAGATGATTTTCCTGGACTCAGTGACAAGGATTGAGACAAGTACTCTTCTTTGCTTTGTGGGCAGATATTTTTCTAGTTCCATCTTTCCACTTGTGTGTAGCCCTTTGGGGATCCAGTGTAAAGTGTCCTATTCGACTACACACCTTTGGGACAGGTTAGGCATTATTTCCATATTCCCCAATTTCACAGCCTTTTCCACCAACTCCATCAGCTATCAGTACCCATTATGTGGGTGACAGTGAGTGCTTCTATTGTCTTGCTTCACTGGCCAAAATGTAACTCATTCATTTCAGGATTTTTTTTCCTCCTCTTAACAGCCCCACTATGTGTGACTCAGACCCAGATAGTTCATGAGTGAGTAAGATATCACCAGTAAATTACAAGGGTTTGGCACTACCAACGTGGAAGGAGTGCTCTTTCTTCTGTGACCTTATCCTTACCTTAGGTACAGCAAGCAAAGCCAAAAAAAGCAGAGGCACTGTCTCACCTGCTCAAGCCGCTTCTCTCAGGGATAGGGGGTCAAAGCCTGATTTTCCAAATCACTGTGCAGTGGAAGGTAGAATAGATCAGGCAAACAGAAACTCCAAAGTAAATAAGATAATGGTTTAGTGACCCCAGGCTTGTCTTCAATGAGCTGGTGGCTGATAAATTTCTGCATTACCTCTGATAGGTAAGGTTGGTCAGCAGACATTTTAAACAGGAAGGAAATTAATATTCAAGTTTCTACCATCAAATATTTGTAGTATAGCTGACCCTTGAACAACAGAAGGGTTAGGGGCACTGACCCATATCTCAGTCAAAACTTCATACCTAACTTCTGGCTCCTCCAAAACTTCCCCACCCCATGTGGATTTGACTTGGGGCCAAGAACTTGCATGTTCACTGAACCTTCCAGGTGATTCTGCCACAGGGCCCAGCAGGGAACCACAGTCTTAACCCAGTGTAGAGTGATTAGAGATGGAGCATGGACTTCCAAATCATCCCTCTTTCTGTTCCCCTGCCCACTGTGGTTCTCCACTGTTTCTTGGCCTCCACACTACGTTATGTGTATATGCATGCTCTCAAGGGTATGTGGTTATCAGATGTTCTAGATGCTTAACCCACCCTCCTTATAAGAAAAGACATTCTCACACAACCTCTTCCTCCTGAGGTTAATCATGGTTAGTGATTAACCATGAACAATTATTATTGAATAACAATTCTGATTTAATCATTTATTAAAATATCATAAAACTAATCATGTGTTTAATTAATTAATAATTATAGAATTATTAGTTAATTGATTCTTTTATTAATTTCTATGTCTCTGGCTAGAGTGGGAGAAGTTTCCCTACACACACACTTGTGTATTTGAACTGTTTTCCATTATTTTTTTAAAGTTTATTTATTGTGTGAGAAAGAGACAGTGCAAGTGGAGAGGGACAGAGAGAAAGGGAGTGAGAGAACCCCAAGCAGCCTCCGGGCTGTCAACACAGATCCAGACTCAGGTGGCCTTGAACTCATGAACCATGAGAGCATGAGCTGAGCAGAAATCAAGGGTCAGATGCTTAACCCACTGAGCCACCCAGGGGGCCCCATGGACTCTTTTCCTTTATTGCCCACCCTTCTTCCGATGGCTCTGGGGGGCACTGGGGACAAGAGGAGGAAATGTAACCTAATAATGGGGTTTTCACTGACCTGGATACCTGCCTTTTGGACTAGCAGTTTTGATGTCATGAGGAGCCCATGTGGGCTCTCAGCTAATTCATCCCTTTCCTTTCAAGAGGACTCTTACACAGCCCTTACACAGAACACAAGCACATGACCACTTTTTCCAAGAAGGATTTCCATGCCCTCACCATAGCAGACTAAGGAGCACCATGGCCTATGGGGAGGAGTTTCACAGTGTACAGGGCTCACATAGACTGCTCCACAATTGGCCTCTAGCTCCTGACAGCCTTCTGAGAGGTAGGTGGAAGTCACAGGGACGGAACTGTCAGTGACCCCTGACCCCAGCCTCTGGACTCACTGTGCAAAAAGATGTGACAACTCATACTTCACTTGTTTCTATACATTCTCTTTTATGCCTGTCTGGTCTTCTGTCCTGCTGAATTTTTGAGCCTCTCTTTCTGTTTCCCCTTGGGATCAACAGTGAACATGCATTCTGATGTGGCCAGTCCCAAGATATTGCCTCTCAGATTACCCTCTGGAGTTAACCACCCATCCTTCACCTCACCCTCTATCTCGTCCCTCATCCTGGCCCCATCCTTTGGCTCTTGCTAACTCGGGTAGGAAAGCAGACATGGAGAGATGGAGTCTGACTAAGAGAAGAGGGAGTAGCGGGTGCTCTTTTCTGACTCCCTTGAATCTTGGCTCCTCCCTGCCTCCGTTCAAAACAGTCCTATTTTCTATATCCTCTCCATGCTCTCTGACTAGGACAGCCTAGCCCGAGTCCCTCTTGTACACTGTTGCTCCAAGCCCTCATAAACATAGGCACAACCAGAAGCCACATCTCCATGTGAGCACACTCTATCACCCCGATTAGATCAAGGAGGACAGGAAATATGCTCCCAGTACTCACTAGTGCCCTGCACACTGATGGAGGTCCAGCTGCTCTGGGTTACTGACTCCTGGTGAAACACACCTGGCTTCCTGTGCCATAGGAGACATTGGCAACCGTTTCCACTGGCAGCTTAGACAATGGAAAAAACAGTTCTCTTGTTGGGAAGAATTCTGGGTGTGTAAAGAAAACATTGCTCTGGCCAAAGAAATCCATTTCCTCATTCATTTGTCCTTTGATTTACTCATTCCCAGGAGAACTACCAGGTATTCTAGGTAATACTCAATCCCCAGGAACTTACCATCTTACTGGGGCAATGAGGCTTGAAACGGTTAGACGGAAAGGCAAATCAGCATGTGACTAGGTGCCTCACATACTTGATTCGAGTCCTGAATTGAGGAGGTCAGAGAAGGGCGTTAGGACTGCAGGGTGGTGTAGGCTCTGTGGTGGGGAATGGTTTCCCTGGGCCGTGGAAGGAAGAGCAGAATTTAGACACGTAGAAAAGAGTGTGAGAGACCTTCCAGGCAGAGGACACAAGGCAGAGGAAAGCTGGTGTTTTGCGGCAAGCAGAAGGTGTTCTGGGGCAGCGGAGGGAACAGAAAAAAATAAATGAGGACTCCATGCTGCTTCCGTGGATGTAGCAGGTGAATGGGCCCATGCTGGCCATTCCAGGCCTTGTCTGGGAATCACTCTGGTAACCAAGAATGTGTGACAGTGGCCCACTGGGGCTGTACTCTCTTCTTCCCATGCCCTACAAGCAGGCCCAGCCGGGGCCCGAGGCCTCAGCCAGACCACTCTTGCCTCATTCCAGGCTCAGAGGTAGCAAGAAAGGCTGGAAAGGCAGAGCTGTTTGATTTACAGGCCTTTCTGAGCCCGCCAGGTGGAAGGGAGCCAGAGACACAGAAGCTGGTGACAGCCTGCCCGACTGCCTGAGTAGCAGGCAGCTACTCAAGGGAACAATTGGGCAGAAAGGGGGGGGGGGGTGGCAGGTCAGGGAACATGGGCCAATGGAATTCTGAACAAGGTCAAAGTCCAATTTGGTACAGTGCTTTATTACCAATTTAAATCTCATCTCTCCTCCCAGGGTAGCTGCTGTGCCCGTGGGAGGAGGCCAGGGCTGCCACAGGGGAAATTTACATCTAAAGACTCTAAGTGTTTGCTCAGTACCCTGGCATGGCTGCAGTCTAGCCTGACAGATCATCCCAGAGTCCAGAAGTCACACGCCAAGTGTGCTCTTATTTTGTCCATATCCGGACCTCCGCTTGCTTGTGGGGACAAAAAAACAAAAAACAAAAACAAAAACAAAAAAACAAACCAAAAACCAAAAAACAAAAAAAGCCAAACTCTTTGTGCTTCTTCCAGGATGGGGAAGGATCTCAGAATGTGCAGCGTGGGAGATGGTGGGGTCTGGAAGGTGGTAATCCTATGTTTTTCTTAAGTGGGGCTGGATGAAATTCCTAAGGGAACGGCAATCAGTGGCAGCAGGGGTATCAGGGCCCATCCCGTAATGTGGCGGAGGGAGCGTGTGGAATGTGGCCGATAGGGTGAGGCAAGGATCTGGGTGACCGTGAAGATCTGGTGGGGGATTCTCCAGACGTGGTGGGTTGGTTTATTCCTGGCACATGATTCTGTTTGGGGCATGCCTCTCTGTGGATACCTGTGTCTCAATCTTTGACTTCATCTAGGGCACTTGAGGAAATATTCGTGCCTGGTTATCAACGTCCCAGAGATTCTGATGTAGCAAATCTATACCTCTTCTCTTTCCCCATCAATCATACAGCCTCTACTGCCATTCCCACCATCCTGAGGAAAAGGGACTGACAAGTTCTTCCTCATTCCATGTTACTACAGCACCTTGGGTTGGTCTTTTTGTGATCCCTTTACCTTTTAATCAACACACATCCACTGGGAACCTGGGTGTTGGTGAAAACTTAGCCACGTCGCTTAAGACCTACACGGCTTGAGTGTTTGATTTCAGCTGTACTGTCTCCGAGAAGAGGGAGTGTACGGTGCAGTGTGTTCATGACATCAAGTCTCTCGGGGACAATGACCTCACGAGGAGATTTGCTTGTCAGTGCCCTCAGAGGCAAAGCCAATCACAATCCCTTGGCTGCTTGTTGCCCTGGGACATTAGATGTGGGTTACCCAACACCCTGTACCTGGGAGCCCCCTGAGTTCACACACACAGACCTTTGGCAGGCACCTGAAGGTACATCCTGTGTGTCTTACAGCTAAGTCTGGTCAACAAGGCCCGTCTGGCCTTGACCCCATCTGAGCATTCCTGGTACTCAGAAAGTGAGCTTGGGTTTTGCTGTGGGTCTCAGCAATTCCTTATCCACCCTTTTCAGCTGGTAATGGGGAACAGAGCTTGATGCGACTTTCAGTCTGACTGGAAGAAATAGGGGATGCCAGGGATCAGGTGTTCAAGAACATGTGGGCCCTCCCAGGCCTCCAGGTCCTGCTGGGGGGTGGGCTTAAGGGCTCCCTTAGGCTCTGGTGACTGCCCACATCTGGCAGGAGTCTGGGAGAGGAGTTACTCAGAGGTGGGCACCAGATGAGTACACCACAAATCATCTTTACGGGGCCATGTTCCCCACATGAAAACACCGAGCCCCACTGAGGCCCATTTGCCACCAGCTTTGAAAGCAGAAAGAGCTTTTGTGCATCACATTTAGGACCCCACCACAAATCAAGGATCCTCGGTACCACCGGGTGCCCAGAGTCTAAAGCCCAGAGGTCTTTGGGCTCCATCCAGAGCACTTTATCGTCAGTTTCCAAACTGTTCTGTCCTTCCAGCCTTCCACCTCTCTGCCTCTTTGCTCTTGCCTCAAATATTCTCAGACTGACCCACTCTGCCCACTTCGCCTCCAGCTTCCCGGGGATATTTCGCAGGCCATTGTCAGTGTGTCATTTGCACCACAAGTATGGAATACCTGCTTCCTTCTTAGATACTTACTTATCAAAGTCTACTGGCTCATGTAGGTCCAGTTCTGGGAGATCTCCCTCAATTGGAAATGGTTTATCTGCATTTCTCTGGGATTGCACTTTGTATTATCCATTTCCATATCACTAGAGCACAGGATGGTATGAAGAAGCTGAATAGGACTGGGTTGATAAATAAGTATGCCTCGATGACCCATGTTATTAATTTGGCGCTTTGCCTTGAGCATGTAGTTCCATGTACATACGTGATCTGAGTTAGGAGCTCAAGAAGGCACAGGTCTTGCATTTCACTTCTCTCTGCACTCTGCAGCACACAGCCCAGAAGTTTGTTCATGGAGGTGTTCAACGACAGATGTGTTTTGATATTGAGGAAGAGAGACATTAAAAGTGGCTTCCTTCCTGCCTCCTAATTTGGACACTGTATTCCAGCCAAGCCCATTTCTTCACTATCCCTGCCACCCACTCCCTGCTTGCCTAGGCTGTCACGTATTTGCTCATTCTGTTCTCCAGTCCCTCTCTTTGTTTCCCCAAGGCCTTCCCGTTGTTCTCAAGGTGAGCTTGAACCCCACCTCACCCACAGTACCCACCTCTAGATCTCTTATAACCAGGAAGACCCAGTTCACCAACTTTCATCTACAAGCAATGGCATAGTTCTTAATTTCTAAAAAATGCCTTGTTTTAGTTAATTTTATGGGTCACCTTGACTGGGCTAAAGGATGCCCAGAGAGCTAGTAAAACATTATTTCTGGGTGTGCCTGTGAGGCTGCCTCCAGAAGGGGGTTGCATTTGAATTGGTAGACTGAGAAAAAAGGAGACTGTCACCAGTATTGGGTAGGAATCACCCAATATACTGAGGGCTTGAATAGAATGAAAAGATCAGGGGAGGGAAATTCACTCTGTCTGAGCTAAGATGTCCATCTTCTCCTGACCTCAGACATCAGTGTTCCTGCTTCTCAGGTCTTCAGACTCAGCCTGGGACTTAGACCATCTGCCCTGATCCCCTGGCCATTAGCCTTGAACTGCATTACCCCATCAGCTTTGCTTGTTCTCCACTTTAATGACACCAGATCCTGGGACCTCTTGGCTTCCATAATTATGTGAGCCAATTCTTACAATAAATCTCTTTCTCTCATACATCCTACTGGTTTTTTCTCCGGAGAGCCATGACTAATACACAGCTTAATGTTGATTTCATCTCCTCAGCCTACTGGACTGCAAGGCAATTCAATCCAAATCTTTCTTTGGTCACTATGTGGTCCCCTACTAGGTTGGATAAAGGCCCCAGGCTGCTGCCGCCATGGGTCACTAGTCCATATGGCTCACAGTGGCAATGCCTCCACTCAGCAGGTGCTGTCTCTACGGATCTTCTGCTCTGCATCTTTCAGATCACCTTTGGGTCATGGGTTGGTTTTATGGTATGTTTTTTAAATGCAATCTTTTTATTTTGATAAAACATATACCACTTATTTATACATAACGTAAAATTTATCCCTCTAGCCATTTCAAATGTACAATCTAGTGGCATTAAGTACATTCTCAATATTGTGCAACTATCCCTACCATCAATTTCCAGAACTTTGTCATTATCCCAAACAGAAACTGTGCACCTTTGAACAATAACCCTCCATTACCCCCTCACCCCAGCCCCTGGTAACATCTCCTCTGCTTTCTGTAGACAGTGCAGGTAGAAATGTAATGATGGGGTTTTGGCAGTTTGAGAAATACGAGTGTCTCAGCCACGGCCAGGTAGCAGGGAGCAAGGAGGATGTCTGTTTCCCTGAGCATGATACCCTCTAGTTCCACCCACATTATTGCAAATGGCAAGATTTCATTCTTTTTGATCACTGAGAAGATTGTATGTATTCCACTTCTTCTTTATCCATTCATCCGTCAATGGACATTTGGGCTCTTTCCATACTTTGGCTATTGTTGATAGCACTGCTATAAACTTTGGGGTGCATGTGCCCCTTCAAAACAGCACACCTGTATCCTTTGGATAAACACCCAATAGTGCAATTGCTGGGTCATAAGGGAGGTCTATTTTTAACTTTTTGAGGAACCTCCATACTGTTTTCCAGAGTGGCTGCACGAGTTTGCATTCCCACCAGCAGTGCAGAAGAGATCCTCTTTCTATGCATCCTCGCCAACATCTGTTGTTGCCTGAGTTGTTAATTTTAGTTATTCTGACTGGTATAAGGTGATATCTCATTGTGGCTTCAATTTGTATTTCCCTGATGATGAGTGGTGTTGAGAATTTTTTCCTGTGTCATGTGTGGAATTTAGCCATCTGATGTCTTCTTTGGAGAAGTGTCTATTCATGTCTTTTGCAGGAGGTGTCTTTTCACTCTCCACACACCTTTTCTATAAACAGGATGGGTGGGTTCGCCTTCCACCTCCCTGGGTGGAGGCAATGTGGATATTTGCCAAGCTGAGGAGCCAAGGTAAAGGAAGGCACACTTTCTGGAAGCTCTGTGCTTTGTGGACACTTCTCCTAGGCTCTAGGGATCTCCGGGAAGCTTGTTTTTCATGCTCACACAACAGAAATAGTTTCCCTGCAAGTCTGGACACCATGGGACCATCTTGTAAAAGCTAGGAGGACATGTAGATGATATCTAGGCTAGGTAGCCAGTGGTCTGGATTTAGCTTGGGTAAGTCTGGGTTTGCTTTTTTCTTCCCTGGGGATTTATTTTTCCCTTTTCTTTCTCCTCAAACCCTGAGCCAGGGGAGACCCAGGAAGAAGCAAGAAGCAAGTCGGAGACAGCAAGATTGTGGGCATGGCCACCAAGAGAAATAAAGTTGCATTTCTTTCACCAGTCAGTTGCTCACCCGACCCCTTGGTGAGGTTAATTTTGCTGTGATTCATCCTGTTTACATTGCTCCCTGCATCAAGGCCAAAGCTGTGGTTGTGGGGCCACTCAGATCCCTGTGCTGGGCCTGGGCCTGGAAAACGTCAGGCTGTGGCTGCCCATACATAAACAACCAGCCACTCCTGAGCTGAGGACAGTTTTCCACTCACCTGGCTCCAGATTTCCAGGGTCTATGTCTGTCTGTGTTTATGTCTTGGTCCTATGAATACAGTCTCCTTCAGGGGAGGTCATTCCCAGAGCCCAAGAATGGTGGCCACCTATCCCCCATAAGACACGGTGCTAGGTAGTCACACCTGAGTCCTTCAGAACATTCCAAACCTTTCGGGAAGGGCAGCCAGAATATGTTTTGGGCTAGAGCAACACTGGGTGGGGGACAATACAATGGGTCCAGTGGATAATTCCCTTGTGGTGTGATTCAAGGGCAAGTCCACTGTTCAAATACATATATTCTCCCCTGTGCTGCTCAAAATTCTACCTAGGTGTGGCTCAGATGAAAAAAGTTACAATAATAATAATGACGATGTTTCTTGTTTGGATTAGACTTTCCAGATTTTGATAACTTGTTTAGTCTCCATGTCAGGTTCACAGTAGGTGGGCCAAGAATTATTTCCACTGTGTTATAGACAGAGACACTGGGATCATCCAGGAGAAGAAGCAGGCTCTGGTCAGGGGTCAGGTGGCCTGGGTCCTATCTTCATTCTGTCACAGTTGCTGTCAAAGAACAAATGACTCTCCGAACTTAGTTTCCTTATTTGAATATACAATAAAATCTTGGTGGGTGAGCATAATTCATTCCAGAAACATGCTTGTAATCCAAAGCACTTGTATATCAAAGCGAATCTCAAGAACCATTGGCTCATTTGTGATCATGTGACGTTTGGTGTTAGATACTATTCATATTGCAAGACATCGCTGATTTATCAAGTTAAAATTTATTAGAATTGTTTGTTCACCTTGCAGAATACTCGCACACCAAATTACTTGCAGTCCAAGGTTTTCCTGTGTTTTGTTATTTATAAAATTCTTTTCATTTGAATATGGCATACCAGTTAAACATTTTTTAACGTTTATTTTTGAGAGAGAGAGAGAGAGAGAGAGAGAGAGCAAGCAGGAGAGGGGCAGAGAGAGGAGGAGATACAGAATCCGAAGCAGGCTCCAGTCTCTGAGCAGTCAGAAGAGCCGGATGCGAGGCTTGAACTCATGAACTTTGAGATTATGACCTGAGCCAAAGTTGGACGCCTAACTGACTGACCAGTTAAGTCACCCCTAATATGACGTTTCAGTTAGAGGCAGACCTTATACACTGATATGGAAGGGTATCCAAGATAAGGTGCTAAGTATAGAGTAATGTGGAATATGGGTATAACCAGCTACTACTTGAGTTTAAGAAAAAAATGGTTGTATATCTACCCACATACCTCATTGTATTTGTGCACCAACATCCCTGGATGAATATATGGAGCATGTTGTTGGCAGAGATCAGGAAGGAGATGGGCCTGGAGGGTGGTAAGAGGGAGGAAGTCAGGGTGGGAGGGAGGTTGACTTTTCTCCACATACCTTTGTACCTTTTAATCTTCTGCCATGTGTAAACAAAACTTAAAAATAAATGTATTTTATATTGGAGATTGTAAGGTTTTCTTTTGGAGCCTGTGGGATGATGTAAATGATTTGAGATGCTTTATGTCCATAAAGGGATTATTACTATCTGAGGAGGTCCCTTAAAGACTGTTATCAACCATTAGACTTGACAACATTGTGTATTGGGAAAATTATGGCTTTAGGAATTGAACAGACATTAGTTAATCTTGGCTTCTGGTTTTGTCATCTAAAAATCAGGGGGAGAAAGACGTATTGTTATGAGATAAGAAATACAATGAGAACATGAAATGCAGATGTAACACTGGGCTTGTCCTTCTCTCTTCCCATGACTGTGCCAGCAGGACTCTGGGCGACGGGAAAGTGTTGTGATTCAAGTAAGTTTTGACATCAGGGAAGTTCTCTAGGGTAGCACTGTCCAGTGGAAATCCAGTGCAAGCCATAAATGTACTTTTAGGTTTTCTAGCGGCCACATTAAAAACAACAACACGGAAACCTGAGTGGCTCAATCAGTTAAGTGTCTGATTCTTGATCTCAGCTGAGGCCATGATCTCACAGTTCGTGAGATTGAGCTCCACGTTGGTCTGTGCATTTAGAGTGTGGAACCTGCTTGGCATTCTCTCTCTCCCTCTCTCTGCACATCCCCCACTCATACTGTCTCTTGCTTTCTCCCCAAATAAATAAATAAACTTAAAAAAAAAAGAACCATAGTTTCTTAAAAAAAAAAAGCACAAAAAAACAGGTAACATTAATTTTTAAAATGTTTAAATTAATCCAATTAATTAATTAATTAATGTTTATTTATTTTTGAGAGAGAGAGGAAACAGAGCATGGAAGGGGCAGAGAGAGAGGAAGACTCAGAATCCAAAGTAGACTCCAGGCTCTGAGCTGTCAGCACAGAGCCCGACACGGGGCTGGAACTCAATAATGGTGAGATCATGACCTGAGCCATGTCAGAGGCTCAACCCACTGAGCCACCCAGGTGCCCTAACCAAGTATGTTTAAAATATAATTTTTATATAATCAACATAAAAGCATTCCTAGGATAACACATCTTATCATTACTGAGTCTGTGAAATCGTGTGTATCAATTCAGACTAGCTCTATTCGGACCTCATCTGGCCAATAGTCACCCAGGGCTAATAGCTGCTTTACTGGGGAGAGCAGCTGGAAGGTGTGGGCTCTTTGCCAGAAATGACACAGATAACCCAGGGGCCTGGGGCTGGAGCTTAAAGGAAGGAAGTTATGGAGGGAAACCCAGGTTTGTCCAGTGAGGGCTGTGATTAGAAAACAAAAGCACAGAACATGCTTGAGTAAATAAATAAGGGGCTGAACACTCTGTCCTGCGAAGCTGTCCTCCCATCACCCTGAGAAAGGTCAAGTGCTTTCACTGCGGTGGCAAAGTAGAAAGGGAACTTGATGGGAGGCAAGGACAGGGAGGGACAGGGAAAGGTCTGGCACTGTCAAATTTGGGTGACTTCCCTGTCGCCCACTCTCCTGGGCTCTCTCCCTTCCTTCGGTCTTTGCTGGAAGTGTTTTGTCTGCCCGAGCCCTGAAGAGAGGTCCTCCTCCCGCCTTGTTCTGACCCTTCCTGTCCCCTCACGCTGTGTAAGGCTCACTCCTCATGGCACCAGGTCCATCCATGGGCGCTCTCTCCAGCCCTGACAGCTCCCTTGAGCTAAAGTCTATGGCACCAACTCTGGACCCGCCCTCTCCTGCCTCCCATGCTTGACCCTCCTCCCACGGACCCCCTCCTTGCATGTACTCTCAGTTGCCTAAGTCAGAAACTTGAGAACAAAATGTGATTCCTTTCCTTCCTCCCCCTTCCAAATCACCACAAAACCTGGTTAAAGCACCACCAAACTGTCTCCCAAAGAGCGATCGAATGTTGGAGATTTCCCGTTATATCACTGCCATACCATCCTAATGGGTTCTTCTGCATCTAATTTTGCCCAAACCCGGTTACCTCTCCACCTTGCAGCCAGTGTATCTTTCTAAAGCTTAAATCTTATCCTGTAACTTTTTGGCCTAAACACATCCACCTGTCACCAATGTCCCTGGACGAAGTCCAGAGTCTGTGTGCGTCCCCCAGCCTGTTGCTGTGATCTCGTCTCCCTCCACTTCCATCCTTGCCTTCTGCAGTGGGTTGGAGAGTGAGCCCCCAGATTCATGTCTACGTGAAACCTCAGAATGGGACTTTCTTTGGAGACAAGGTCCTTGCAGGTGTAATTAAAGATGGAGATGAGTTCATTCTGCATGAGGTGGGCCCTAAATCCAGGGACAAGTGCCCTTAGGAGAAGAGAAGGAGGTACATAAAGACGAAGCCCATGCGAAGACAGAGGCAGTGATTGGGGTGACGCAGCTATGAACACCAGGGATTGTTGGAGCCACCGAAAACTAGGAAGAAGCCAGGGCGGATTCTCCCCCTTGAGACTGCAGAGGGAGTATGGCCCTGATGACACCTTGTGACACCTTAGTTTGGATTTCTGGCTGGCAGAACTGTGAGGGGATGCATTCTTATTGCTTTAATCCACCGTGTTTGTGGTAATGTGTCATGGCATCTCTAGGAAACCAATATTCTGGTTGTGCTTTTCCCCTCCCCTGCCTTCCTTCCGCCTCAGCCTGACTCCCAGAAGCCTCTTGATGGGTGTTCCTAGCTGGGTTCGGTGCATCTCCTCCGTGTCTTCAGAGTACATGGCTGTCTGTGTACCAGTAGCCTCTCTACTTGCCTGAATCCCACACAGGACTGGGAGTCCTGTGGTGAGAGAAGCATCTTAGAGACACAACCATCATGCCCGCCATGCCCAGAGCATGCCTGGCCTGTAGCTGATGCTGCAGGTGTCCATCAGGTGTCCTTCTGTCACTGTGCCCAGCCCTCTTCTTGTCCCCAGTAGGCTCCAGACCTCAGTGGCCACTGGGCCATGGTTTCTGCTGTCTGCTCACCTGTGTCTTCCACCCTCCACGCGAGGCACAGGTAGTTCTCATCTCCTGCACAAAGCAACCCCGCACCTTGTTTCCACTGACCTCCTGGAGGCTGAACTCCTTCGGCATGAGTCTTACCCACTATTATTACGCTCGTTCTAATGGTTCCATGCACGTGCATTGTGTCTCCCATGTATGTCTCCTGCCCTAGAGGATGGGGGCAGAGTCCTGTAGTGCAAAGAGCATGAGCTTCGGAAGCCCAACACCTGCAAGTGAATTATCACTTAGCCAAGCCACTTTGAGCAAATGATTAACCTCACGGCCCAGCCTCCACTTCCTTGTCCATAGAATGGGAACGATACCCTCCTGTTAGGGTTCTTGTGAGGATAATATGAAGCAATGTGTAGCATGTCCTTGGGATGCAGTAGGAGAGTGATAAAATCATGCTGATTAACCAAGCAACTGGATAATCATTGCCATGGTTATAACTAAGACAGAAGCACTTTTTAATTTACCCTTTTAATACAGTTAGCCTGTGGGTGTTCATTAGTCTCATTCTGCAGAAGAGGAAATGAGATTCAGACAAGCTGTCCACTACTCAAGGCACACTATGCCTAGGAGGCATGCTTGTGGTGCCCTGACGACTTCTCCCCTTAGATCCTCTGCTCTGTCTACCCCATTGCTCCTTGGGTGGACATGACAGGCATGGGGACAATTGTCCCTGCTTTGCCACTGCTCCTGGACTGAGGGCACAGTCTAGTTCAACAGGTTCCTTCCAGGGTGTCAAAAGTCCCCCCCCCAAACTGAAGTAAAACCAAGAAGTCACTGAAATAGTCGTTGGTAAAAGTTTATGTGCGCACGCCAGAAAGACAGTTTGCAGACCAGGAGCACTCCAACCAGAACATGGAATGAGTCTCGAAGATGTATTGCTAGATAGCAGCTTATATAGTGTGGATGCAGTGACTGGTTCTTCTCCACAGTGATGGGTTACAATATTAGAATTTCCTTTTTGTTAATTTTTAAAGTTTCTTTCTTTATTTATTTCTGAGAGAGAGAGAGAGAGAGAGCAGGGGAGGGGCAGAGAGAGAGGGAGAGAGAGAATCCCAAGCAGGCTCCACACAGTCAGCACAGAATTCCATGTGGGGGTCGAACTCACAAACCGCGAGATCATGACCTAAGCCGAAACCAAGAGTCAGACGTTTAACCGACTGAGTCACCCAGGTGCCCCTGGAATTTTCTTAAATGAAGGGGGAATTGGTTGGTGATTATCTCACATCATTTCTAGAGAACAATATATAAATCTCACCTACAAATCTCAGAGGCATAAGTAAGAAACGACCCAGATAAAGTCAGCCTCCCTTCTCTTGCAAAGTAAGCTCAGTTAAGCTTTGCCTGAATGACTAAATGGTTGTGTCTGCTCAGGGAATTTTCAAGTCTGGGCTTCACCTGTGTTTGATTTCAACAGGGGTCTTTTTGACAGAAGTCAAAGTTGGAAAGCTTGGCTGGAGCGCCCAGCTGCCAGGGGGATGGGTGGGGCCGGACGGGGCTGCGGCTCTGGTCCTTTGCAAAGGCACTGGGCTGTGTCACGTCTTCAGTGTTGTCCTGTGTTACCGCACGCGCAGCAATCCTGCTCATGTTGTCAGGCAGCGGTGGGGCCAGGCACACGCTCTCTGCCTCCTTTCCCCCCTTGGTTCTCTCCATGCCTGAGGTCAGGGCTGCCATCAAGGTCTGGAACATCATGTGTTTTGAGGCAGTGCATGTTGTTATAGCGAAGGGGTGGAGCTGAAGAGGGGAAGGCTGGAGGAGGGAGGGGGAGTAGGGAGTGTGTTGGTGTTGGGACCTTTCTGGAAAGACACCAAGGAGACAGGATCCCCTTGTGCTTCTGCTCAGACTGGCCTGAGGCCACACTAACGGGAGACCAGCTGGAGGATTCAACTCTGAGTCAGCAGAACCCAGAAAGGTGCTGTGGGGCCTCAGGGAGTGGGAGGCGGGGCGCACCGGATGGCTTCCCTCGCCTGCAGGCCCTGACAGGAAGCATGTGGAATTGTCAAGGCCATGACCAGGCTGGGTCCTGGCTTCTGGGGCCAAAGGCAGGCGGCTGAGAAATTTAGTGACACATGTTCAGTTCACTGAACGGGATTCTCAGACTTTGGTCAGAGCTACAGAAATGATTTCATGTGGGGGTCTCCCCCCTTCAAATTTTATTCTGAACATAAAAGGTGGCTCTATGTTCACACCCTAACGGTATCACCCACTTTTTTCCCTCTCAGGTCCTGGCCGTGTCACATGGTGAGTGGTGCTGGGCAACAGGAGGTGCCCACAGCGCACCTCCCACGGCTGAGGGGTGCAGAGGGAAGCTCTCTGGGGCTCCCAGCCCTCTCCCTGCTGCCAGCCATTCTGTTCCCAAGAGAGAGCAGCCATCTTTGGGGGAGACACCCCACTGGAAGTTGTGGAGGGTGGGAGCTGAGAAGGGGAGAAATGCCACCAGTCCTGGGCTTAAGTGAGAGCTGGAAATAGTGAGCCAATGAGTGAGGCTGCAGGGGAGGGAGGTGGGATCTAGAAATGTCTCCCAGGGCCCCTCCAGCCTCCACCTGTCCCCTCTCCCTTCTGAGTGGTGAGCTGATATTTTGCTTCCTTTTTTCTGGCCTCCCCCCTTCACCCATCTGGGCTGGTATTCTGGGGTGTCTGTGTGTCCAGGGCTCCTTCTTTGGCTAGCTCAGTCTCCCGCATGGCCTCCAGGGCCAGAGTGAAGCTGTGAGGCTTTGCAGGGGGTGGG
>NW_027532203.1:15636033-15658648 GCF_008692635.1 Crocuta crocuta | reverse complement strand
AAGCCAAGAGCGGAAAGAGGAGGAAAGGAAAGAGGGTGCTTTGATCTGGTGATGAAATTCGTGTCTGGTGTCTGGCTGCACAGAAATGCATACTGAATGAGACCCAGCCTGTACCCTGTGACCACCTGAGTTCAGAATGGTCAGTGGTGACATAGGCAGGTGACCATCTTGCCGTCCACACCAGCAACTACTGTTCAATGTGAGAAGACAGCTAGTTATCAGGAGCAGTACAGAAATGCACACTGAAGTTTTTGGATTGAAGGGAAGGATGAAGGCAGGTGCATGTTTGGGGGAGTGGGTTTCAAGGAGGGTCCTCTGTGGGCTCAGCTGAGGGTCAGAGGGAGAGGACACGTGTCACTGAAGATGCTGAGAGTGGGGGCAGGGGCATTAAGCTCACAGAGTGTGGCAGCAGGGGGCACATCGCCGTGTCCAGTTCTGCAGATAAGGCCCCTGAAGGAGCGACCAGGCTGGGGCTCACCTGCAGGGAGCCCGGGGTCCCAGGCCTCAGACAGAGAGAGGAAATGCAAGTCTCTCCCAGGAGCCTCTCTGCATTCTATAAAATGACTGCTATGATGCCTTATGGATCCCGAAGCACTTTTGCCTTCATTATATTATCTCACTTGTGCAAAGACCATAGCTTCTTAAGGGCAGGGCTGCTGCTCGTAGGTCCTGGGGGTGCTGACGTGCCTGACAGTGGGGTTGGCTCAGAGCTGCATGAACAGTCAGCTGAGTTTGGAACAACTGCAGGTGTGCAGAGCCAGGGGCCCCCCAGAGTTTTGCAATGACTCTCTCGAGTCAGAACCCCACCGTGCTCTGAATTATACATTTTATCTGCAGAGAGTGTTAGTGTTTTTAAAGCACCTTCTTCCCAACTAGCTCTTCTCATCCCATCCCTTCCTCACTCTGTCCTGCTTTCTCTTTTTTTTTTTTTTTTTTTGCTTTTCACTGATTGGTATCATGATAAAATATACCTAAACATAAAATTTACCATTCAAACTATTTTTAAGTGTCCAGTTCAGTGGCATTAAGTACTTTCACATTGTGGTGCAAACATCATCACTATCCGTCTCCAGATTTTTTTTTTTATCTTCCCCAACAGAAGACCTGTCCCCAGCACACACTATCTCCCTGTGCCCCCTCCCCCCAGTCCCTGGAAACTGCAGCTCTACTTTTCTGTCCTCATGGATGTGACTGGTCCAGGTAGTTCGTGTAAGTGGAATCATGCCGTATTTTCCTTTCCCGTTGTGGGTCATCCATTCTTACCATTGGTAAGTTACACTCACTCAGTCTTGGCCTCATTCTGCATCGATGAGGCACCTGCTGAAACAGCCACAGCTGGCGTTCTTTGGGCACCACCCATGCCAGGCTGTGCCCCGCATGTGCCTTCTTTAATCCTCACAGCTACTGGGGCATCAGGTCTTAGTATTATTCCCATTTCAGATACGGGGAGCCTGAGGCCCAGGCAGGTGGCACAGTAGGGGATGGTGGGCTGCAGGTGGCACCCAGGTGGTCTGACTCCCGAGGGGGCCACCTCCCCCCCACCCCGAGGTCCTGGCTTGTAAGCTTGAAGCTGAGTACATGCGGACCTGGTGCCCAATTTATGGCATCCTGAGCGTCCAGCAGGACCCTGACTGACCTCACCCCTTCTTCTCCAAAAGTGTTCTGGAGCAGTTACATGGGGACGGCACCCCATAGAGACAGTCTCCCTTTACCACATCTCCAAGTCAGGACCGCAGATCCCTGAGTGCCTTCTCTGATCCGTCATCTATTTCCTTGGGTGTTATCTGCTCAGTCATGTGTGGATTGGTCCCAGCATGAGTCACTTTTCTCCTTTTGCCTGAATTTTTGTGGTAGCCTCTGAGCTGGCCACCCTGACGGGAGTGGCACCCTTTCAGTCCCTTCTGATGAGGCATCTGGGAACAGCCAGGTCTGGAGTCTCCCAAGGGGCCCCTGCTCACACAGGCATCAGGCAGAGTGTGGTTTTGTGCCTGGGTAATGGCATAGCCTTGGCCACGTAGAACTCTCTATGCCTAGGAGTCCAAAAAGCAAAAATTTTCCCCACCACGTGATGCCTCTTTTCTATCTTTGTGCCTCTCCCAGCTTCAGGAAGTAGGTCAAAAGTCAGGAAACTGGGTCAGAAACAAAGAGTGTGAGCTAGAAAGCAGGTGTAGGGAGGGTGTGTTTTCCACAGGAGATCTTCTCTGCCGGCAATTAGAACATCGGCCACTCGTCTCCCCCCACTGAGGGGACTTGCAGGCAGATAGCTGGGCCAGGATCTGGTGGAGTCTGAAAAATGGCACCTTTTGTCCCTGGGACAGTAGCGCTAAAGAAGGAAAAGGGGGGTCCCTCAGTGTGCAGTCTCACCGAGAGCCCAGGACCGCTGAGAAAACCCTGGCACTTTCACTTGGATGACATTAGCCCAGGTGGGGCTGGGGAAGAATGCAGCCAAGGTTCACTTCCGTCATGAGGAACGCACTTGCTCTGGGCTGACAGGCCTCCCTGAAAATGAGTCCATTATACAGGACTTTGAAAGAATATAAACAATAAACAATCTCCCCCTTCACACAAACACTCAAGCAAACAAGCTGGGGCTTTTAATTGTCCCCTGGGTCTAGACCCAAGGCAACTATCTGGACTTCCCGTTTTCTCAGATTAATCTGGAATAACTCTCCCTAAAACCCCTCTTACCCTCATTCCTTCAACATCCTCTAGAAGCTTAGAGCCTCAGCACTTTTCACGCTATGGGTTGGTCAAGTTCTTTATTGGGGGACGGCTCTCTGTACACTATAGGATGTTTGGCAACATCTCTGAGCTCTACCCACTAGATGCCAGTAGCATCTCCTGAGTTATGGTAACTAAAAATTTCTACGGACAGGGCAGAGAATCCCCTGGGCACAAAACTGCCCCCAATGAGTACCACTGATCTACAGTATAGACACTTAAAACCCTTAATGCCATGTGTCAAAGTTTCAAAGCTTAAACTAGTGGCCCAATTTTGATTAAAGATAGCAAATGGTATGTTAAATGGGGTCTAGCAAGTGGTGTTTAGCAAAGTGTGTGTTGAATGGGGCATGATAAGACCAGCTTACGGGTTCTGCAGCCTAGGGAAGGCTAACCGTCCTTCTAGAGGCTTATAATTGCTAATGAAAAGTACAGCAAAACACCAGAGGCTTCTGGTAACCGCAGGTGTGCTCTGAAGATAAGGACGATAAAAATGCCAGCCAGTGCTGGGAGTTCTTTGGAGAAATTTGCAGTGTGGTAAGGCCCCTGTTATGTTTTTACTTTCCTTTTATCGGAGGCTTCATTAAATCAAGCTGTTGGTCTAGCAGCGCATGGATACAGGCAAGATCTCCATGGAAAACCTGATTTCAAATATTTGGTCCCATTGTTCCCACACAACTTTGAAATATCCCAGGAATCCCAAGTTGGGATTTCTCAGCCTTCCTCTCACCCCCAGGGGCAACGTGAGCAGCCTTTGTTGGACCTTGTGTGTTGCTTTTGGTATCCTTCCCTGCGAGGTACAGTCCCACAGTGAGGCTGTGGCCCTGGTGGCCTCCTGTGCCAAGGCACCATGGGACCTTGATGGTAAATGGCCAAGAGGCACGCCCTTGGGTCTTCCAAAGACCCTCAGCAAGTCCCGCTTATTGTAGACATTCCTTATACTATAGGCATTCTTGCATTAAACGGTTTGTGAGTAAAGGGAAAAGAACTTTACTGTGAGTCAAGAACTTGAGATTCTGGTCCCAACTTCACTGTTTCCCCTCTCTGGGTCTCGCTTTTCTTATGTGTAATGTAATAGAGTTGGGCAATGTGACTTCTGGGTCTGCTTCTAGCTTTGACCTTCTCTAGTTCTGGTAACTTCCGTGAGAGCTTTCAACAGGCATTTATTGTGGGCACCCAGAAAGCGGTGCAGGAAGATGGTGTCTTCCACACAATCTGGACGCATAAAACATTAAGGATTTAGGACCAGATTCCAGGGGTCTGTATACTCATAAGCTGTGTGATCTTCCCACGTCAGTGAAATACTCAGTTTCCTCATCTATAAAATGGACATAATCAGAGTACTTAGTCACAAAATGAGTAATGTTCTTAGAACAATGCCTGCCACATAATAAATTTTCATTACCAATAGGCTATCAATCTTACTACAATATAGTGTGGTCAACATCGTAGCAAAAGCATAAACAATTCTAGGGAGGCCTAAGTGAGGAATGCTACCAGGCAATCCAGGAAGAATAGACTGTGTGCAACTCTGTGGCTCCAACAAAGGAAAAGGCTCAGAAGCCAGCAACAATCAAGTAAAGCCAGTCTCTCAGCATCCCATGTGGCTTTGCCTGAGCCATGGGCTATTGTCCAGAGGTGGGGAAGCTTGGCTCTCTGACATGTCTGCCCCACTGTGGCCTGAGCCCAGGCTCTCTTTGGGTCACTCTAGACTAATGGAGCCGGGAACAGCTGCTTTCAGGGAAAAGTCAGCTGTATGTTGAAATGATGGAATTTCCTAGGATTTTAATTGTTTATGGTGAACAAATGACCAATGATTCAGAGAAATAGTATCTGTCGGTGCTGAAAAGATCTGAAATTTCTGTACAATCTTAGTGAACACAAAGTTATAACTGTCTTTCACACCAGGCACAGCTCAAACATGTCAAATCTGGAGAACTGACAGAACTGAGCCTAATGGCCATTCACCGACAGACATCCTGGTCCCCGAGGAGGGGCATTGGTACCCCCAGGTAACTGATACATCCTGAATTTCTCTTGACTATGGGCTTTCTTTTGGCTCTTCATTGAATGTAACCATCAAGTGCCAAGACAATTAATGGAGAAAAGGATAGTCTTGTCAACAAATGATGCTGGGACAACTCACTAGCACATGTGACAGAATGACATTGGATCCTACCTCACACCATATACAAGAATTAAATAGGATCAAAGGTCTAAATGTATGAAATGAAATTATAAAACTCTTATAAAAAAACACAGGGGGCACCCAGGATGGTTCAGTCAGTTAAGCGTCCAACTTCAGCTGAGGTCATGATCTCACGGTTTGTGGGTTCAAGCCCCACATTGGGCTCTGTGCTGACACTTCGGAGCCTGGAGCTTGTTTCAGAGTCTGTGTCTCCCTCTCTTTCTGCTTCTCCCCAGCTCATGCCCTGCCTCTCAAAAATAGATAAATGTTAAAAAATTTTTTAAAAAAGAAGAAAACATAGGAATAAACCTTTGTGAACTTGGAGGAGGCAATGGTTTCTTCACTGTGACACCAAGAGCACAAGTGACAAAAGAAAAGATAGATAAATTGGATATTATCAAAATTAAAAGCTTTTGTGCCTCACACGATGAAGAAAGTACAAAAACAGCCCACCAGCTAGGAGAAAATATTTTCACACAAGAACTTGTAGCAGCAGTATTTTTAACAGCCAAAAAGTAGAAAGACCAACTACCCATTCACTGATGAGTCGATAAGCAAAATGTGGAATATTCGTCAAAGGATGGGATGTAATTTAACTGTAAAAAAAGGAATGAAGTACTGCCACATGTTACAGCGTGGATGAACTTTGAAAACTTCGTGCTAAGTGTAAAAAGGCAGCCAGAAAAGAGGACATGTTGTATGATTCCATTTCTGTATAATGTCCAGAATAGGGCAATAGAGGCAGAAAGTTGACTGGCTGTTGCAGGGGCTGGGGTGGGGGAGGGGTGCAGAGTGAGTGTCAGTGGGTATGCAGTTTTGTTTTTTTTTAATATTTTTTATTTATTTCTAGGAGAGAGAGAGAGACAACGTGAGCAGGGGAGGGTCAGAGAGAGAGGGAGACACAGACTCTGAAACAGGCTCCAGGCTCTGAGCTGGCAGTCACTCTGAAACAGGCTCCAGGCTCTGAGCTGGCAGTCAGCACAGAGCCCGATGTGGGGCTCGAACCCACGAATCGCGAGATCATGACCTAAGTGAAAGTCGGACGCTTAACCGACTAAGCCACCCAGGCGCCCCAGGTATGCAGTTTTTTTATGATGATGAAAACCATCTGGAACTCGGCAGTGATGATGGTTGCACAACTTGGCAAATATCATAAAAGCCACGGAATTGTACACTTTAAAAGGGTAAGGCTTATGGTATGTGCATTATACCTCAATAAAAATAAGGAGTTATCTAGTGAATCCACCCCCCCTCCTGCCTGCCATACCTTTCCACTCCTTCCTTAGTCTTTTTTCATCTGCGTTACCCCAAACCAGGTATCTGTATTCTGTATTTTGCAGTTGATTATCTTTAAAATAGCAGACATTTATTTTGTCCTTGTTATATGTCATCTTGTTAATTTAGGTACTCTTGGGGCACCTGGCTGGCCTCAGTCCCTAGAGCATGTGACTCCGGATCTCAGGATCATGAGGTCAAGCCTCAGATTGGGCATAGAGCTTACTTAAAAAAAATTAGCTCCTATTTCTATCCTTATAAAATCTTGAACATATAATTCTGGCATATTAAAGTGATCTCAAGTTACATAACACTTTTTAAAAAATTTTTTAATGTCTTTTATTTATTTCTGAAAGAGAGAGACAGCGTGAGCCAGGGAGGGTCAGAGACAGAGGGAGATACAGAATCTGAAATAGGCTCCAGGCTCTGGCTGTTAGCTCAGAGCCTGACGCGGTACTGGAACCCACGAATCGTGAGATCATGACCTGAGCCAAAGTCGGACACTTAACCAACTGAGCCACACAGGTGCCCCTACATAATATCTGTAAATCTGACAAATGTATATCTTTCACTAAGACATTGATGAAAAAGCATTGAATGAAAACAGGTCATGGGCAAAATGAGGCATTTTACCTTAATAAAATGTGTTGGAAATTAAAACAACCCTATGATATGTACGTGAATCATTTCATTATCTGGAGTGACCAGGAATTTAAGTCTGTGTTAGTCATTCCATTGACTCTCACGCATGATAGCTTATTTCCTTGCCTATATTAAATTTTGGATAGTAAATGCACGTTTTGCAGGGTTTCGTTTCTGAGATTGTTGGGTGGTCTCTGGAGATTGGTATTGCATTTGAATCTCACGGTACTTTCAGCCTGAGGTGTTAATCTCTTACCAGGGGTGAGGTGGGGGCTCTCTGGGTCATGCAGCTAATATAAAACTTGAATGCTATATCTAGATAAAGGCAGAGCCCTCATTACAAATTATCAGGGGAGACACATTTTCTATCTGGACTAGATAGATAAGCTACCATATTATCTCTCTTTGCAAGGGAACATTTTTTTGCCTGTCACCTTTAATCAAGGGTTTAAGTCTTAGACACTCCTGGCTGGATGTAGGAATTACAGTTCTGGTGCATGTTTGCCTTAGACCCTGTTGCGGCATTAACTCTAAAGCTCTCTGGGTATCAAAACTGGCAGCTCTCCCATCCCACCTCCTCTGTAACCAGAGCAGCCACAGCATCAGCCGTCTTCCCTCTTTGGTCTGAATTTTCTCCTTTTAGTTTCTGGTTGCAAGATGTTCCTTTCTATAGTGAAAGCTCAGTTAATACATGTGAAGGATATTTATTATCTTTTATCTAGCATTTCTTGGTGTTTTTACAGTAGGAGGTTCTGATGCGATTTATAATAAATACATATTTGGTCTTTATCTCTACTTGGTGGTTCCTGCTCACAGCTCCCAAAACCCTTGGAATTCCCTGAGCAAGAAGAGCAATGGGAGCATCTTTTGTCATATATTAAGTCTCCATCCTCAGTTTCTGAAATCAATTTAGAGCCATGAAAGCAACACGGGTGTCTTGTTATCCATAAAAAGAGCTTTCCCGCCACAACTGGGTTTATATTAATGAGATGACTTTTGGGAAAAACCTAAATAGGGAGTGCTGGTTGCCAGGGGAATCAACCATGAATGGAGGGGTGGAACTTTAAGTCTCATCCTCTGGTCCCTGCAGAGGAGAGGGGTGATGGAGGATGAATCAATCACCAATGGCCAATGATTCAATCAACTGTGCCTATGTAATAAAACCTCCATAAAACTTAAAAAGAGGGAGTTGGGGAGCTTCCAGATTGGTGAACCAGAATGCATTCTACATACCACCATACCAGCCCTTGAACTCCAAGAGGGCAGAAGCTCCTTTGTTTGCTACCTTGCCCTAGGTATCTCTTCATCTGGATGTTGATTCTTTATAAGCTGTTAATCTCGTGAGTAAATGGGTTTCCTGAGTTCTCTGAGCCACTCTAGTAAATCAACTGAACTCAAGAAGGAGGCCATGGAGGGGGTCAAAACATCTGATTTATAGCCTGTAGGTCAAGAAACACAGGTAACAACCTGGTCTTGCAATTGGCTTCTGAGGCAGAGGGTAGTCTTGTAGGACTGAGCCCTTCATCTGTGGGATCAGATACTATCTCTGGATAGACTGTGTCAGAATTGAGTTGAATTGCAGGACACCCAGGTGGTGTCAGAGCATTGCTTAGTGGTGTGGATAACCACCCCACCAAGTTGGAACTGGGTGCAGAGCCTTAGCAGGTTTCTAAGTTTCCAGTCTGCTGAGCTACCAGAGATGTATGTTTCTACAGCACAGTATCTCCCTGTCACATTGGCAAAGATAACAAGGGCATAAGTGAGGATAAAAGAAGGAATCATACGATATCAATAGAACTCTAAACAGATATATCAATTCCCAAGGGAATTTGGCAACAGAAATTCCCTATCTGGAAATTTGCCCTATTGAAAGCATCATGGAAGTTTGCAAAGTTCCAGCTTGAAGGATGTTTGTCTTAGCATGACGTTGCCAAAAACTATAAACTGTTTAAATATTCCAGGCAAGAAGAAGAAAAAAGACAAAAAAGAAAAAAAGAAAAAAACCAAAGAAGGGGAAACACTTATGTCAGGAAAGGAAAACTTTCTGAGAAATTCCCAGCAAATAAGGACTTCGGGCTCCTGAGTCCAACCACATCTCCTGGTCATCTCTCATTATAAAGGAAATTGGGAAAGGCAGAGTTTTTATTTGGATATGAGACCAAGGGTTTTCTTAGTAAGAAAGAAGGGAGGAATCAAAACTCTAGTCCTTCAATCTGTCCATCTGTTCATCTGTCTATCCATCCATCCATCCACCCACCCACCCATCTACTCTACCTACTTTATCTCTCTCTCTCTCTCTCTCTCTCTCTCTCTCTCTATCTCTCTATCTATCTATCTATCATCTATCATCATCATCATCATCATCTATTACCTATCTATTCTACCTACTTTATTATTTATCATCTATCAATCATCTATCTATCTGCTTCTTGAAGGATAGATATAAATCCTTCTGATAGTTATTGCTACCTAGTTGGTAAAACTTTAAAGGTTATTTTCACTTTCTTATTTTTGTGTAGTAGATATTCTTAATTTATTTTCAGTGAAGATGTATTATTTTTATAAAAAGAAAAAGTCATTTAAAAGAGGTTACAGTTGTTAGTATGGGATGGCACATGGTGGCATTAGGACCAAACCAGATTTGGTGCCAGAGGAGCTGTGAGAAGCAGAGAACAAAAATACCCGAGAGGGGGATGAGGAAAGTTTATGGAGACATACCAACTGTGTTTTGTAGGGCATTCTGGTTGTTCTTGTTGGGTTGTTGTTTCCTTAGCTTTTAATTTATGGAGAGTGAAATTTTGCCTGGTGTCTTAAGGATGCTGCCTACATAGACCTATTTGGAATTTACTGAGCAGGAGGTAGGACTCTGTCATTGGTATAGGCTGCCCTGTTTATGAAGCTAGAATATCTTGATTATGTGTAGATTTTGCTAACACCCAGGTAGCTATTTGACACTGTCTGACTTCCCATTTCAGATCTTTAGTTGGTTGACAATGTTCTAAGAACTTCTTAGTATTGTATCTAGCCTCAGAATGCACACCAGTGGTGTCTTCCCTAAGAGAAGAGGGTCATATGGCCATTAGCACCATAGCAACTGCTTGGTCTTGATATTCTGGCCACAGAGGAAGAGACACAGTGTGGTGAGGACTCAGAGAAGCACAATTCATTCCCTTTACCTGGGATTATGTGGATGATGATGGCAACCATTTACTAAAAGTTTACTATATTTTCTCATTCAGTCCTTAAAAGGTAGGTGCTTATAAACAAGAAAACCAAGGCTTAGTAACTTGTCCAAGATCTCACAGCCAAGAAAGTAGGAGAGAATGACTGTATGTTTTCTGGTTCTGGAGTTTATATTTATAATCATGATGTTTCCTTCTCCTGAGGTGACCAACCACCTGGTTTGCTGTGGACTATCTTGGTTTTAGCATTTAAAGTCTCATCTTTTTTTTTTTTACTTCTTTTTTTTTTTTAATGTTCGTTTATTTTTGAGGTAGGTGAGAGCAAGTGGGGGAGGGGCAGAAAGAGAGAGGGAGACAGAGGATCCGAGGTGAGCTCTCTGCTGATAGCAAACAGCCCAATGTGGAGCTCAAACTCACAAGTTGTGAGATAATGATCTGAGCTGAAGTCAGATGCTTAACCAATTGAGCCACCCAGGCACCCCTAAGGTCCACATCTTGAGCAGCCCTTCCATCCCGGGTGAACCCAGATGGTTGGTCACCTGAGCTCTCTCCTTTCTCTCCTCCAATCCAAATCCTATCAGTCTAAAGCCCATTTCAGGTCTTTCCTCTTCCCTGACCTCCCCAGCTCCCTTAGGGAGCTCCTTTGGCATTTATATTTCTCTTCCCACTAAGCACTTAGTGGTAAGTGTGTTCTTCACATGTGGATGTCTTAAGTGCCCACCTGGCTGCCATTGAGGCTGGATGTGTTCCGTAGCACTTAGGGCAACAATGGGTACATAATTAGTACCAAAGGAAAAAATCCCAGTGGAATTAATGGGTGAATGAATTATTAACATCACCTTAAGCAAATACTTGCAGAGCGTTTGTTATGAGTCAGTCATGGTTAGATGCTGTGGGAAATGAGTAAGTGAGTTTTAACTATATAAAGAATATAGTAATGAGAATAACTGAATTACACAGTGGGGTAGGGGGCTGTGCTGTTAGTGATGTCAACAAAAATTAATAGGAGATGTTGCATCACAGGCTTGATGTCTGTAATAACAGCAGTGGGACCCACAGCAGCAATACCACTCTGCTTTAGAAAGTCCTCTAATTTTTAAGCTTTCTCACTCACATGATCTCATTCCTCTGACTCCAAACAGACATGGGAGATAACCAAAGGAAACATGCAAATCTCCATTTTAGAAGAAAGGAAAGTGAGTCAGAAAGGACCCACAGCTTATGATCTAAAGCCATGATTATACAGTGAAGGTTTTCAGGCCATGCTAAGGCCACTGTTGTGCTGTGTGGTCTTCATAACTTTCTAAATAATTGAATTCCATGACAATATTTAAAGACTTCACATAAAGATTTCACATAAGAATCTGGATTTCTGGCTCCTCTTGACAAAATGGAAGATGTGATATCTCTGAGTTCTCAATAATGGATATCACTTTAGCTGAGGCATTGACTCTCCAGTTCTTTCATTTCCAGGAACTCCCTGGCCTATGTTACCTGAGGCCTCAAAACAAAGGCCTGACAGTAAAGATAGAATGTCTAGTGCAAGGCATCTGGTTACAAGTGGCTTCAGGGTCTCAAAGATTTCTCTTGCGGGGTTGTTCCAATGGATCCAGGATACATATAGGAATGACCATGCCTACTAAGGCCTTGTGCCTACCCTTCTCCAGGAATCTAGATGCTGTTCTTGACTTCTGCCCTTCTGTCATCACAGTCTCCCTCTGCTGTCTAATCAGTCAAGTCATAAACTGACCTTCTGATTTTTTCCCCAGTTAGCATTTTCCTTCAGTAAATGGCTACTCCATTCTTACAGTTGTTCAAGCCCCAAAGTGTGGAGTCATTCTTGCCCCTCTCATACCTCACCACAGCAAACCTTGGCTCTGCCTTAGAAATAAATCCTGAAACTGCCTACTTCTACTGTGCTCGAGCAGACCACCTTGTGCTTATTTGGACCACTGTTGCAATCTTTTCTCAAAAACTGCCACTTTAATTAATTAATTACTTTATTTATTTTAAAGTTGATTTATTTATTTTGAGAGAGAGAGAGCATGTGCGTGGGGTGGGGGGGGGGTGCAGAGAGAGAGGGAGAGAGAGAGAATCCAGAGCAGGCTCCATGCTGTCAGTGCAGAGCCTGATGTGGGGCTTGAAACCATGAACTGTGAGATCATGACCTGACTTAAAACCAAGAGTTGGACTCTTGACTGAGCCACCCAGGTGCCCCAAAAGCTGCCACTTTATTAAAATATAAGTGAGGTCATGTTCCTCTGCTCAAATCCCTCGATAGTTTGTCAATGGAGTAAATCCATTGTCCTTATTGTGGCTCCTGGCTACTTTCTACCTTCATTTCCACACTTCTCCCTGTTCCTTCTGTGGCATCCACACCACCTCTGATCTTTTAGCAAAACAAAGATATTATTGCCTGAGGTTTTTGTACTTGCTGGTGGCTTCAGTTATCTAAAGTTGTGAAACAGATCACCCAACACTTAGTGACTTTAAACCATAATAATCATCCATTATCTCTTATGGATTCTGTGGGATGGAAACCAGGAGCAGCTTAGGTGGGTGGTTTTGGCTTATGCTAATTCATGAGATTACAATCAGATGTTGGCAAGAGCCAAATAATCTGAAGCTTGATTTCGATGGGGGAATCTGCTTCTCAGGGGATTCACCCACACACCTGGCCAGTTAATGATGGCTGTTGGCAAAAGGCCTCAGTTCCTTGACATGTGGACCTCTCCATGGATTTGTAGGATGTCTTGAGGATATGAAGGTTGGATCCTTTCAGAGTGAAATAGCCAAGAGAGCAAGGGGGAAGCTGAGATGCCGTCTACAACAGCCTCAGTTGGTTACACGCTATCACTTCTGATGTGTTCTCTTGGTACCGCAGGGCTGTGTAGGAGTGGGAGACCAAGAGGCAGAGATCACTGGGGGCCATCTTGGAGGCTGCCATGATGCCGGTGTCTTTGCCTGGTGTGCTCTTCCTTCAGTAACTTCAGGGCTAACGTTTACATTTCCTTAAGATCTTTGTTCCTATGTTTCTTATTAAAGATCTTAAGGAAATGTAAAAGGAATGTAAAAGAGTCCTTTACAGACCGTCCCTTATAAAATAACACATCTACACTCCTGACATTCTTATCCTGTTTTACTTTTCTTCATAGCACTATGATACTTGAAATGTTGTATATTCTTTGTTTTTTGTCTATCTCTCTACAGTAGAATGAACCCCCAGCATTTAGACCAGTGTGTGGTGCATAGAAGTACTTCATATTTTTCAAACTAATGAATAGCCTATATACATTAAATATTTATTGAAAGAAGGAAATATTACCTCTTTAAATATACCCCGTTGCTTCATATCAGGGTACATACTAGCAACATGATTTAGCACTATCGATGTTGACCTTGATCGCCTGGCTGAGGCGGGTTTGTCAGGTTTTCCACTGCAAAGTTACTGGGTCTCCCCCTTTTTCTGTTCTGTGCTTATTGGAAGGAAGTCACTGTGTGCAACTCATCCTTAGGGGTGGGGAGTTACCATCTACCTCCCTGGGGGCTGCATAGTCTGCATAATTTATTCTGCCAAGAATTCTTAATTCTTCTGCCAAGATTTGTTTCTTCTCCCTCATTTATTAACTTATTCAATCATTTTTTTTTATCAGCATGGACTCATGGATATATACGTATATGTATATGTATATATATACACACTTTGGATTATAATCCAATCATACTTTATTCTTCAAATTGCTCAAGCTTTGGTCATCGGGAACTCTTTCAGTTGGGTTCTGTGCCCCTTGGATATATCCTCATCCATGCATGTGGGTTTCATTTTGTTTGTTTGTTTGTTTGTGGTTTGTTTTGCTTTGTTTTTGGTATTTCCTGAGTTTTTGGCACTACAAGATGCTCTAGGCTCATCTTGTTTATTTCTTGCCCAGTCATGTCTCTAAAGAGCCCTGGCTCTTTTTACTAGAGAATAGTATTAGAAACCAAGATGAGCAAATGTACTCCAGATCCCTCTTAGCATTTCCCTCAGATCAGGTCCTTGTCTAGACCACCTCCCATAGTGACAACGTGACCACTGCTCATGGTACTGCTTCTACATTTCTCTATTCAGCCTCCTCCATTCTTCCCTCTGCAGGCACGGTCATGAATCTTATCATGTCAAGAATTTAATGGACACCACTGCTTTCAGGTTAAAATGCAAACTGCCCTGCACAGTGTAAAACTCCCTTCCTGACCTGGCGCCTGCCCACTCCTCCAGCCTTGTATTTTCCTATCACTCCAACTTGGAGGCTGCATTTAAGTAACACTGAACTTGCCTTCATTTCTCTGCCTTTACATATGTTCACATAGGACTTTCACATGACTGGGAGACAAACTCTTAGCCCAGTGACTATTTAGTACTATGTTAAAACATCTCTTTCTCCTTTCTTTTGTTTGGAGTTGAAATATAAAAGGCCCCTATGATATGGAAAATAAATATTTGGTCTTTTCCCCTGGCTCCTGGCACACAGCTCCTAAATCCCTTGGAATTTCCTGGGTAATAGGATTGTTTCTTGTTCTAATGAGGCCACTCTTGGTGGGCCTCTAGGTAGCTTCAGGATGAGGGGTGGTCACCAGAGAGATCCAGGCATGGTTAGAGGATTGGAACTTTAAGTGCTGCTTCCCAACGAGAGAGGCTGGAGACCAAATGAATAATTAATGGTCAGAGATTTAATCAAGCATAGGTATTTATTTTAAAAAAGCAAAACCACGACTTCAAAGGGATACGTGCATCCTAAGTTTATTGCAGCATCGCTTACAATAGCCAAATTATAGAGGCAGCCCAAGTGCCCATCATAGATGAATGGATAAAGAAAATGTGGCATATACACACAATGGAATATTATTCAATGAAATTTTGCCATCTGCAATGACATGGATGGAGCTAGAGAGTATAATGCTAAGCAAAATAAGAGAAAGACAAATACCATGTGATTTCTCTAATATGTGGAATTTAAGAAACAAAACAAATGAACAAAGGAAAAAGAAAGAGAGAGAGAGAGAGAAGCCAGGAAACAGACTTTTGACTATAGAGAAAAAAAAACTGATGGTTACCAGAGGGAAGAGGGTGGGGAATGGGTTAATTAGGTGATGGGGATTAAGGAGTACATCTATTGTGATGAGCACCTGGTGTCAGGTGTTGGTGTCGGGTGTCTTATGGAAGTGTTGAATCACTATATTGTACACCTGAAATTAATATAGTACTGTGTTAACTAAGTGGAATTAAAACTTAGGAAAATAAAAGACATGAATGTGTTTATGAAAAAAGTAATTAGTATATTGTAAGGATTTCTCCATGAAGAAAATCGTCTTTTAAAAACACGATTTATTCTGTCTATAATTTATTTTTTTTTAATATTTTTATTTATTTCTAGGAGAGAGAGAGAGAGAGAGAGACAGCGTGAGCAGGGGAGGGTCAGAGAGAGAGGGAATCACAGACTCTGAAACAGGCTCCAGGCTCTGAGCTGGCAGTCAGCACAGAGCCCGACGCGGGGCTGGAACCCAGGAACCGTGAGTTCATGACCTAAGCGAAAGTCGGACACTTAACCGACTAAGCCACCCAGGCGCCCCTATTCTGTCTATAATTTAAACAATTCCCTGTTAATGGTATCTGATTGTTGTCAATTTTTTTTTAAGTAAGCTTCATGCCCAGCACAAAGTCTAACGCAGGGCTTGAACTCACTACCCTGTGATCAAGACCTGAGCTGAGATCAAGAGCGGGACAACCGTCGGAGCCACACAGGCGCCCTGTCAATTTTTCAAACTATAAATGTCTTGATGGCACTCTTGTATATACATATTTATGTGCATCTCTGATTATTTCTTAAGACTAAATTTCTAGAAACAACTACTAGGTCCAAGGTTCTGCTAATTTCAAAGGCCTTTGTTGCCTCAGGTCCTAGAGAACAACTCCAAGTTTTTGAGTAAAAGAGTGATCTGGGGAAGGTCTTCTTTTCTTTCCATGGTTCCTGATCACTTTCATCTTCTTTGTGGAAGACAGCCCAGGGACTCCTGCCTGTCCTGGACTCCTTTTCAAGAACGATCCAGTCTCCAGAGCACCAATGAAGAGGGGCCCTCCCCTCTATGTTCCTGCTACACACATCCACCCCTACTCCATCCTCCCTGACCTCGGCCACACATGCTCTCCCTGCAATCCTACCTGTCACTGGCCATGACTTACAGAGCTTACGGGGTGGCTGTGACTTACATGGCAGGGGTTGATGCCACAGAGAAGAGAGGCTGGGTGGGTGTGTCACATGCATGCAGAGCAGAGCTCCTCCCTCCCCCTCCCTCCCCATTGACAAGACCCTCACTCCTCCATATCCTGGGATGTCTGATGCCCCCTGCCCCTCACAGTTTCTGTGAATCCCTGGAATTACTAGTCCTTGAGTCACTCAGGCTCTTTATTCCCGTCCTTTCTCTTTGATTCTCACTGCCCACTCTACTGCCCAGGGGATGTTGAGTGCCTTGTCCTGGAAAATGTAACTGGCAATTCAGGGATTTATATGAGGAGAGTTTTATTGCGGGTTCACACAGTAAATAAATTAAAGCTGAATATTCTTCTCTTTAAGTATCCCCTGCCTCCACCCCCTCCACCCACTTCCTGAGCCTCTCCAGCCCCACACCACTCCCTCCCCTGTTCAACTTGCCCTCCTTCTCTCTATGTCTCTCTGTCTCTCTGTCTCCCTTTCTCCTTTGCTCTCTCTCTGCTCCACTCATCTTTCGCTTTCCCCTGCCCTTCCTCTTATTCCACTCTACAGCCTCAGGCTATCCCCTAGATTTTGAAAAATATTTTTTAATGTTTATTTTTGAGAGAGAGAGAGAGAGAGCACAAGCATGGGAGGTGCAAAGAGAGAGAGGGAAACATAGAATCTGAAGCAGATTCTGGGCTCTGCACTGTCAGCACAGAGCTTGATGTGGGGCTCGAACCCACAAACTGTAAGAGCAGAAGTTGGACACTTAACTGATGGGGTTGCCCGGGTGCCCCTATACCCGAGATTTTTGTGAGGAAGCTTGGTGGTAGCAGGTAACAGTCTCCTTTACCCCTGTATCCTTCGTTCTGTGTGGTTTCACACAATGCTGGACATAGTCTCGAGTTTCTGTCCACATTAGGTGGCCTCTGAGAGGCTCAATTGCCCTGGAGTGGGAGCAGAGTCCTAGGCTAGAGATCCAAATGATGAGTTTTGAGAAGTCTGTGAACCTCCTGAAATTTGTATGTGAACTTGTGTGCGCATGTGTGTGATGCACATAAAGAAGCTCATGAATGCATTTTTCTTAGGAAAGATTCCCAGTTTTTATCAGTGGACCAAGGCAATCTGTGACATCAAAGTAAAAGCCACTGGTCTGGAGCCCCTTCTAGCTCCAATATTATGCTAGTCTCTGCTCTGGGGCCGAGCAGGGGACAGGGAGGTGAATTTTAGGTGAGCGACAAGTTCCTCTGGCCACCATGGGAAGCTCACTGGTTTTTCCCTCAGAGCCTTTCTGATAACCCTTTGCTTCCAACCCCCCTTTCTCCCTCTACAAACCTCTAACTTCTCTCCCACATCAGTAACCTCAGGGGCTTTTCCTCTTTTCCTGGAAAGTCCATGTATACTCTCCAAACAGCCAGCTGCTCCATGCCAGCTCTCCCTTCAGCCCCTCCAAGCTGGGTGCACATGGCAAATGGGTGAGTGGGAGGGACGTAGGAGTGTGACTGAGAAGACCCAGGATGAGGGTGTCCTTGGTCCGATGCTGGCTTTGTTCATGGCCCTTCCTTGCTGGTGGTCTAGTCCTTGCTGGTGGTCTAGGCAGAACCAGAGATGCCAACAGCTTCTTGTCCAAGGCCACTCTGCTGGAGAGCTAATACTTATGTTGCTGCGGGGGTAGGGGATGAACCCGTTCTATTCTGTGGCCTCTGTCAGTCTCAGCCCTTGATCTCTTCATGTCATGCAATCAGACTGAATACTCAGAGTTTCCCCTTAAGAACTTGGATCTTAATCAAGGAAAACTGCTTCCCTTCCAAATTGAATCTGCACCTTCATTTAGACTAGATTAGGAGTGGAGGAAAGGGAAAGAAAGCCCAGGCACTCAGAAGTTTTTTGGCCACATCCTAGTTTATATGAATGACTGTCGAGTAGGATGAGAAGAGTAACTTTATTCAAACACTATCGGCTGGTGTAGGTTGTTCTCCAAGGAGCTGGAGCTCCAGAGGCCTGGTGCTGGAATGTTCCAGCAATCTGCTCCCACAGGGAGAGCACAGATGGAAAGCACCTACCATTGTCAAGTCTTTTGCCTTCCTTTTTCCTCCCACTTCTGCCTTAAGGAATGGATTAGAAAGAGTGATCCCTCCAGTGTGAATCTATACCTGAAGTACTTGCAAGGCGTCTGCATCTGCAAGAAAGATGCAGATTGGAAAACTATCTTGGGTGTCTGTTCAAGGCAGCTGGCACTGTGATTCTCTGCACCCCCACTTTTGCTTTAACAATCCAGGGCTTTTCTCTCTGCGATGCAGTTGGGTCATGCGGGCATGAGGCAATCTAGGTTTACAAAATGGGTGACTAAAGATGTGATTGTTTGCTTCACAGTTTAGCCTTCACTAGTAGGAAAGGAGTCACGAAAAGGTTTTTAAATGCATCTTCCTTACATGAACATTTAGAAGGGTGTGATTTTCATCTAACTGTTCCATTGTACTGCGTTCTTTATAGTGTGAAGAGTCAGACAGGCCACTTTGGCTTCCAACAGCATTACCATCCTCAACCACCACTTATCAAATGCCCAAATGGAGCCTGGCTCTTCTTCCAGAAGTTTGATTGTGTCCATTTTCGAGGTAAAGAAATTGGATAAGCAGGAGAGTGTGGTAATAAATGAGTATATTCTGACCTCAGACTTAGGGAAGCTGGGGGCGGCATCATTTGATGCCTATGACCAGAAGTCAAAGCTTGTGTTCTCATGATTATATCAGCCCAGAGATTAATGCGATAGCCTTGAATGAGTCAGCCGTATTCTTCTAATCTGGAATCAGAATGATACCATCTACCTCCTTGGGTGGGATGAAAACATGGAGTGTGTGGGAATCCAATGCCTTGAAGATCCAAGGGGAGATTTGTACAGTATGTCCCCTCTTGTCTTGGTCACAACTAGTCTAGACTTGACCTTACAACCAAGAACAAAGGAGATCCTACTTTATGTAATGAGCAGAATGTGAAGACTAACTGAAAAAGTACACGGAATAGCAGAATTTGGGGTGAGTGAGACTTTGTGTGGGACAAGAGCAGTGCTTTTGAATTAAAGTGGTGAATCAGAGGCTTCAGGGGCTTAGCTTAGTTGAAATTTTTGGTCAACAACCACAACAAAACTCTGGGGCCATCATGAGAATAGGAGCTACTCTGAATTAGTCAGGGTTTTCCAGAGAAACAGTACCAATGGGATGACTCTATTTCTGTCCCTATTTTTGTACCTAACAATCTACAGAAGGGAGTCTTATTGTAAGGAATTGCCTCATGCAGTTATGGAGGCTGAGGAGTCCAAAATCTTCATCTAGGCCAGCAGACTGGTGATCCAGGGAAGGGTTGCATTTGGGGTCCAGAGGCTATCTGCTGACAGAATTCCTCCTTGCTCAGTGGAAGTCAGCCCTTATTTTATTAAGGCCTCAATTGATTGGATGAAGCCCAGTCACATTATGGAGGGTAACTTTCTTTACACAAAGCCCACCAATTTAAATGTTAATCTTATTAAAAAACTACATTCATAGAAACATCTAGAATAATGTTTGACTAACTGGGCATTATGGCTCAGCCAAGTTGGCACATAAATCATTCGCCATAAACTGAAAATGCAAGGCTGAAGCTATTGGCCCTCTATTGACTGTGTGAGGCTTGGAGACATAGGAGTAGCCTCTGAGGGACTTCCAGGAAGCCTCATGGTCACCCTTTCTAGAAGTCGGAGGTAGGAGCACATTTCCTGGGACAGATTTTAGTCTCTGCCTCTTGCATGTCCAAGTTTATGTTCTTTCCTCTTGACTTGGGATAGGAAAGAGAAACCTGAATTTGTGTAGTAAGTTGTCTGTAAAGTTTCCGTCTTTTTCCAGAGCTTGAAAGGTACAGTCTTAATGAGGTAACTTGGCCATTTGGCATCAAAATATTTGGAGCAGATTTTCTCTGCCAATGAAACACTTGGCAACCACTGTACAATAATTTTATGCTTATGGCCAGCCTAACTGTGAACAATGTAGTCAGTGTTATGAACTCATGAATAGAAGCTCTGGTGCTATAACTTCCCAATGCCCAGTTCCCAAGCATGGGAAAAGGAGCCCTTCTTTGTAGCAGGCATAGGGGAACATTCTTAGCAATTCTACTCACAGAACCAAGAGTAGAAATATTGTCAATAGAAGGCAATACTGTATGAAGGAGGTTCTCATGACCTTTTAGCTCCTGCAGCTGGCTTGGAATGACATCTCTCAGTGTTGCCTGAGAGCCATGGGGGGCCAGGCAGACGATTTCATACTGGACACGTTCCTGGCTAATCATAAAGTCCCTCAAGAGGGCTAAAAGCTGCATGTGAGAGACACTGAAGTAATGAACATCCTATCACTTCCAGAGCTAGTCACGCAGCTGGGAGACCAGCATGTGGCCGATGGTTTCACCAAACTGTCATTTCAGTTAACACAGAGACTCAGTTGAGTCCTTCAGTCCCAAGTTTGCCAGGTAATGAGAGGAAGAGACCCTTTCCCACCAACCTTTCCACCGAAGTCCACCGAACAGGCTTGTTTGGGTCACTAGGAAGTTCTCCCAGGCTGTCATGGGAGCAGATCTGCCTCCTACTTTGATGGGCAATTCCTTTAGATCAGGCACTTCTAGGACAGGGCTATATTTTAAGAGTGACAGGTGCCTGAGGACCAGGGAATTGTTGTCACAGCAACATGCTATGTGGAGTCAGAGCGTAGACTGCACACTCCTCTTGCTCACCTCCCATTGCTTTCTGTCTTAAACCAGCATTTACAGTCCTTGAGTATTAAAATCCAAATGTTGTTTTTTCATATGGAACACTAGGGAGACAATTGTGCTTCTTACACATAGCCCGCCAGAGCCAAGGACTCACGTGTGCCTAATAAATAGACACACATTTTGAAATTAGTCAGCTAATTCCCTGATTATGAATGTTGCTCAGGCAGACTGTCTAAAAAAATCTGCAAAAGAAAAGAAAAGGATTAGATACCCTTGATCATGAATAAGACAAGACTCTGCATGTGGTCCAGAGGAGGACATGGGCCTTCCGGTTGGTTGTGCTTGATTACAGGAAAATTCTAAATTGACCATAAAATAAAATTGCTCTTTTGTTCTTGAGAAATAGCAGGGTTTAAAGAACATATCCATGTCTTTCTAGACTTGTTCTGTTTGGATTTGATCTTCTGATTCTGTTCAGGTCAGTGAATTGAACTGTTAGACACCTGCTATTTGGAGGAGACGAGTAAAGAAAAGAGAACACGTTCTTTTTCCTTAAGGAGCTGATAGAATTATAAGAGATACCCTGGAGACACAGTCAACAGCATCAAAAGTGCCAGTTTGGATAATGCAGGAACTTGGTGTTCACTGGAAGTTAAAAACAGAGAAAGAGAGAGAAGCTTGGAGCTGGGGGGCTGTTTTATCAAAGAGGTGACTTTTGAGCTGGTCATTGAAAGACACGCAGGGCCTAGATGGAGGAAGGAGGAAGCTGGAGTAAGATGGAGTAAGACACCCTGGGCTTACCACATAGTGCAAGCCCAAGTGTGGAGGGCACGTGAGCCCAGCCTGGGTGGGCAACAACCAGAAGAGTCTCTGAGCCAGGCCAGCATATGTCAAGATGCACCAAGGACCTTCTGGAAAGACAGCAAAACTGAGTGTTAAAAGTGGCATTTATACATGAGTCCATGGTGGCATATATAAATGATCTAATATTGAACACATGCAGGAGAAGAGACGAATCTTCTTTCCAGAAGACTTCTATGCAATATATGTTGATCCTCCTAGCTCTGAGGGCATAGGGACCTTAACCTATTCCTGTCCCTACCCCATGTGTGGGCCAGACTTAGGGACTTGTTTCCAAAGACAAAGCACAGAAAGGGGAAAATAGTAAGTTCACAATGGGAAATCTGGGAAACACCACCTTAACCAAGTGACCAAAGTTGACATCACTGGTGATGTTGATGTCATGTACCCCCTCCCTTATACTAGTCAGGAATCTCCAGAGAAAGAGAGAAATAGAACTGTGTGTGTNACTCATGGGAGTGGGGGGGGAGGGGGGAGATGGGCATGGAGGAGGGCACTTGTAGGGATGAGCACTGGGTGTTATATGGAAACTAACTTGACAATAAAAGATTTGTAAAGAAAAAAAAAACATGCTGTGAGGAAGAAACTATTTTTAGCCTGAATTTACAAAAGGGAATGGAGGCACAGAGAAGTTGGGTAACTTGCCCAAGGGCACATACGCTATGGTAGAGGCAAATATTGCACTTGTGCTTTCATCTCCAGAGCATGTGCTCTCTTGGACCAGGTTGGACTTCCCAGAAAGAGGAAGAGGTGTTTAGGTCTTTGATGAAGACTTTGAGAAGCAAATT
>NW_027532203.1:15598972-15635951 GCF_008692635.1 Crocuta crocuta | reverse complement strand
GAATGTGTTTATATATATGCCAAACTGACATTCTTTAAAGAGGTTCTTGGCAGATCTTGGTTTGTTTCATGGTGAGATAAAATATGACTCATGTGGCTATGTTCTCCCTTTTGGTAAAAATCTTGGGGCACCTGGGTGGCTCAGTCCATTAAGCATCCGATTCTTGATTTTGGCTCAGGTCCTGATTTCGCGGTTCATGAGTTTGAGCTCCATGTCTGGCTCTATGCTGACAGTGTGGAGCCTGCTTGGAGTCTCTCCCCCACCTTCCCCCCTCTGTCCCTTCCCTGCTTGCTCTCTATCTCTCTCTCTCTCAAAATAAATAAAATTAAGTTAAAAAAAAATCTTGGTCCTGGAGCCCTGGTCTTCCTTTCTCTGTGTGTATAATTGAGACTCCTTAGGGCTGCATTTCCCAAGTATACAGCTGGTGCTTTGGAGGCCCCTATGGGCACAGGCCAGCAGCACCTTCCTCTCCACTGAGACCCCTGCTCTCTGAAGTCCTGGATTACATGACATCCTCTGCCCAGGATGTCACTCTGTCATACTGCTATGATCAAAAGGCAAAGGCTTTTAAAAAACATAAGTGACAATAATATTTACATAGCATTTAGTCTTTGCCAGCCCCTTAAACATTTTACATGTATCAACTCATTTAATCCTCATACTAGCCTAGGAGAAAAGTACGGTTATGATTCTTATCCCCATTTTACTATGAGGAAACTGAGACACAGGGAGGCTAAGTAGCTTGCCCAGGACCACACAGCTAGGAGGTGGCAGAGACAGGGTTTGACCACAGCGTGTGGGCTCTGGGCCACTGTGTGAGTAGCTTTTTGCCTGTATGCATTTGCTCAATCTATGGATACTACAAACACAAAGATTCTGTCATCACATGGCTGGGGAAAAGCCTGCAAACCTAGAAAGTTCCAAAACCTTCGCTTTAAGGAAAATGCCTTCTTTTTCTTAATAAACTTTTTGTTTTGGTATTGTGTGAGATTTACAGAAGAGTTACAGAGATAGTACAGAGAGTTCCCGCGCCCTGCTTGCCCCGTTTTGGTTTCCCAAATATCATCTTCCACCAATACATTTGTCAAAACTAAGAAACCAACACTGATATATCACTATTAATTAAACTCCAAATTTTGTTTGGGATCCACCGGTTTTTCCATTAATGTCCTTTCTTCTGTTGCTCTAGGACCAATCCAGAGCCCCACACTGCATTAGCTGTCGTGTCTCCTTCAGGTCCTCTGGTCTCTGATAGTTTCTCAGACTTTCCTTGTTTTTCATGACTCTGACAGTCTTAGGAGTTCTGGTCAGGTTTTTAACAAGTTATCCTTCAGTGTGGGATTGTCTGAGACTCTTCCATAATTAGACTGGGGTTACAGGCTTTTTGGTAAGAATACCACAGAAATGGAGTGTCTTCCTCATCACACCATATCATATCAGGTGTGATGGTTCATTTTATGTGTCAGCCTGACTGAGCCCAGAGTTGCCCATGGAGCTGGTAAAGCATTATTTCTGGGTGTGTCTGTGACAGTGTTTCTGGGAGAGATGAGCATTTGAAAAGCAGATTGAGTAAAGGAGATGAGGCTCTCCAGGGCGGGTGCACCTCATCCAATCTGTGGAGGGACAAATACAACAAGGCAGAGGAAGGGCATGTTTGCTTCTTACTTGAGTTGGGACTTCCATCTTCTCCTGCTCTCACACACTGGCGCTCCTGGTCCTCCGTCTTTTGGACTCAGACTGGGACTCACACCATCAGACCCTAATTGTCAAGACTTTAGACTCAGACTGAATTACACCATTACTTTCTGGTTCTTGAACCTGTGATGGTAGATCATGGAATTCTCAGTCTCTATAACTGTGTGAGACAATAAAGAATTTCCTTCCTATAGTAANTTTCTCCACATCCCCGCCAGCATCTAGAGTTCTCTGATTTGCTCATTCTAGCCACTCTGACTGGCGCCTCACAGCATGTTTTGGATGATGAACTGAAATAAAGCAAAAAGACCTTAGTAGGCTACCTGGCATAATAAACCTAGGGTAAATGTTAGCTAGTACTATTGTGACCATGAGTGTTCAGTGTTACAAAGAATTAGAGGAGAAAGAACAGCAAGACGTGGCTGTGGGATTTGTTTATTCAGGTAACGGTTTTGAAGGCTGGTAACGGGGTGAAGATGGAAAGCTGGGATGTGGGAGATGGGCAGTGAGGGAACACACCTAGTTCCTTCCTGCCTCTGAATTCTCATTCAGACTATTTGCCTCTAGAAATTCTCAATTAATCCTCCTTTGAACTTTGAGCATCTTCGTTAATTCATCCTCACACAGGTTGCTTTGGTTTTCTTGTTGATACTATAAATCCTTGGTTCAGCAAACACCGGGATTCTCCCAGTGAGAGATGCCAGGGGCAGGAGCAGGTCTGATGGAGCGACCCTGAGGATCAGAAACTCCCCCTCTCCTCCCTTCCTGCCCTCCTGGTTGTCCCAGAGAAACCAGCAGTGGCCTCTTGCCCAGCCCCAAGAGCCATTGGGAAGATGTTACCTCTTCTCTTGGTTCCTTTCGGTTTGGTTTGCAGCCCTGAGCCTGTCCAGGGAGGCAAAATGAAGCAGAGGAGGCAGCAGAGGACAGCAGACATGTGGCTGAGGAAAGAGGAAGGGAAAGAGCAAGACCAGGCTGCTCTAGAGCCCGGCCAACAAAGCACAGCTATTTCCAGCTCTTGGAAACTTTTTTCTCAGAATTCCCCAAGGCTTCAGGGACGGTACTAGATCTTTCCTAGAGCATGGTGACCTCCAGGGACTGGTTATTTCTCCCCTTGAATGTGGCTAAGTGGTGAACTAAAAACATGGCCCCTGCCCTGATTACAGAGGCTTTCAGTGCTATTTAAAAATAAGGGGGCACTGGCTGGCTCAGTCGGTGGAGCATGTGATTCTTGATCTTCAGGTTGTGAGTTTGAGTTCCACACTGGGTATAGAGATTTCATAAAAATAAAATCTTTAAGGGGTGCCTGGGTGGCTCAGTCAGATGAGCGCCTGACTTCGGCTCAGGTCATGGTCTCTCAGTTTTGTAAGTTCGAGCCCCGAGTCAGGCTCTGTGCTGGGCGGCGGAGCCTGCTTGGGATTCTGTTTCCCTCTCTCTCTCTCTGCCTTTCCTCCACTCGGGCCATCTCTGTCTCTCTCTGAAAATAAATAAATAAACTAAAACTTTTTTGAATAAATAAGTACATAAACTTAAAAAAATAAAATCTTTAAACAAATAAAAATAAGAGAACAGATATTTTAAAAACAAGTTCAAGTGGCAAAGGGAATGGGCAAGCCGCCCTGCAGCTCTGGGCAGCTGGAAGTTGCAGCCCGACCTCAGAGGGTCTGTAGCTCCAGGAAGAGCGAGTGGAGAGGAAGGGTCTAGGAGGACCACCTGACCCCTGAGAAGGTAAGGAGAGGGACGCTGAGCTCCAGCAGCGGCTGCCCTAAGCCTCAGGTGTCAGCTGGACAAGCAGCACCAGCAAGTGGAAGTCCACCGCCTCGAAGGGAGAGCGGCTGAGGAGATCACGCCATGAGGCTCACCCGCGTCTTCCTGCAGCCATTGGGTGGCCCGTGCTGCCTCGTGTGCCACGGACCCCTCTGCCATCTTGGGGAGAGATGGCCTGGGAGGGGCGAAGTCTGAGACGTGACTGTTTTCCTGGGAGAGTCTGTGTGAATGATTTCATTGGACGGGGCTGCCATCCAGCATCTCATATCCACTGTGTCCCCCGCACCACACGCTGTGCCGCTAGTGCACGTTCACGAGGAGGGGCGAATCATTGAACTAGAGCTAGGGGTTGAAATGTGTCTCCCCAAATTCCTAGATGGAAGTTCTGAGCCGCAGTACCTCAGAATGTGGCCTCATTTTGAAGTAAGATCATTGCTGATGTAATTAAGTAAGGTGAAATCACCTGGACTGGGGGGCCCTCATCCTGCATGACTGGTGTCCCTACAAAAAGGGGAAATTTGGACACAGACACACAGGCAGGGAGAACACCTTGTGAAACTGAAAGCAGAGATCAGGGTGAAGCTTCTAGAAGCCAAGGAACATCAAAGATTGCCAGCGCACCACACGAAGCCGGAAGGCAACATGGAACAGTCTCTCCCTCGTCGCTGGCAGAAGGAGCCAGCCCTGTGGGATGCAGCCCTCGGACTTGTCCGGAGACAAGAGACAGTACATTTCTGTTGGTTAAGCACCCAGTGTGTGGTGCTTGGAAGTGGTAGCCTTAGCAAACCAACACATAAAGAAAACAGAGAGACTTCCTTGAGGACGGTGTGGGCTCTCAGCAGGTGCCCACAGAGAAACCAGGAGCAGGCGGCAGGGACAGGCCAGCGTCTCCAGAGGCTTGGCTCCTCTGCTCTCTCGGACCTGCTCTGCCTTTAGCGACAGCCTCTGTCCCCTGGGGGCTCTTTTTGTCTCTGGCAAAAACGAGAAAGGAAGAAGACAGCTAATTTATAAAAGCAATGAAGTTTGGACCTGTAAGTGTGACTCCCTTGTATTCTTATTATGAACTGTCGAAGAGTTGGTTACATTCACTGTGTGTCCTTGTGCGTTTTTCCTAGAAGAAGAGGAGTCCAGACTTGTTAGGCCAACCGCTCGAACCCTGTTTGTGGAAATCTCGTTCTGGTTCTCCCTTTTCCAAGAGGTCTCCCTCGTGAACCCCCACGAATGGGAAACCCCCACAAAACTTCTTTCCTCTGAGTCTCTCAGGCATTCATTCACATGTACTGTTTGTGTCAAAGCCTTCCAGAAAAATCCAACCAACCAAATAGTCTCAATCGGTTCGGGCTATTGTAACAGAATACTAGAGACAGAATGACTTATCAACAGCAGAAATTTATTTCTCTCAGTCCCGGAGGCTGATCAGGGTACCTTGCGTGGCTGAGTCCTGGTGACAACCCACTTCCAGGGGTCAAACTGTCAACTTCTCACTGTATCCTCATGTGATAGGAGGGGTGAGAGAGCTCTACCCTCATGAGCTGATCACCTCCCAAAGGCCTACCCCCTAATGCCATCGCATCGAGGGTTAGGATTTCAACATATGAATTTTGTGGGGACACGAACATTCAGTCCATAGCACAAATAAACAAAAACCCCAGGGACTGGAAGGAGCTGACGTTGAGCCAGACCAGCCCAGGCTGAGATGGGGTTCTGCAGATAGAAGCTGAAGGGGCTTGGGACAGGCTGCAAGATCTACCAAAGGCCAGTCTTCACAGACAAAAGCCATGGAGTAAATGAGAAGCCACAGGAGCTAGAGAAGAAAAGCATGGGGCCCAGAGGGGGGGCCACCGAGGAGTAGGTACAACCGTGGTCCTCAGCAGAAGCAGCGAGACAGGTGCGCAGGTGGAGAGGAGCAAAGAGTCCTAAGGTGAAGTAGATGACACTTGATGATAATGGGACCGAAAACCTAGTGACTCCACTGATTTGTAAGAAAGGGGGTGAACTGTTCCCTGTGCTGCCCTTCACCTGGGGAAGGAGAGAAGTATGTTTGAGGCCTAAGTACAACCTGTCTGAAACATCAGAATCGCCCTGTGGTGTTTTAGGAGATGATCCTTGGGTTGTGCCCCAACCCACTGACCCCTTGAATCTCCGTGGAGTTGCTGGGATTGGGGTGACAATATTCCTGCTACACAGGACGCTGTCCACACGTCCACTGGGAGCTGAAGAACACTGTGAGGGCGGAGGCCGGCAACAATGCTCTTGAACTCTCAGGAGAAGATTGTTTTCTCTGTTGATCCTATCCAGAGAAGGATAGGACGACAACCTGTATATAGCACTTTACAGTTTGCAGAGAGCTTCTGAGTACTTTGTCGCACTTCCTCCTCATCGTGGCCCTGTGAGGTGCAGACCATATATCATTGTTTTCCAGAGGAAGTCCTGCACCTCACACAAGATCATAGAGTTAGCAGCTACTGCATTTTTTTCTTTTTTCTTTTTTTTAAATAGTTTATTGTCAAGTTGGTTTCCATATAACACCCAGAGCTACTGCATTTCTTGATGCCAGGTCCCAAATCTTTCTAGAAAACCTTAACTGCAGAGAAGCATCACTACACTTTAAGTTGGTATTGGCCACCTGGTTGGCTCAGTCAGCTAAGCATCTGACTCTTAGTTTCAGCTCAGGCTGTGATCTCACGGGTGTCTTGAGTTTGAGCCCCGCATTGGGCTCTTTACTAGCAGTGCAGAGCCTGCTTGGGATTCTCTCTCTCTCTCCCTCTCTGTCTGCTCCTCCCTCACTCATACTGTCCCTGCTTCCCTCAAAATAAATAATAAAATAAACTTTTAAAAAATGTTAAAAAAAAAGAAAGTTGACATTAAAATTTGCTACATTAAAATCTTATTTCCTAAAGGGTTTATTTACCTCACAGACCTCAGCCAGGGCCCTCTGTGAGTCAGGCACTGTAGCAGGTGCTGGGCTGACCCTCAGCTCTTGGCAAGACCCAGCTATCCCAAAAGTCTTTCCCTTTACTGTTCTCAACAGCAATGGCTGCTCTAAATGTATTGATAAAATGTCACTGGGAAATGGGTGAAGGCCATTTTCTCTCTCTAATTAAGCAGTAGCTTTCATTACAGCAGAGGCATATCTTCCAGTTCCCGTATGTTCTTTCTGGCACTGAACACAGCTCCTGCTACACCTGCCTATCTGCAGGGACGTGTTCATTCTCTGGCACTTTCTTTGCAGGGAAAGCCAACAGGGAATTTCCTACACTCTGTAATTTGCTTAGTCTGGAGAGGCCTATTTATTTCCTACTTCTCAGAGCTCCTAGGGAATCCCAGGGAGTCTTTGGGGGTGAGTTTTTCCCTATGATGGCATTTGTATTTGAGCCAGAGGATGATGTTCTCAGGTGGAAGGGACATGCCTGAGGCGATAGCAGGTCAGTGGTTAAACTCCTGACTCTTCTCTTACCGGCACCCCCAGGCATGGTTCCTGGGTATGCACCAGTGTGTCGGGTTATAGTGCAACTGATTATCAGATCTCAGAACCATAAAATGTTGGAGCCGGGAGGAAATTCAAGGGTCACCAACTCCAGCTTTATTACTTCATTGATGGGGAGGCTGAAGCCTGGAGAGGGGAAGGACTGGTGGTTCTGAGTCAGGGTTAGGGCTAGAATTCAGATCTTCCTATGGTCAGGCTCCTTGCATTTTATCTACACCGGGTACCACCATCTCTATACCCTTACTTTGTTGCTTAAACTTTGACAAGGCCAAAGCATTGCCATTAGGTGCCTTTGGATGGAAAAAGAGAGAAGAGCCAGTCTGGGCATGTACTACTGGGTCCACGTGCATTTAATCTGTCTCAGACCCCATCTAACTAACAGCATTAACTTCTGGGGGCCAAAGAAAAATAACCACTTGAAATTCAAAATCATACACGAGTTAGGACCACGTACTGGCTTGTGCTTGGACTAGTCTGGTCAACTGCCCACTTCTGAGACTTGTATGTTTGTGTGGATATTGACCGCGTTCAAAACTGGGCACATTCTCGGGCTGCTGAGCTGCTGGGAATTTTCTAGATATATATGCCTCTCTTGGTTGGGACCATCCTACAGAGCAGGCAAGCTGAAGGGCAGGTAGTCTGGGGCTGATCCAAATTCCTTGCCAGAGTCTACAGTGGCTGGGCTGTGTGGTCTAAAGTTAGTTGCATAACCTCTCTGGGCTACAGTGTTCTCTGAACACTGGAGCTTATGATAGTTATAGTTTTTGGAAGGACCAAGTGAGGAACTAATGGAGAAATGCTTGGAAAAGAGTAAGTGCCAGCAAGCTGGGTGGCAGCTGGACTGGCAGCTCTGTTCTATCCACTGTTTTGCCCCCCATGAGGTGATTGAGCAGTGGCCAGAGATAAAGCCTGGTAGCTCTTGCCAGGAGCTATCTTGCAAGTCAAAGGTTTGTTGTCCTTCCCCAAAACTTAACAACGTGGAGCAGGACTGTCCCGTTGGAATCTGGATCCCTGGGCACTGGTCAAGCAGGTTAAAGTTTCTGACCAGGACTTGCCCGTCTCTGGAACAAGACACTGGGCAGCTTTGTGTTAGGTACTGGCTGCTGCTAATCCTTCTGGGAGGGTACTGACCACAGAGAAGAATGTGGGGTGGGGTAGAGCAATTTCAGGGACATAGAGGCCTCCATGTGGGTCTCCTATCTTGCTTGATACACTTTGAAAATGGCCTTCTTAAAAATGCAGTTCTTAATTCCCATTGAAGCTTAAATCCCCTTGGAAGGAGTACTCTGATACTAGTATGAATCAGACATTTCAAAGCTAGTGAGTTTCCCAGCTGTCTTCTGGACCAAAAAACCGGATAGCTGGGAAGGAAGGAAGAGCAGGGAAAGGAGAAGGGAGAGAGGGATTCTGAAATTCAGACCAAGGGTAGAGGATGGGATGATGCAGTTACAAAGGTTAGTAAGTTTCTTGCCTAAAATAAGGTTTGGGGATTGCCCAAGGCTTGAAAATGGCTAAGTTCTCTTTTCTCCTATGGATCTAACAATCTGGAGTTGATTGACTTTATTTTGTATATGAGCTGCCGAAGCGAGCACAGATTGACTTTATTTTGATGTTTTGCTGTTTTTCAATTAATAGTTTAATTTCCAAGATATATTTTTACCCCTTTTGAGGAACATCATCTTCATTTTCTCCTACTAAATTATCTGTGCATTTAGTGCATGCATGGTATTTTAGAAAGGGTGATAGCATGTTGACTCATGTTACTACACATTTTGCAATAATTCCCAAATACTTTCTCTCCTTGAACCCCTTGCCAGGTTTTTGTGGGATTTCTTGGTCTATTCTGTGGAAGGGTGTTTCATAAATCATACATGTTCTAGAATTTAAAAATTTTTTTTAACATTTATTTATTTTTGAGACAGAGAGAGTGAGTGGGGGAGAGGTAGCAAAAGAGCTGTCAGCACAGAGCCTGATGTAAGACTCAAATTCACAGTCTATAAGATCATGATCTGAGCCGAAGTCTGATGCTTTGCTGACTGGAGCCACCCAGGTGACCAATATTCTATAATTTTTAAGGCAATAATCACGATGATGATGATGATGACGATGATGGTGCTTTAATTAGCCAACTTCCTCATTTATTTTCCTTAAACAAGTTTCCTTTTTTTTTTTACTTTTAATTTTTATAACGTTTTAAAATTTATTTTTGAGAGAGAGAGGGGATGCAAGTGAGAGGGAGGGGCAGAGAGGGGGGACAGAGGATCCAAAGCAAGCTCTGTGTTGATAGCAGCAAGCCCAATGTGGGGCTCAAACTCATGAACTTTGAAACTATGACCTGAGCTGAAGTTGGATGCTCAACTGACTGAGCCACCCAGGTGCCCCAATTTTCCTTAAACAAGTTTTCTGTCTCATTCTCCTTGACCTTCTTTGATAACACAGAGCAGTGAAAGAATGGGTCCCCCTGGCCTTGCCCTCCCCCAAACAGCTTAAATCCATCTAGATTATTTCCTCTCTCTGGGTCTTGGTTCCCTCATGTTAAAATGACACCAGATTGGATGCCTGCAGGGGTAAGGCGAAGTGAGTGAGTGAAACAATACTGGTGGGGACTGTGTCTGGCTAGAGAGGCTCTGCCTGTCTAAAGGGTGGTGATGACTGGGTTCCAGATGTCAACACCTTGCAAGATTAAGGACCCGCTCTTACCAGAACACTTCTTTTTTTTTTTTTTCCAAAGAAGTTCAAAAAGTCAGATTTTAAAAAATTATCTGATTTTTAAATGTTGGCAACTAATTCAGATATCTTTAAAGTGCTACAAGCCAGACACAGCTCAAACTGAGAGTCAACAGCCCATTATCTTGGAATGGAAGGATCCAGAAGGCCCCTCTCAGTAAGCATTCTGTGGTTCTTTAGATAATGTTCTTAGTAAGAAGGGAGATTCTGATTGTCTTCCTAGTTTTAAAAGTTAAGGTTTAGCAGCTGTGAGGCCAGAGGAAGGGGCTGAAGTCTCCAATACTGGCTGATCATCAGAGTTACTCAAGGAATTTGAAAAATTACAGATTATGAAGTCCCAGTTCAGACCCACTGAATAGAGATTTTCAGGAGTAGCACCAAGGCTATTTTATTTTTAAATGGCTTCCCATGGTGCACCTGGGTGGCTCAGTTGATTAAGTGTCTAACTTCAGCTCAGGGCATGATCTCATAGTTTAGGACTTTCAGCCCTGCATCGGGCTCTGTGCTGACAGCTCAGAGCCTGGAGCCTGCTTTGAATTCTGTGTCTCCCTCCTTCTCTGTCCCTCCCCAGCTTGCACTCTCTCTCTCTTTCAAAAATAAACATCAAAAAAATTTCTAAAAGGCTTCGCAGAAGACTATGAGACAAGAGGTTAGATTCATAGTTTACACCTTGAGAAAGACTACTTTCGGACACTCATATGCTAAATGCTCACTAGTTATGTAAGGGATGATTTATGGACATTTAAAAATCATCCATGTATCTACCCATCCATGCTTTCATCAATCTTTTTGCCAGTCCATTGCCAATACATCCATCTATCCATCGTATCTGTCAAGCACCCAGTGTGTGTGGTGGACACTGTTGTAATCACCATGGTGGCAGCAACTGAGGGCAAGTTCAGGATTGGTTGTTCCCAGGTGACCGAGGGGCCCTCCTAGATGGCCATTTATCAATATGCTGTGGACTCTGGTTCTTGCAAACTTTGATACTCAGCCGACTCTGGATAAATTATGAAACGAGAGTTTCCGAGTATTTAGGCTGTAACCATTGGCTCAACTCTGGAAGAGATGCATTTGGCACTCAATAAATATAATTACATGTTTCCATGAAGGAATAGGGATGCCACTTCCTCTAAACCCACACTGTCCAAACAGTCTGTATTTGGACACTGATGAATAAACTAGCAAAAGAGAATAGAAAGCCCATCAAAAGATGCACATTCATATGGAAATTCAACATCTGATAGAGATGACATATCAAATCACTGGAGCAAAGATCTTTTTACTAAGTGATGCTGGGATGCCTGAGTAACTACTTGGAAAAAAATAAAATTAGATACACACATCACTTTGTACACAAGAATAACCCAGCAGGGCCAGGTACATGTAGCAGTGGAGCATTTGAAAGGTGATTAGTATGAATTGAGATCTGCTATAAATGTAAAGTGCTTGGTATGAAAAAAAGTAAAATATTGATTCCGTGTTGAGATGATAATATTTTGGATATACTGGGTTAAATAAAAAAGATTATCAAAGTAATTTAATGTTTCTTTTTAATTTTATTTACTTATTTATTTATTTATTTTAGAAAGAGAGAGGGAGTGCATGCAAGCAGGGGAGTGGGGCGGAGGGGGAGAGAGAGATTGAGAACCTTAAGTAGGCTCCACACTGGCTCAGAGCCTGATGTGGGGATCGACCCCACGACTGTAGGATCATGACTTAAGCTGAAATCAAGAGTCAGATTCTCAACTAACTGAGCCACCCAGGTGCCCCTATTATTTTTTTAAATGTGGAAACTGGAAGGTTTTAGATTATGTATGTAGCTGACATTGTACTTCTACTAGGCAGTGTTGTAAAATTTTCTTAAGGCAGATTGTCTGTCATACTCAAAGTTTACCCAGTGGGCTGCCTCATGTGGCTTTTTCTGAGAATAAAAAGTAGGGCCAAATTCAGTGACAAGTATGAAGACAATCTTCACTGATTTAAAGAAACCTTGGGTATTAACATCCAATCCCCCATCACAATGACATGAAGCTGCTTTTCCTTCTTTGGGGATGAATGAAATGGGTTTTTGCTCGGTGAAGAGGCATATGTAAATTACAAGGGCCAATAAATTTATCAAATATAACTTTTATTCCTTTAGCTTTGAGTCATGTAATAATATCCCCTAGAAAAAACTAGAATGAATCCTTTCTCTAAGATCATTAACAGAGAATTGTTTCCACAACCATTCAACATTCTATTAGTTAGTTAACCATGCAGCTAGATGAGAGAAATCAATTATAGGCATAAGAATGATTTCTTTTTAAGTAAAGGAAATTTTCTATTTGCTGATGAAATGCCTTGGTACTTGGAAAATTCTAGAAAATCAGTAATAAAACTAACACAAACCATAAAAGAATTCAGTAAGGTGGCAAGATATAAAAGACATAATGCTAGAGGAAATTCTATATTTAATAGCATAAGGGAAACTAAATACTTCAGGATAAATTTTGTTAAGTTTATTCTTGCTGGAAGCATGCAAAGTCTAAATGGGGAAAATTTTTAAATACTTCTGAAAAACACAAAAATAGACTGTAACAAATGGAAAAGACATTTGTTGTTGTTGGATAGAATGACTCAGCATTATAAAGATGTCAGTTCTCCCTGTGTTGATTTATAAATTTAATCGATCCCAACAAAAACAACAACAACAACAAAAAAACCCCACAACAAAGTTTTTATGGAGTTAAACAAGTTGATAGTAAAATTCATATAGAAAAACAAGCATACAAAAGCAGACAGGAAAAAATTAAGCACAAACAAACAAACGTTTGAAGGGGATAAGTCCAAGAGGCACTAAAACATATTACAAAGTATCCATAATTAAAACATCATGTTGGGGGCACCTGGGTGGCTTAGTTGGTTAAGCAGTGGACTTTAGCTCAGGTCATGATCTCGTGGTCATGACACAGATTCTGTGTCTCCCTCTCTCCCTTCCCCTCCCCTGCTCATGCTCTCTCTCTCCGTCTCTCCAAAGTAAATAAACTTAAAAAAAATTTTTTTAAACATTATGTTATTGGTGTAGGAATAGACAATTAAACTAGTAGAAGAGAACAGAAAGTTCATTTAGACTCAAGTACACATACAAATTTAGTACATGAGTAAAGTAATATCTCATATTATTAGAGCAAAGATCATCTTTTTTTTTTAATGTTTTATTTATTTCTGAGAGAGAGAGAGGCAGCTTGAGCAGGGGAGGCTCAGAGAGAGAGGGAGACAGAGAATCAGAAGCAGGCTCCACGCTTGAGCTAGCTGTCAGCACAGAGCCAGACGCGGGGCTCACTGTGAGATCATGACCTGAGCCAAAGTCAGACGCTTAACCGACTGAGCCACCCAGGTGCCCCAAAGATAATCTTTTTAATAAATGGTGCTGGGACAACTAAAAAAATAAAATTAGATCCATATCTCACTTCATATACAAATTCCAAATGGATTTGAAATCTAAGTGGAAAATACAAGATCATAAAAATACTAGAAAAAAAAATGGTGAATTCCTCTTAACCTCAATAAAGAGGTCAACTTAACTCTGACTCAAAACCCAGAGACAAAAAAAAAAACCAAAACCACTGATCAATTTGACTAAATAAACAAAACAAAGGAGTAAGCAACTGCATGAAAAAAAAAAAAAAAAAAATCACCACAACAACTCAAAAGACAACTAACAAGGGGAGAAAATATTTGCAATATGTATCACAGATAACAGGTTAATATTCCTAATATGTCGAGAACTCCTGAAAAGGCAAAGGACCAAAAACTTTATAGATAAAAGGGTAGGAGTCACAAACAGCCTTATATAAGTATATAACTGTATACAAACAGCGTACTCCAGTTAATAACTTAGTGTTTCCTGGGACATGGGTTAGCAATTCCGAAACTACTATTTGTTTATACTAGGATTGAACAATTATGTGAATACATTGTGGATAATGAGAGCCAGGTTTTTTGCTGTTCAAGAAAAGTTACAAATAAGGAAAGGTGGAGAATAAAACACATACAGATAGATGGATACTGAAATTGTGTGTGTGTGTGTGTGTGTGTGTGTGTGTGTTTTCCTAGGTCTGTCTGCTGAGGGGCCTAGAAGAAATGACACTCTATTAGCAGTGAGAATACTTAGTGTCAGATCTTTGTTTGTAAATACCATTTTCAAATAAAAGTAACCAGAGCTCACTGGAGAAATGGTTGATTTGGGGGTTGGGGCTAAAATACAACATAAGCCTAAAACATCTTATGATGCCAGAAAGTAAAGAAATTTTAAAAAAGAAAAAAAAAAGGAAAAAGATAGGGCATGTCAAAAGACACAGGAGACCACTGGAAGGAATTCCTAATGCCCGAGGTGGAGCAAGTTGAGTAACAATATCAATAATGATAATATCATATTATAACCCATGAACTAAATAAATATCCATTATTCCATACTGTTATAAGTAAACAACTAAATAAATATTACAGGAGAAAGGATACCTCTGTCTCACAGAATTCCAATTAATACCTGCAGAAGGAATAAGGAAAATAGAAAAATACCAGTAGGCAAACATCACACTAATAACTGTTAAAAGCAAGGACCATCAGTGGTTGCTTAAATCAGTGGGCAAAAGCATAATGAGAAATAGAATGTTTACATAGCCTAAAAGTATGTCCCCATAAGATATCCATTAATTGCAAAGGAAAAATAATGGTAACTTCATAGTGGAGCAATTTACTACCTTAACCAAGGGATCAAGGGTAACATCACCAGTGATAACACATACTGATGTCATGTATCCCTAATACCGTGCACAGAGAAAGGCACGGCATCGTTTCTATGGGGTTCTTGCCCAACATGCATAATCTCAATCCAATCATAAGAAAACATCAGACAGCCCCCCAAACTGAAGAACTGTCCCACACTTATGCAGGCATGATGACTACATGCAGCGTGGGACTCTGAATGGACTCCTGAACAGGAGCACGACATTAGTGAGACATGTGTTGAAATTCAACTATAGATCAGTTAATAGCAAGGAACCAGTGTCTGTTTCCTGCTTTTGCTAATAGGAGTGTTTGTCCTATGTAAAGTATTAACATCAGGGGAAGCTGGGTGAAGGGTATATGGATGCTATATTATTTTTACAAGTTTTCCATCGCCTGAAATTACTCAGAAAAAGTTTTGAGGGGTGCCTGTGTGGCTGAGTTGTTTAAGCATCCAATTCTTGATATCAGCTGAGGTCATGATCTCATAGTTTGTGAGTTAGAGCCCCACACTGGGCTCTGTGCTGACAGTGTAGAGCCTGTTTCTGACAGTGCAGAGCCTGCTTCTCTCCCCTTCTCTCTCTGCCCCTCCCCACCTTGCTCTCTCTCTCTTAATATAAATAAATAAACTTTAAAAGAAGTTTTGAAAAATTTGCCTCCTACATATTTGCTTTTCCAAAAATCTGGAGTCAAAGAAAGATAGATGCCCCATGGCTCCTCTTAGACTTATTTGTATCACAGCTTTGCTGAACTACTGCACATTTAGTTCATTTTTTGATTGATTATATGTCCAGTTTGTACCCTCTATGGACCAATCCTAGAGGACAGAAGTTAAAATATGATCGTGCTTTAAAAGATTTTACCCATTAGCAGTGAAAACACCCTGAAGGAAAGCAGAATACAAAAGTTGGGGAGGGGAGAAAGCGGCTATTTTAACTTCTTTGAAGGTCAGCGTAAAAAGAAAGTATGCTTCTGCATTTGAGGGCTACAGTGCCTTAGAAAACCAAGAGACATGGAATGAGAAGAAATGAATCCTTTCTGAATCATCTGAATGAGCTTGGTTTCCCAAAACTTTTCACATAGCGAATCCCTGCTTCCTGAGCTAAATAATTACTCCACCCACCCTCCCCTGTCTCTTCTCCCAGAGAATTAGTATCCACATCACATGGGAGGAGCTTTGTCAGGGTCAGTTGGCTGTGGCTTGGGTGAGGAGTAAAGTTAAGAGAAGAGCCAGGGAAAGGGGGTAAGGCATGAGGTAGAGAACGAGAAAGACCTGGTGGAGAGCCGATGGTGCCTGGAGACGCCCTCACAGGAATCTGGCAAGGTCCTCAGTCTCTCCTGCAGAAGTTCTGAGGACTGGAGGGATGGCGCGAAGCTGTGGGCTGGAGGGGCCGCCACCAGCTGGTCAAGGGAAAACAGAACTTTGGGAACACATAAGCCTGTTTTTCTGGAGAGTTTCTGGTCAGCATTTCATATGCCTTTACTAGTGGCTCCTTAGCCAGACAAACAGAGGGTGTCAGAGTCCTACAGAGGATTGGTCTGATAAGAAACTGACCAGAAGCCCTATAGGGAAAGAAGGTCACCACTGACTGCGCCATTAAATGAGCTCCAGCCTGAGGGGAGCCTTTGTTTTGCTCTCAAAGACAGGTCACAGCAGCCCAGCCCAAGCCTGTCTCCTAATACAAGTCAGGCCCCCCAGCCTTATGCATAGTACTCAAGGTGGCCAGCTACATGCTCTTCTTGCTTATCAGGAAACCCGAGATTCCATATTATGGCTTTGTCCAGTAGTGCATGGATGGATGATGGATGAGGGCTATTATGGGTTACGAGGTGGCCAAGCTATCTTTCCTTCTAAAAGGTCAGTTTTAGTGGGAGAGGGGGACAAGGTCAGCAGAACACAGGTACTGTTCAGGGTGGCCATTCTGGGTGGGCCATGATGTGGGTACCTGGGCAGCCTGCAGGCAAGAAGGCTTCAAGAAGGAGCTGGGCATCCCTGAACAGGGAGGGAAGTTGCTGACAAGGACAAATTGGCCCAGGTCTGTGACAGTTAATATTGTCAGACTCTGGCAGGCTTTTCCAGCCTAGATGCCTCTGTGGGGTGTAAGGGTGGCACGGCAGAGCCAGATTACCAGCGTGGGCAAAGGAAAGAGAATGTGCTGCTTAATTACAGGGAGACCTTGAGGTTCTGGAATTTGGTGGGCAGAGTTCAGCAGCAATATAGCCCACAGGCCTATTCTGGCTCTGTGCCCCATTTGTAAATAGTTTTATGGGCACACAGTCACACCTATTTTATGTGTTGTCTGTGGCTGGTTTCATCCTTCAATGGATGTCAAGTAGTTGTGACAGAGGCTGCATGGCCTGCAGAGGCTGTAATATTTATCATCTGGGTCTTTATAGGAAAGCTGTGCTGGCCCCTGGTCTAAGGTGTATTGGATTCTGTCTGCTTTCTAAAAAGATAAACCTCCTCTCAAAAGAAACCCCCACTTATAAGGTATCCTGGATTCTGTTTTATTTTTTAATTTGCTAAAATTTATGTACTTATTTTGAGAGAGACAGAGACAGCACAAGGCGGGGAGGGGTAGAGAGAGAGGGAGAGAGAAACCCAAGCAGGCTCCATGCTGTCAGCTTAGAGCCTGATGTGGGGCTTGAAGTCACGAAACATGAGATCATGACCTGAGCTGAAAATCAAGAATCGGGTGCTCAACTGACTGAGCCACCCAAGTGCCCCTCGGATTCTGGTATATTTTTTTAAGTTTAATTGTTTTGAGAGAGAGAGAGAGAGCACACATGTTGAGGAGGGGCAGAGAGAGAGAGAGAATCCTAAACAGGCTCCAAACTGTTAGCACAAAACCCAATGTGGGGCTCAAACTCAGGAACTGTGAGATCATGACCTGAGCTGAAACCACAAGTCAGATGCTTAACTGACTGAGACACCCAGCCCCCCAACCCCAGATTCTGTTTTGACTGTTCAGTAAAGTCCAATGGCCAAGACTCCACATCTTCTTCCAGCACCTAAGAAGTCACATCATTTCTGTGAGGACTAATCCCTTCAAACAGGGACAAAAAATAGAGTCATTTCTGAGGACACTTTGGGGGGTGAAGGTCAACAAAGAGAAAAAGAGCAAGAGTAAGAGGAATTGGGTTTAATGGTGAGAATTCTGGGTAACTGCCAGTAGATGTATACTATTTTCAATCTCCAAATAAATGTGACTTCCCCCTCAAAGTGACAACTTTTGCTAACAATAACACATTGCAGAGAGATCCTCGGTGCAAGTGAATTGTCTATTCCTGGGAATGTCCAGAGTCCCAGGCAGGAGGCAAAGGGCTTGCAAGGGAAGAGGAGATCTAGGGTGTTGAGCAGAAGACTTGGGAGTTTCTGATAGTGCTGAACTGTGTCAGAGTCCTCAAAAGGAATTAGGCTTCCAAACATCGCAAGCTCTTTCTAAATTAGACCTGATGCCTTTGGCAGAGGCAAATTATTCCAGTCTTAAGTAGCCAGTGGGGATTTAGAATACAAATACGTAGTCTTTATAATTTTTCCAAAGCCAACATGTAAGATATACTTCACCAGTCCTTGGCCCTTGACTGGGCCTAGGTTGAGCTAGGTGTCAAATTCTAACACATCAGTTACCCCTCAAGAGACCAACAATCTGGCAAGAAGAAGAAGAAGAAGAAGAAGAAGAGGAGGAGGAGGAGGAGGAGGAGGAGGAGGAGGAGGAGATGGGTCCATGAGATAATAACATAGCATCAGTGTAGATACTGGAGATTAGGTTCAGCTGTAGGTAACTAAAAACCTCAAGACAAGATAGAAAATCCACAGGTATGCATCCTAGAGCAGGTGGGCCACTCTGTTCCATAGTCCCCTTAGCCCCCCACCATCTCTAGGGTGTGGCCCCCATCCTCTTGGCCCAAGACACAGCCGCAATGGAAGCAGCAAGATAGAGGAAGAAACTAGGAATAAGTATTGTGGCTATTATTAAAAACACAAGAAATAGCAAGTGTTGGTGAGGTTGTGGAGAAGAGGGAACTTGCACACACTGTGAAATGTCATATCATCTGGCCATTCCATTTCTGGGTATTTACCTGAAGAAAATGAAAACACTGGACACATTTCAATGTTCAATGAGAATCTGTAGAATAGACGAATGCATGAGTGTTCACATTAAGCAAGTGTTTCTGTCTCCACCTCTTTCTTTTTCTTCCCTGATTCCTTTTCTTATTCCTCCTTCTTTCTTCCCCATGTAGGCTCAGTGCTTTCTCAGACACATGGGCATTTTGTAGTCCTGCTGGGCTTAAAAGATTACTGTTCCAAATCCCAATGACTTGATATCAGAAAATCTAAGTTTTCTCCTCTATCTTTAAAGTTTTTTTTTTTAAGTTTTTTTTTTTTTAATGTTTTATTTATTTCTAGGAGAGAGAGAGACAGCGTGAGCTGGGGAGGGTCAGAGAGAGAGGGAGTCACAGACTGAAACAGGCTCCAGGCTCTGAGCTGGCAGTCAGCACAGAGCCCGACGCGGGGCTCGAACCCACGAACCGCGAGATCATGACCCAAGCGAAAGTCGGACGCTTAACCAACTAAGCCACCCAGGCACCCCAAAAGTTTTTTTTTTTTTTTAATGTTTACTTATTTTTGAGAGAGGCAGAACACGAGCAGGGGAGGGGCAGAGAGAGAGGGAGATGCAGAATCAGAAGCAGGCTCCAGGCTCTGAGCTATCACCACAGAGCCCAATGCGGGCCTTGAACTCAGGAATGGTGAAATCATGACTTAACCTGAAGTCGGATGCTTAATCAACTGATCCACCCAGCACCCCTCCTTTATCTTTTAAGGAAGTGTGTTGTAATTTCTCAGCAGAAGTGAAAGTGATCAGGGCAACTGAAATATTTGCACAGGCACAAAAATCAGAGGGAGAGGGAACAAGAGAAAGGAAGTGGGAAATTTGAAGGGATTAAAGTAAATGCTCACATAGATTCTGACCATCCGGTGGAAGGAAATAAAAACTTGTGTTTAAGGTCAATTTTGCCATCCATTGTAATTGTGTGACATTAAGCAGGGTGCCAGGAAAAAATTTTCATACTGATTTTTATACATTAAATTTAACATCTGGGATTTCCTCATTTGCCTGAGAGGAAACCATTTAAGGATACACAGTAGACTGTTAATTGGAAAATAAATAAAATATTAACATATTTTTTTTCCTCTAAAACACAGTATCTAAATTAGCAAAGTGCCCTGATTACCATCCTATATAAGCATTCGTGTTGTAAATGAGCTCAGTTTTAAGTGCATATGTAATAGCTAAGCAGGAGAGATATGCATTATGTGGCCATATCGATATTAATAATAGTGACCTCTAGAATTGTGCCATTCCAAGAAAACACACACACACACACACACACACACACGAGATTAGGAAGGGGCCAAGGGTATATACCTCCTGCCTCCCAAGGAAGGTTTCTGATAACTGTCACATGATGGTTTGGATAACATCGCATTCACCCAAACTTAGACCACATCTGTCTTTGTGAAAGGCTGGAAAATAGTCTTTCATCTGGGTGGCCATGTGTTTTGTTAAAAATACCAATTACTGGGGCACCTGGGTGGCTTAGTCGGTTAAGCGTCCGACTTTCGCTTAGGTCATGATCTCGCGGTTTGTGGGTTCGAGCCCCGCGTCGGGCTCTGTGCTGACTGTCAGCTCGGAGCCTGGAGCCTGTTTCAGAGTCTGTGACTCCCTCTCTCTCTGACCCTCCCCTGCTCACGCTGTCGCTCTTTCTCTCTCTCTTAGAAATAAATAAAAACATAAAAAATAAAAATTAAAAAAAAAACCAATTACTATGGAAAAAAGTAGCATGCTTCCTCTTTGTTTTGGAAGAGTTGTTTTTAACACTATTTTTGCTACAAATTTCATTTTGTTTTCATGTTACTATTGTTGTACTAACTTTTGGTTAGCATTTGCATGACCTACCTTTCCCATTCTTTCTTTTTAAACTTTTCTGAATGGGTTTGTTTAAACCAAGTCTCTTGGCCATAGCGTGTAGCTGGATATTGGGTTTTTTTTGTTGTTGTTCAATCTGATCTTTCTGTCTTTAAATGTAATTGGACTAAATCCATGATATTTATTGTGTATTCTTTTATTTTTGTTTTCTGTTTACTATCCACTTTTTCTTTATTTTCTGTTATTTCCCTCTGTCTATGACATATGTTGAGTTGGGTAGGGTTGTATAGATCTTTCTATCTTCTCATGCTTAAAGGAATTCAGACTTGGTTGAAGAGTCCAGTGATAGTCTCTGGGATGTACTTACTGGCTCTGGTCAGTCCTTCTGGTGCTATGTGTATACTTCTAACCCGGTCACACCACCAGGGTGTGAGTGGCGATGGTGGTATTCCCCTTGACCACGCTTGGGTCAGGAACCAGTCTGGTAGTCAGGAGGAGGGATGAGACTCACCCAACAAGAGAGACGAGGCACGGGGGAGGGGTACTATTACCAAAAGGAGGGGAACCAGATGTCTGCCCAGGAGGAGCTATCCTAAAAACATGTGTACCTAACAACAGGACTTCAAAATATATAATAGAATTGACAAAACTGAAAGAGAAGTTGGAAAGTTCACAGCTTGGTTTTCTTTTTCCTACACCATTGGAAGACTGGATATAATTCATTTTCTCTCACCTCATTAAACCATTGGAAGATTAAATAGCTTCTTGCCCTCAAGGTAGGGAAATAATTTTTTTCTATTGCTAATTTTTCTGCATTAGAATTTGATGAGCCATGGAGAGTAGCTGTGAAAGAAAAAATGAAAGAAGAGAGTGCCTTTGAGATTAAGCAGAGGTGAGAGAAGGATTTTACCCAGAGGAAGAGTGGTCAACGATGGGAGTGGAAGTGAGTCTAATTGAAGAACCACACACCACTCAGAGAAGCTCAGGGAGGTGGTGAAGCCTCACCTGAATTGGCAATATGGTGCTCTAGGGAAGTGGATCTGCAAGCACTGAGAGCTCCAGCCTTTCTAGAGTTTTCTCCACCCAAGTGAACAGTGTGGCTGAAAGTAAAGGGAATGTGTGAGCCATGATAATGGATGTCTAAGCAGTTATCAATGGAGACAGATTAGATATGAAGGGAGGGGGCTCCCTGATGTCCTGGTGCAGCCTAAGGCCCCAGAAGTTATGCAAAATCTGTAGGGAAGTGTGGGGAGAGATCCAGTAATGAGTGAAATTGAATTATTGTTGTAATTCAGTGAGAGCTCAGAGTTGAGTTTATTTATTTCTTCCCCTTCATCATATGCCTTTTCATTTCTTCTTTCCCTTTCTCTTTTTTCCCTTTCTTTTCTCTTTCCTTCCTTCCTTACTCCCTCCCTCCCTCTGCTTCCTCCCTTACCCACCCTTTCCTTATTGCATTGATTACAACTTCCAGTGTGATGTTGAATAGCAGTGGTAAGAGAAGACATTCTTTCCTTATTCCTGATCTTGAGGGAAAAAATTCATTTTTCACCATTGAAAATGATATTTGCTGTATAGGTCTTTTGTACATGGCCTTTATTAGGTTAAATAACTTTCCTGCCCATACCTCCCACCCACCCCCCTAGTTTCCCAGGTTTTTATCATGAAGGAATGTCAAATTTTGTCAAACACCTTTTCTGCGTCTCTTCAGATGATTGTATAGTTTTGTCCTGTTCATATGGTGAAATACATTGATTGTTTTTCAAATGCTGAAACAGCTAATTATTCCTTGACTTAAATTTCCCTCAGCCCTAGTATGTTGTCCATTTTGCATAGCTCTTGATTCTATTCGCTAATATTTTTGACAACTATTTGCACTCTATGTTTATGAGTGATATTGGCCTATATTATTACAATGTCTTTGTCTGGTTTTGACATTAGGGTAATACTGACCCTACAAAATGAATTGGGAAGAGTTCTTGTCTCTTCTGTTTTCTGGAAAAGAATGTATAGTATTGAGTGAATTTTGGTAACTCAAAGAGTTAATAAAAGAATTATTTTATTTTTTGTAAAGTTAGTGATTTTATGAGAATTGAGTTATTTATAGAATTCTCTTTTATTCTTTTAATGTCCAGGGGGCCTGTAGTGATGTCTCCTTTTTCATTCTTTTTTTTTTTTTTTTTTTTTTTTTTTTTTTTTTTTTTTTTTGCTCCTCTTTCATTCTTGATATTGGTTCTTTGTTTGTTCTCTTTTCTTCTTGGTCAGCCTGACTTAAAGTTTTATCAATTTTACTGATCTATTTAAAGAAACAAGCTTTTAGTTTCATTTTGTTTCTCTGTTGTCTTTCTGTTTTCATTTTCATTGTTTATGCTCTGATCTTTATTGGGTTTTTTTTGCCAGTTTATTAAGATAGAAGCTTAGACTACTAACTTGAGATCTATTGATTTTCTAGTACATGCATTTAGTTTTAGAAATATCCCTGTAAGCATTGCTTTAGCTGCATTCTACAAATTGTGATGTTATATTTTAATTTTTATTCAGTTCACAATATTTTGTAATTTCCCTTAAGACTTCCTCTTTAACTCATGAGTTGTGAGAAGCGTGTTGTTTAATTAAAAATTTTGAGGGATTTTCCAGATTTTTTTGGTTTTTGGAGTCTACTTAATTTTGTTTTTGTCTAAAACATCTTTTGTATGATTTCTAGCCTTTTACATTTGTTAATGTATATTTTATGACCCAGAATATGATCTATTTTGGTGACTGTCATATGTGCATTTGAAAAGAATATGCATTCTGCTAATTTTGGATAGAGTGTTCAAGAAATGTCATTTAGATGAAATTGAGTGTTGCTTGGGTCTTTTATTTTCTTACTGGTATTCTCCCTTCTTGTTCTTTCAATTACTGATTGAGAAGTGCTGAGGTTGTTAATTCTAACTGTGGATTTCTCTATTCCTCCTTTAGTTCTATTAGTTTTTGCTTCACGTTTTATCATCCTGTTGTTTGGTACATATACATTTATTTAGAACTGTTATGTCTTTTTGGAGACTTGGTCCCTTTATTATCATCTAAGGTCTCTTTTTATCCCTGATAATGTTCCTTGTTCTGATGTCTACTTTGTTTGATATTAATATAGCTATTTCGGCTTTCTTTTGGTTAGTGTTCACATGACATGTTTTTAAATGTATATGTCTTTATACCTATAGGGGATTTCTCGTAGAATGTGTAATTTGGGCCTTGCTTTTATGTTCAATCTGTCCATCTATGTCTTTAATGAATTATCTAACCATACCAGTTAAAATACAGAAATTGATTATTGATGATTACATGGTTAGATGAAAATCTACCTTATAGCTCAGTGATTTCTATTTTATCTGTTATTCATTTTTTCCTTTATCTGTCTTCTTTTGGGTTAATTGAACCTATTTTATGTTTCCATTTTGTCTATAATATATTGATGTGATTTATATCTTAACATTTTTATGTGGTTGCCTCAGCATTTATAATATACATCTTTAATTAGTCAAAATGTACCTTCAAATAATATATTGCTTCATGTGTGGTATAAGGACCTCATAGCAATACATTCCTAATTCCTAATTTCTCCCCTCCAATCTTTGTGCTATTGTTGCCATGTATCAAATGCTATGCTAGAAATAAAATATACTGACAGTCATCTCTTTTTTTAGAGTAATTACAATTAAAATATACTTTTATTTAACCGTCATTGATTCCATTTCCTTGTTCTGCATTTTTTTGGTGTAAATCCAATTTTCAGTTCAATATTACATTCCTGTGCCTGAAGAACTTCTTTTAAAATTTCTTGTAGTATAGATCTGCTGACAGTTAATTCTCTCCGTTTAGTTTGAGAAATTCTTTATTTCTCTTTCATTTTTGAAAAATGCTTTCACTGGAGATAGAGCTCTGAGTTGATGTTGGTTTTCCCCCCTCCTTTTAAGCACTTTATTAAAGTTGCCTCTCCATTATCTTCTCATTTGTATGGTTTCTGACAAAAGAAAGAGAGAAAGAAATCATTTTGCTCACTCATGTTTGTGGAATGAATTTATAACCACTTCTCACATAGCATATTGCCGTTTGGTTCTTATAATCCTACGAGGTGAGTAATTTCTATTCTCATTTACAGAGGAAATTCAGAGAGGATGAGAGGAGCCAGGCTTCCATATGGGTCCTCTCTCATCACTGCCACTGCCACTCTAGGCTGCCTTCTGAGACTGTGAAGTGTGAGTATGAGATTCGGGGTCAGGATGCAGCATGGCCCATGTCCTCAGCCTGTTCTGAGGAAAGCTTTTAAAGCCTGAGGGGGTTGGGGGCAGTGACAAAGGCAGTTAGGGTGAGAGGAAGGATCTGGCATGGCTTGGGGTGGCCTGAGGCTCTAGCTGGTGGGCTCCACATGTGGACTCAGTGAGAAGCAGGTCTTGGGGAAAAGAGTACTGATGTCTGGAGACATGTGGAAGGGCTTTTCCCTTTGCTGCCCCCATGAAAGAGAGTGGGGTCCTCACAACCTTGGAATGTGGGCCCTGTACTGGGGCAGGAGTGGAGCTTGTCCTAATGCTGGGGAATCCAGGCCTTGGGGACTGGGGGCAGAGGCATGGGCGGGGGAAGGGCAGTGATGACGACAGAGCCACAGGATGGCGGCTCTGAGACTTCTGCCCACACGGAACCCTCTCCTCATCTTTGAAAGCGCCCCAGGCCTGTTACTCCAAGAAGAAGCTTGGGTGGTTTGCACCACCTTTGAGCCCACTTCATCCTCCATGAAAAGCCACAGTTCCTCCACATCCAGTTCTGTCCTAACCTGTTTCTCCTGTCTCCTCCCCCCGGCGGGCCACTCTGCTGGACCACCTATTCCCGAGGCTGCTCTTCCACGTCCAGGCATCCAAGTCTTCCTTCCTTCCTCCTGCCCATCCAAACCACCATCCCCTTCAAAGTCCACCTTAAAGGCTCCCTCGTCCAGTAAGCCTTCTCTGAATCCTCTAATCGGAATTAATCATGTTAATCTCTTAGCTCGAATATCAAATTGCTTGTACCTCTGTTTCATACTTAACCTGGTTGGGTCTATTGTCACTGGAGGCAGCTCCTGGAGAATGGATTATCGCTGTTCTTCCTAAATCCCAGGTGTGTTCAGTTTGTCGTCACATGACCAGATCTTTCTTATGGAAACCCTCCTGTGGCCTCCTCCTGCTCTGGAGATCAAGTCCGAGCCTGTGAGGCTCTGTGTGATCTGGCCTCCCTCTCCCACCTCATCCGTAAACCCCATGAGAGCAGGGACCAGAGGAGGCCACAATGTGTGCAACTCATCCCTAAACAGCTGGGCAGACAGAGATGACCAAGCTCAGCCCCCCGCCTTTGCACAGTGTGCCTGCTTTGCTAGGCTGGCATGGCCTGGAGGAAAAGACTTGCACTTTCCTTACAGGAGTAGTGAACTGAGGATGGGCTCCTGCAGAAGCCTCCCCTCTCCCTACTTCCTGGAGTGTGGAAGACACACAGGCATAATAAACACTCCCCCTCCGGCTGTGTCTGGCTCAGATGGACTCAAGGGCCTCTGAGAGTAATTCCTGGGAAGAATACTCTCACTCAGCAGCTGTGGAAAGTCCCCTTAGTAATGCTTCCTGGACCCTTGGTCTAAATTGTCTGCTATGTCTGGCTTCGCAGTCTTCTAAGGGAGATGTCTACATATTTGAGTTATGATTCTGTCTGATGCTAACCTGATATTTCTAGCAGCTTCCACACTCCCCAGGGAGGTGAAAGTCATGGACTGGAAGAGGATATGGTCACTGGTCTGGAATCCCAGGCCTAGGAAATTAAGTACAAAGACTTAGCAGCTAGCTCACCAGCCTTGGCCATGGGGTTGTTACCACTTCAGTTTCTTCATCTATACACTAATCGAGTAACTGATAATACCTAAGCATAGTTAGAAGAAGAACTGGATTTTCAAACCTCTTCCTCATGGCTCTGGCAACCTATCTTTGAAGGCAGGCTGTTGGCGGAAGCTGACTGTGTGCAAATACCCTTGGAGCATTTGAAATGGGGGACTGGGCCTCTGTTCCCACACTCCCCTCCTGTACCAGGGCAGAAACCCCAGGGTTCCTTAGGACTCTGCTTAAAAGACCATTACTATGAAAAACAAAAACAAAAACCAAAACCATTACTGTGACTCCGCCATCTTACTTCTACGTACTGCCCAAGCAGAAACTCAAATAGGTCCCCACAAAACCTAGTACACAAATGTCCCTTGCAGCCTTTTGGGTAACAGCTCCAAAATACAAGCAACCTCAGTGTCCATCAACAGGTGATTAGAGAAATGATGTATTTGTACAAGGAACACTGCCAAGCAATGAAAAGGAAGGAATGAACTACTGATATGCAGTGGCACAAAAGAAGCCAGACCAGAAAAAGTATATCCTGTACAATTCTGTTTGTATGAAACTCTAGAAAATACAAACTAATCTGTAGTGATGAAGCCCATATCAGTGGTTGCCTGGGGGTGGGGGTGGGGAGGGACAGAAGGGTTACAAAAGACATTAGGAAGTTTTTAGGGGTGATGGAAAGGTTCATTATCTTGATTAAGGGATGGTTTATAGGTATATATGTTATATGTATCAGGACATATCAGATTGGACATGTTAAATATGTACAGTTTAGGGGTGCCTTGGTGACTCAGTCTGTTAAGTGCCTGACTCTTGCTTTCGGCTCAGGTCATGATTTTATGGTTCATGAGACTGAGTTCTGAGTCCAGCCCTGAGCTGACAGCATGGAGCCAGCTTGGGGTTCCCTCTCCCTCTCTGTCTGCCCCTGCCCTGCTCATGTGTTCTCTAACTCAAAATAAATAAAAGGGGAGCCTGGCTGCTGTGGTCAGTTAGACGACAGACTCTTGATTTCGGCTCAGGTCATGATCTCACAGTTGGTGGGTTCTAGCCCTGCATTGGGCTCTGTGTTGACAGTGTGGAGACTGCTTGGGATTCTCTCTCTCTCCTTCTCTCTCTGCCCCCCACCATCTCAAAATAAGTAAATAAGCCTAAACAAAAAGGAATCATCAGATGTGCCTTTAAAAACATAAAAAATAAACTTAAAAAAACAAATATGTACACTTTATTATATATTATACCTCAATATAGCTGTAAACGGCGGGGGTGGTGGGGGGCAGGGAAGGCCATCAGATTGTTGTGTCTCAGAGAACTAGCTTAAAAAGCAAAAAAGTTCTCACCAAATTCTCACTAATGCTAGTCCTGGCACCTTGTTCTCTCCAGAGTCCAGAGACCAATGCTGAACCCAACCTCTGTCACGTTAGTGTTCAGTGACCCAGCTGGAGAACGGCTCTAGAAGTTTCCAGGAGGACACCTGAGGAAACCTCTTTGTCTTTTGGCTGGCAAATGGCGCTAGAACCTGCAGCTTTCAGTTCGCAAGTAGCTTCCAGAGAGAGTCCCAGAGCCTCGCTGCTCTGCCCTCACAGGCAGGCCCCGGAGCCTCCTTTCTGAGCCTTTTTTTTTTTTTTTTTTTTTTTTAATTCTCTTCAAATCATCCTCTAGGAAGGACTGTTCCCACCAGGGGCTTGTGGAAGTCAGGCATCAGGTTATGAGGACCTGTATCCTGGGAGCCTCTTACCCAGGAAAAGGGTCACCATGTGGTCAGAAGTGGAGTGTGGTGGATTTTCCAAACATGGGAATGAATAAAAAACTCCATGCGTGTGCTACTACAAGGTGCAAAACAGAGAAGCAAGGCAGACACTTATTTATGTCCTTCTCTGCCAAGAGCCTCTGAGTGTCGGGCGGGCCTCAGAAATGGACCAGAAGAGTACTCATCAAGCGTTTTTTGGTTTGATTGTTTTATCCTTTGGTTTTGACCTCTTTCCTGGTACCTATTCGTGTTGGCGAATGCCCCGGGAAGCTCATACATGAGGAGATCAATGATCCACTCAGAGACAAGACCGGCCAGATGAGGTATGTGTGGGGCTGAGAGCCTTCATGTGCTACGTTGAGACCACACCAAAGGCTCCGAATCTCTTCGTGCCTCTAAACTGTTAGGAATGAGAGAAGGGAGACTCTTTGGGCCTAGAATTGTCAGGCAAGGAGGAAATGAGGTTTAAGAAACAGGGAAACCACGAAGGAGAGGAAAAAATGGTAAGAAAGTCCATGATATTGAGGGTGTTATGCTGAGTGAAATAAGTCAGGCAGAGAAGGACAAATATCATATATTTGCACGTATAGGAGGATGAGGAGGATCTTGACGGAGGAACAAGGGAGAGAAGAAGGGCGGAAATGGTGGGGGAAAGGGAGAGAGGCAAACCATGAGAGACTCTTGAATGCTGACAAAAACTGAGGACTGATGGATGTGGGGGGGAGGGGGGAGGGGCATGGAGGAGGACACTTGTGGGGATGAGCACTGAGTGTTATGTGGAAACTAATTTGACAATAAACTATTTGTAAAAAAAAAAAGAAAGAAAGTCCATGATAAAGCAAGAGATAAATGGAAAAAAAGAGTGGAATTTAATTTGATTGGGCACAAGGCTGAACATGACAATAATCATGTACAAATTAAACAAAACCCAGAAATATGTTCATTCGTGTTTCTGTACCCCACCAAAAATGCACATCATCTGTGCGGAGGGAGATAGACCTCAGACAACAAGCAGCGGTAACGTCGATTGGAGTGTGGAGTGATCAGGGCGGGTTTCTGTTTTCTATATTCTTTAAATATTTTACAACCAACTCTCCCCAAGAGATCTGTGAGTTTTTCTTTCATTATTTGTTTTTCAGCATTTTTTTATTGTGGTGAAATATACATAATGTGAAATTTATCATCTTAGCCATTTCTTTTTTTTATGTTTTTAATGTTTATTTATTTTTAAGACAGAGAAAAACAGAGCATGAGTTGGGGAGGGGCAGAGAGAGAGGGAGACACAGAATCTGAAGCAGGCTCCAGGCTCTGAGCTGTCAGCACAGAGCCCGACGCAGGGCTCAAACCCATGAACCACGAGATCATGACCTGAGCAGAAGTCCAATGCTTAACCGTCTGAGCCACCCAGGCGCCCCTCATCTTAGCCATTTCTAAGTGTGCAGTTCAAGCAGCATTAAGTACATTCACATTATTGTATAACCATCGTTCTCCAGAACTGTTTAATCTTCACCCCAGACAGAAATCCTGTACCTATTAAACAATAACATCTCCCAGGCCCTGGTAGCCAGCATTCTATTTTCTGTCTCCATGAATTTGACAACTCCAGGAGCCGCGTTTAAGTGGAATCATTCAATAGTGGTCCTTTTGTGTCTGGCTTATTTCACTTAACATATTTTCTTTTAAAAATAAAAACTTTTTTTTATGTTTATTTATGAGAGGAGAGAGAGACAGAAAGAGAGAGAATATGAACAGAGGAGGGGCAAAGACAGAGGGGGACAGAGGATCTGTAGGGGCTTGGTGCTGACAGCAGTGAGCCTGATGTGGGGCTCAAACTCATGAAGTGCGAGATCATGACCTGAGCTGAAGTGGACCTCTCAATTGACCAAGCATATTTTCAAAACTTGTCCATGTTGTAACACCAGTCAGAATTTTATTCCCTTTTAAGATGGAATAAGGTGATGTTGTGTGCATAGACCACATTTTGTTTATCCAATCCATCCATCCATCCAGGACATTGGGGTGGTTGCCACATTTTGGCTACCATGAATAATGCTTCTGTGAACTTGGATGTACACATATCTCTTTGAAACTTTGCTTTCAATTCTTTAAGGCATATGCCCAGAAGTGGGATTGCTGGATCATATGGTAATTTATGTTTCTGTGAGCAACCACTGTACTCCTTTCCACATTCAGCATTTTACCCACCAATGGGGCATGGGGATTCTGATTTCTTCACTTCCTCACCAATACTTATTATTTTTCTCTTTATTTATTTGTTAAAACAATTTTTTGTAATGTTTATTTTTGAGAGAGAGAGAGAGAGAGAGCGTGAGCAGGGAAGGGGCAGAGAGAGAGGGAGACACAAAATCTGAAGCAGGCTTTGGGCTCTGAGCTCTCAGCACAGAGTCCAACGTGGGGCTCGAACTCATGAACATGAGATCATGACCTGAGCTGAAGTCTGACGCCTAGTCGACTGAGCCACCCAAGCGCCCCTCTCTTTATTTTTTTTTATAACAGCCATCCTAATGGGTATAAAATGGTAGCTCATTCTGGTTTTGATCTACATTTTCCTAATGACTAGTAATGATGAGTATCATTTCATGTGGATCTGTGAATTTTTTTAAGTTTATTTCTTTTTAAATAATCTCTGTACCCAACATGGGGCTCAAACTGATGACACTGAGATCAAAAGTTGCATGCAATTCCAACTGAGACAGCCAGGCACCCCATCATGTGAATCTGTGAATTTTTAAGTAATATAACATTTAGAAGATGTCAGCCTGAGATGTGACCTTTCTGCACTACTTTGAGGCTGTCTGTAGCCAGACAGAGCTGTAGGGGTCAGGGACAGGGGGAGGTAGAAGAGACAGTGGAGGAAAGTCCTATCAATCAGCATATTAGATAAGGACATTACACCCCCTCTGAGCAATACACTATTTTACTTCTGAGCTATTTTACTTCTGATGGGTCAGAAAATCGCCCCTAGACAGGGCTGGCCAGCCGCCCTATCGTTGAAAGGCAACCTCTATGCAAGATAAGGGCAATTTGTGGGTAGAAACCCTGCTCATTCCCAAGTAGTGGTGAAGACACAGTCCTGTCTGGGCTCAGACTTGCTTGACCTCTGACCAGTTTCTGGAAATGCCCACAAACAGCTATTAAGGCATCCACCCAGTTTAAAGAGAGCTTCTGAAAGACTGTGGCTGTCATCTGGCTGTCTTCGCTTTATCGAGCTTCCCATTTGCAGAGTGAACTCAGTGGTTTTTTTCTCCACATCCACCTATCTTCATTTCTGTTCGCTCTAGTCATGTGGGTCTCTGACCCAGGCACACTTTCCTGTCTCACCGTTTTCAAGCCTAATTCGCCTTCCTGGGGCATTGCAGGTGTTTATTAGCTTGAAAATAGACGAAGTCTTCTCGAAGTTCGCAGAAAAAGCATGTCACTGTCCTGGGGGGTTTGCAACCGGGAGAAGTGACCCGAGAAAGTGACTTATTAAAAAATCTTGATGTAATTGCAATTTAACTAAAGAAGCTGGAAGAGCCACCCCCGCCCTTGAGGGCCTGTGTCCTGTCATTTCTCCTGCGGGGACCATCAGCTTTTCTACCTGGCAAATCTGCCCATCCACACAGCAGCTCCTTTGTAAAGGCTTTCCTGGCTCCCCCGGGCAGTTAGAGACTCTGGACTCACTCTGCACCTCGAGAGTACTTAGGACGTCCATGTGGCATCCCATGTAATGTCCTCTCTCCCATTCGCCTAGAACCTCGCAAAGTGTCTGGGATATGACAGGCTTTCAGCAATCTGCGCAGATTTTCACTTCATGCTGTGGCTCCCCATCTAGGTAGGAACCAGGCTGGACCAGACTCCACAGTTTTCAACCCCGGTTTCTGGTGCGCGCAGGAGACGGGAGAGAGCCACCGGCAACGTCACGGATGGGATGCGGCCCTCAGAAGGATGCTGCTCCCACAGCCGGCTTCGCGTTGGGCTTCCCATACTCGGAAGGGAAGTGGGAGCTTTCTACTGAGAAAAGCCACAGACCTACAGTGCTTGGCACTTTCCCAGAAGCTTGAGCCTGACCCCAGGACAGCACCCTGCCAAGCTGCCCTGGGCCAGGGCCAGTCTTGGCACTTCCTGGGGGCTTCCTGACTCTCTGCTCCCTGCGCCAGAGCCTCATGGTCTGGAAACTGCCAAGGGGCTGAGGGGCAGCTGAAGGGCAGGCTTTTACCCTGTTCAGATGGTGGAGGGAATGTAGGTGGAGGAAATGCCCACGTACGGAATGCCTGCTGGCTGGCTGCCCCCAGGGCTGCTCATTTCCTGCGCCTTTGGCCACCGGGACTTTGCTTCTGTGCAAGATGCAGCAGGCCTGGGCTCTTTGAGTTTCCTTCCCATGCATTGGCTTGAATACAAAGGATGAAGTTCCTCCCCACCCCACCCCCCTGCATTTGGAATAGGGATTCAGCAAAAACTTTAAGTTTATTTGTTTTCAGAGAGAGAGAGAGAGAGAGAGAGAGAGAAAGCTTGGCAGAAGGGCAGAGAGAAAGAATCTCAAGCAGGCTCCGCCCTGGGAGCTCAGAGACTGCTGCGCAGGACTCGAACTCACAAACCGAGAGATCATGACCTGTGCAGAAATCAAGAGTCAGACCCTTAACGGACTGAGCCACCCAGGCGCCTCTCAGCAAAAACGTTTACCAAGTCTGTGGTACCTTTAAGTCTTTTTGATTTAGCCATTGTTATTCTTTATATCTTTTGTCTAACTCACTTGTATACCTTTCATGCCTTTATAATTGTTTTTAAAAACAATAGAACTGTACACAGAAAATTGGAAAGCACAGAAAAGAGAAAAAAGCCTGTAGAATCTCATCATTTTAATGACCGTTTCCGTGTGTTCTCTCCTAGGGGAGTGTCTCTGCTTAGCTAACATCAGGGAACATAAAACACTGTGTGATCCCTTGGGGGCTTTGTCTCCTTTAACGCTGTGCCATTAGCAGTTTTTCCTTGAAACTGTATTCCCCACAAATCATTTTAGCATTTATAGAATATTAAAGGATGGCATTCCTTTAAAACTATCCCTTACTTTTTTTTTTATTTTACTTCTCGCAGAGTTATTCTTTAAAAAAAAAAAAAGTGCTGCCATTCTTTCCCCCATGCCCAGCTCTGATGTCCCATTCGGCTGTCTTTGTTTTGGTTTTAGTATCTAGGTCCCTGGAGAGTCCCTGCCCGTCCGCAGGGAGGGCACAGATTTTATTCCTAAGCACACGTAACTGCTGGGACTTCCAGCCTGACCCTGGAGGCCTCCCTGCTCTTGGATCGCTGTGATGGGCAGGGAGGAAGGCGGTCAGGTCCGGAACGGAGCCGGCCAGACCCGTAGAATCAACGCAGGGGCCATTTTACATGGCAGAGGCAGAGGCAGTGTAGCCTGTCTGCACATGGCTAGGCAGGTGGATGCTGGTTTTTGCCAAGGTCCTTGAAGAGGAAAGGAAAGGATAAATTAAGGGTCCTAGAGAGGCCTTGACTAACAAATACAGGAACTGATAAAGGGCTGTCTACACAAAACCACATGCAAGGTCATTTTGGGAATGTTTAAGGGATTTCAAGGGTAATTTTTATTTGATTTTTGGCTTGCACTCTGACTCTTGGGCAAGACGTGACTCCATGACTGCTGGGAACGGCCGAAGATAATTTGGTCGCCCTGTTAGCATCTGCCGTGTTCTCTCAGTGACCTCCAGGAAGGGGGAAAAGATAGACATCATTTGACCCGTTCCTCCAACTTCTCCATGTGATGGCATGTTATGACAAAAGCAAGTCTTCCACCAAATTCTGCCAAAAGCCAGGCTGCATTAAAGCATCTATGTAACCTGTCCTTGTAAAATCATGGATGGTAGAATCGGGCGACGTGCCGAGTCCGGCGACAGAGCCGTCCGCGGAGCAGGGAAACCCAGGACCAGGTAGAACTCAACACGTAGGCTGTACTCCCAAGGGGCCAGGCCTGGTCGTGCAAGGGTGGTGGATCGCCTAACATCCTTCTAGCTAACCACATTGAGCAACTTATTTAGCCAAGGAAAAGTTAGAACTGATTTCTAACATCTCATGTGTTAATGATGGAGCCTCTTCAGTCGCCAAAGGTACTTGAATCTTGATTTTGCCACCTCTGGAATGCGGATTCCTAACTTGGCAGCTTGCATTGTGAACCCGCCACTTTCAGGATGCAGGTGAAGGTCAGCCTATGCCTGGAAACAACCGAAACACCCACCAGCACGGGCCGGGACGGCTTTCATAAAGTTTGGCGCAATTGTGGGGTGAGCCCCTCTGCTGCCGAAATAAACAAATAAGGACGCTCCCTGGGAATTGGTGAAGCAAAACTTCCAGAATGCAGGATTCAGTACAAGGAGCAAGGTGCGGATGTACGAGTGAATTAGTAGTCTACGTGTTGTGTACATGGGGATGAAGGGGAATGAGAGTTAATATGTGTATTTGCTTCTAATTGCAAAAAGAGTCTCTGAAGGAAACACGAGACATGAATGAGTTACCTCTAGGGGTACGGGTGGGAAATGGAAGAAAACCTTTTTACTATAATGTGTTTTATACTGTTTTTTTGTTCTTTTGTTTTGGTGGGGAAGAGGGTGATGCCAGTGGGGAGAGAATCTTTTTTTTTTAATTGTTTATTGATTTATTTTAAGAGAGAGTGTGTGTATGTGTGTATCCATGGGAGGGACAGAAAGAGAGGAGGGAGAGAATTCCAAGCAGGCTACTCCATGTCGGCGCAGAGCCCGATGTTAGGGCTTGAACCTACGAACCGTGGGATCATGACCTGAGCTGAAATTAAGAGTTGGATACTTAACTGACTGAGCCACCCAGGTGCCCCATAATTTTTACCTTTTTTTTTAAAAAAAGAAATGTATTTGGACACCTGGGTGGCTCAGTCAGTTAAGCATCTGATTTCGGCTCAGGTCATAATCTCACGGTTTGTGGGTTCGAGCCCTGCGTTGGGCTCTGTGCTGACAGCTCAGAGCCTGGAGCCTGCTTCAGATTCTCTCTCTCTCTCTCTCTCTCTGCCCCTCTCCTGCTCATACTCTCTCTCTCTCAAAGATAAACACTAAAAAAAAATAAAAAATTATAAAAATTAAAAAAAGAAATGTATTGTGATAAAATACACAGAACATAAAATTCACCATTTTAAGTGGATAGTAGCATTAAGTACATTTACAATGTTGTATAGTGATCATCACTATCCATTTCCAGAATATTCTCATCACCCCAACCAGAAACTCTGTACCCAGTATCTCCCCATCCCTGCCCCCAGCCCATAGGTGCCCCTATCCCACCTCTGTCTCTATGAACCTCACATAAGTGGGATCATTCAGTATATTTCCTTTTGGTTCATCTCTGTTGTAGCAGGTGCAGAATGTCCTTCCTTTCTAAGCCTCTTCCATTGCACGACTTCACCACATTTCCTTTATCCATTCATTTGTCAGCAGACATTTGGGTTGTTATTTTGTGTTTGGCTATTGCGCATACTGTTGCTGTGAACATTAGTGTATCTCTTGCTATTCATTTTTAATTATTTTAAATTTTTAACAAGACTAAATGGAATTTGGTAGAAAAAAACTTTCGAAGCCCAAAAGCCAATGGGAAGAAAGTAGCAAAGCGGCTTTGGGTGGTTAAAGTGTAAGGAAACTTGCTCAAGGACAAGGTTGTTTCCCCAGTTGATTTCTTTTCTCATTCATTTGCATCACCTGTTTGTCCTTAACCGGCTGTCAAATACCTCTGTTGATTCAAAAAATAGCTTTGGTTGGGGGGAAAGAAACATTACATATATCCACTGACTCTAAATGTATCCCAATTTCAGAAATGCTTAATGTGGGTAATTATTAAAGCTGGGTGATGTGTATGTGGAGATTTATTGTACTATTCCTTTTTTTAACATCTGAAATTTTAGTAAGACTATACAAAATAATCTGAAAAATTTACAGAGTGTATCTTCAAGTGGAGGAAAGAGGGTCCATCCTATTTCCTGACTTAACCCACATTTCCCGGCTGCGCCTCCATCCCAGGGTTTGGAAGTGTGAGACTTGGTTCAAGTTCATGGGTCCCAAGAGGGTTGGGAGCCCCCGGGAGGCGGCCCAGGGGGCTAAAAGTTTATAAGCTATTTGCTATGGAGTGATTCCCCTTCTCTCCACTGCTGGCCCCATATACTGAACTGCAGTGAATTCCAGTAAAATTCACCTTCTGGATGGAGCCGCAAGAAGAGGAGGAGGAGCCCCCAGATTTGCTCCGGGGGTTCTCCTGCCACCCCAGGAGGGCCAGTAAGGGCTGAGCTCCCTGGGAGAAGGGGCCCCAGACTGTAAACGGATGCTTCCTTCAATCTCCAGCCCCAGCCCCAGCCCCCACCCGCCTTCCTTATAGTAGGACTTGTAACCAAAGAAGGAACATTAAACCAGATAGTAATACCCTGCCAGCTTTCATGTGGTCCCGGAACATCTGCTTGAGAAACTGCACATTGTGGGGTGAGTCACTGAGGTCTGGCCTCGCATTGGCTGCGAGAATCTCCTGATGCTGGAGGGAAACTGGTCTCTTCTCCCATTGGGAGGGAACAGACCCAGGGCCGTCAGCAATTGCATGGCTCAGATGACGCGGCAGCACATTGCCACCGCCGTGGCCTCTGAGAACCTCTCCCCGGCCCCTGGCCGGACAGAGGGCCTCCGAAAACTTCTCAGCTTGGAAGAGGTTGGGAAAATGAGAAAGGCAGTCCCAGGACAGCCGACAAAATCAGCCCGCGAGCGTCTGCTCCTTGAGGAACTGGCCACGAAGCCTGCACCTGGTTGAAAGGAGCCGGCAATCCTGGGGTGTCAGACCTGGTGTGATTGAAAGAGCGTGACTGCTCCTTAATCCCGCAATAAAAATCTCACTTTCCAAGGCAGCAGCCCACTCCTGGTTTAGAGCTTGAGACTTGGGCCTGGCAGGCGGGTCCCAGGGCAGCTCAGCG
>NW_027532203.1:15598608-15598899 GCF_008692635.1 Crocuta crocuta | reverse complement strand
GGGGAGGTTCGAGGCCCCAGAGCGTGGCCTGGGGTGGAAAGGCCATGCAGGGCTCTGAGCCACGTGGCCTTGGGTAGGACACTTCCTCTCTTGGTCTTCAGTGTCCCCGTCTGTAAAACGCCTAACTGACTCTTAAGAACTTTTCCAGCCGAGAACTTCAATGAGACAAAGCAAAGATGGACTTTCTCTTCAACCTCTATTGTAAAACCTCACCTTTCTATCAGAAACAAAGGGTGGGTCGGTGGACAAAATGGCCCATGGTCATGAGATGAATGTGTCCGTCTGTGCGAG
>NW_027532203.1:15498054-15597850 GCF_008692635.1 Crocuta crocuta | reverse complement strand
CCGTCTGGGAGAGGCAGGAACCAAGGCAGAAAGGCCCCGAGCCGTCCTCTCTCAGCCTGGATGAGCAGTCTTCCAGCCGCTAACCTAGCGTTCTGGCAAAATAGGGTGGGCCGGAGTTTAGGGGTTCTGAGCTCAGTCCTGGCTGCTACCGTTCTCTGTCCCCATGTCTGTCTGAGCCTGTATCTTCACATGGGAACTGCCTGGGGGTAGGGGTAGGGGGTGGGGAACAGAGGGGAGCATTCCTAATTCTAATTCTTTCTGAGGCTACTGCAAGACGCAAATACGAAAGCCCTTTAGAAAGGATAAAGTTCCACTCCTACTTAAAGGATTATTATTTACTTAATTCCTTGAAAGAAAATCCCAGTGAGAACTTTCTCTATCCCCGGAGGACTGAGTTTTCTGGGAATGATTTCACCATCACCCAGTGGGACTTCCGCCTGGCCTACTGAGTCAGTAAACGCGAGTCCAGGAGAGATTTTCAGCTGGGTCTCCCTGTGGTGTAAATGGGCCAAATCGGCCCTAGCATGTTGGCTGCAAATGTCTCCCGTTGGTTGTCTATTCACAGAAGACTAAGACTGTTAGCTCAAAGCCTACCAATGCCAAACTTACATCTTTACACATCCAATTGCTTAAAATATAACCCAAATAAATATATTTTTAGCTCTTCAGGGCCTGCTTCCTTTGCATCTCCTCATAAAACTGCACTCAACGTCAGCTCACCACAGATGAGACCAACCCTATGAGAGGCCACAACTGCGCTGTTGCCGTCGGGAACTCCCTGACCCAGAGACCAGCCCCCCCTCGCCTTACTGCTGAGTGAGGTCACCTGGATATGTAAGTACTGTCTCTGCCCCCACGTTTCACAGTCTGGTCCCCTTCTGGGCTGTGGCCTCGTTCCTCCGTCCCTGGAAGGTCTCTTGCTGGGATGGCCTTTCCTTCTCATTCCGCACTGTCCAAGGGCTATCTAGGAAGGCTAGTTGTGTGTCACTGTCCCGAGTCTTCCTTGATCAACCCTGAAATCGTCCAACTTGCCACTTACTCAGCCTGCTCCTGAGTCAGAAAACCTCAGACATTTTTCCAATGGCCCGGCCTCAATGTTTGTGTAAACATCAGCAAACGTCCTCAGTCTGGAAATTCTCTACGTGGCACAATACTCTCTCAGGGCTCAGGGCCTCCAGGACTGGCAGCAGCCCCCAGGAAACCCCCAACCCAGACATCCAGGCTTCCGGTACCTGTGATCACACCCATGTGTCTGGGGGTGGGAATGGCTGTGCCCGGGGTACGGACTGGGATGGACAGGTCTCCAGGGTGCTGTCCCCATGAGATCAGAACTTGGAAGGTAATTTACCCGAGAGAGATGACTGAAAAGGGAGAGCCAGAGCTGGAGGGGTCCACGGAGATTAAGAACGGCTTCGTTTTACAAAAAAATGGAAATTGAGGTCTGGGAAGTTGTGTGAGTGACTTGCCCTGTTCACATACGAATTTCTGGCAGAGCTGGGGCACCGAACCCATTACTTTGCAACAACATCCTACTGAAACTTGCATAGAGCCAGTCTGTAACAGTGTGCTCTTTACCTGATCTGCCATGAGAACGGTACCTGAAGTTATCTTTATCTTATAGCTGAAAAGTCTATGCAACGTATTTCCCAGCCACAGTGACTGGTTCAGGGCGAGAAGTGTGCCAGCAGACTTGATGATAATCAATACGTCTTTTGCCGGAAGGGTTGAGAGTGTGTGGTCTTTCTAGCTATACACAAACTTGGACAGTGTGAGCCTTGACTTGCCATCAATCCCTTCCCTCACATTGAGACTGTGAATGAATTCAGCTCAGAGAACGAGAGATAGAGACTGAATCCTGGTAATACTGTTTGAACTCCTGGATCCAGCTTCACCTGAAGTTCTCCTGGGCTTTTTCAGGCATGAAACACCTGGACTAGCCCTTTTGTACATAACAAATTTGAGTCGGCTTTTCTATCTTTTTGAGCATGCACCAGGGTGCCAAATTGGCCATCTCCATACTGGTATTTTCTACCATCGTTCTTTGCTGTGGTTCTTTTGATCATAGTACTCATGCTGGTATGTCTCCTGCCAGTGCTCTCCTGTATGGGTCTCAAAGTTCTGCTTGGTTGGACAAACATTTCCTGGACTTTTACTGTATGCCAGGCCCTGTGTTATGCTTTGGGAGAGACACAGAGGATTAGGACACACTTCCTGCTTTCAAGAAATTTATAGACTCAGAACTTGTTATTAAGTGAACCACAACACACAGTAATATGTGTACTTAGGCAAGTCCATGCAAGGCCTGGAAACACTACCCAGAGAGAAGGAATTCTGTGTGGGAAGCGGCGGGGATCTAACAGAACGGGACTCAGAATGAAGCAAGGTTCTCTTGGTGCCGCTGTGGGGGACTGTGGGTCGTCAGCACCGCTCCCAATGGGTCAGTTCTTTCCACTGCATGATGCCTTCTGTAGAGGAGTTTGGATCAAGTGCCTCGGGGCTTTGCCAAGAGCCATTTGGCTATATGAACCATTCTGGGGTTTTCAGGTTGGTAAAGAGATGAATACTTTAAAATGTACATTTGGGGAGCTTTGATATTTATGTGCATGTACTTGAGGATTCATCCATGGAAAATAAGAAAGCCTTGCATTTATTTGCGGAGGTCTCGGAAACTGAGACAACACCAAGTAAGGGTAGACTTTACCAGATCCTTCCTAAGACCCTGGCGAGCTGCCTCACCTTCTCCTGTCACCTCTCTTCCCCACCCTGGGCACACATGGAGCTCGAATGGTACTTAACTACTTTCTGTTTCCAGAATACACTGACCCCCTACCTCCACATCTCCCTCTTCCAGAAATGCCTTCTTACCGCATGGCGACTTCTCATCCTTTACACCACCCCCCCAAGAATCTTCCCACCCCTTCCTGCGACACCTATGTATTCCTTCTCTTCTGTTCCCACAATCCATTATAAACCCCCTGTGTGTGGAGGTGTGTGTGTGGGGGGGGCGGTTAGGTAAAGAGAAGGTGAAACCTGAAGTTAGGAAAGTGTGAAATTGAGAACACAGGAGGCTTTGCAAGGCCAAGGCCAGGGAAGCTCAGTCAGATAGAATTGTTCTTTTCTCTGCTGCCACTGAGGCAGAGGTCATCTCTGCCACCCACTGAGGGCTCTATTTAGAATGACATTATCTGTGCTCTGAGGTGCTGTCAAAACCCTTCTGGAAGGACTTAGCCCAGTTGGAAAATCCCTGCCTAACTGCTGAAACCGCTGTAAGCCACCTGCTACCCCAACATCATGGTCGTTGTTAGATTGTGTTGTTATTGGCATCAGGGATGTCCCTGCTCTGGGTTATAAGTTCCATGGGAGAGGGACTGTGTATTTTCATCTTTCTGTCCTAGATGCAGAGCACAGAGCTTAGCTTATAGGTAGCATTCAATACATGTATACTGAATGAGTCAGTGAGTGAATTAATGCAGGAATGAATGAATGAATCTTTCCCATAGATGGGGAGTAGTGATAAAAAGAAGAACACAAGGTTTCAATAAGCATAACAATAGGCTTTAGAAGCCTTGCTTTTCTCATTGAAAAAAATGAGGAGAGTGGACACCCTCATCCATGCTCAAAAATGTCAGTCCTAAGAGCACTGAACTTTCTTACAAAGTCAAGTTTCCCCAAGTGAAATCTGCTGCCTCTTGGAATGGTCTATGGTCTGAAGATTCCCATCAGAATCTGGCACAGGTTGGAGGATCGGGTGTCCCCTGCCCAAGACCCTTCTTAATGCAAAGGCTCCTTGTATTAAGGATCCCACGCTAGTTCGGGCAGAGCTGGACACTGCACCCGGCTCTCCTTCTAGAAGACCACATTGCCCCATCACAATGATCATCCTTGGAGGGCTGCAGACATTTAGAATATGCCAAGTATTACTCCATAGAAATTGATGCCATTGCCAACCAACAGATGAGACCATAACTAAAGGGGATAAAGGGAAGTCGATTGAGCTCATTGGAAATGTAAAACCAAAAAAGAGACAACTGAAACTCCTTGGAACCCATTTTGGGTGAGAAGAAGTTAGAGAAAGTGGGAAATGGAAATGAAAGAAAGGAGAGTTTGAAAAGAAGTTATTATTAGAAACTGGCCAGTTGGACTCCGGGTCAGTTTCCTGTGCAGTTTCCTCCCAGCACCAATGGCACAAAGTGGCTCTTGGCTGAGGAGGCTTGCTTGGCAGAAGAGGAAGGGAGGCTGGGATTACAGTGTTTGGGGTCCTTGTGTTTCAAAGTTAAGAAGGCAGGAAGCATGCCTCTTACAAGGTCAATTCCTAATTCCATTGGACTCTGTTGAAGAACTGGTGGAAGAGAAAGTCTGGCTGCCTTGGAATGATTCTAGACTATGTCAGTGGGCAGCTGACGCAGGGTAAGTTTCAGCATCCAAGAATCCTGCTCTTCACCTCATGGTTGGGACCAGGAGCTGTTTTCACAAATGGGGAGAACCAGAGAAGACTTTAGTGTCAGATGTTCATGCTCAAAACTGAGGAGTTTAGTTTACCTGTTGTTTTTTTTTCCCCCCTCAAGAGATTTTTGGCTCCAGCAATGTTTTTGAAGGGGTATTTCTGTGGCTAGATGCTAGAACTCTGAATGGAGAGGTTAAGCACAGTCCTGTAAGGCTGCATGTCGCAGATTCCATTAATTGGCTACCCCCAAGGCTCTCCCAACCCCTTCTGTCTGGCCATTTCTCACTATCAATACTAGATATGTTAAATGTTCACTTCTGTAGTCTTTCTTGCAGATAGGGGTGAGCATATGACCCTGTTCTAACCCATGAGATATAATCAGAAGCCTAGGAAGGTAGAAGCTGTGGGGTTCTGAGAAATTTTATGCCTTCACGGTAAACAGAACAGAGAGCTCCTCCTCTATCTGCTGTAAATACAGATGTGATGGCTGGAACTACAGCAGCCATCTTGTAATTGTGAGGAAAGACCAAGAAAATTGCAGTGATATCTTCTCTGGTGTGACCAGTCCACTGAACCAAGGCCACAACCACCTCTCTCCAGGCTTCTTATTAGAAGGAGGAGGAAGAGGAGGAGGAGGAGGAGGAGGAGGAGGAGCTCTATACTTGAGTTTTCTACTTTTTGCAGTTCAATGTAATCGTATGATACCTAGGACTTCTTATATAGTTTATATGCTTGTGTGCATTCTAAATCTCCAAGAGGGGAAGAGACTGGAGAGAAGTTCCAAACTTGTTTAACAGAAGTACAAATCTTTAGAAATTAACTTTTGTGGGACTAGTGTTTCAGGTCTGCTCTTTGAGAAACTCTGGGCTAGGGGATCACAGGCCGGTATAACAGATAGGCAGACCCTTGGGTGCCCGCCATGTTCATGCCTTGTTTAATCCCTTCCCTTTGGGGGTAGGCATGACATGCATCTTGCTTCTAACCAGTAGTATGTGGCAAAAATGATGGGGTGTCACCTCCATGATGATGTTACCCTTACATAGACAGGTAGGTTTAATTTCTACTCCTTCACCTAGCTGTTCTTCTGGAAATTTCACAGGAAGGGATATATTTCGAATGTCAAATGAGGACAGAGAAAGATGACAGATAACCAAATAGCAGGAAACCAGCTTCTCCACGCCGAAGGGCCAAACCACCTCTAAGAACAACATCTCCCAGTGAGGAGGGCCAGTTTCTCTCCGACTAGATGAAACGTGGAATGAACTGTCCATATGAGGCAACCTGGCATTTCTCATGACTCAGAGGTGATGAAACTCATGATAGAACAGCATGTGTTTGGAGCTCTACCATGTTTTGAGGGTTTTATACGTAAAGAGTTTGTTAGATTAGAGCATCTTCGTTGGAGGAAAAGTATCCTAGCAGAAAAGCAGGTGGGTCAGAGGGGAAAACCTTAATTTCATTAACCCCAGACCCCACATACCAGAACCAGCCTACAAGCTGGAGCCTTATATGGAGGCTGACACTTGCCAGGTGTTTGTGTTCTAGTGCTGGGTGACAACGAGCAGGAACGGATTTAAAATACACGCACATGTCTCAGCTTCCACGGGTCAGAAATCAATACAATTGGGGCACATGGGTGGCTCCGTCAGTTAAGTGTCTGAGTCTTGACTTTGGCCCAGATCATGATCTTGTGGTTTATGAGATCAGGCGCTGAGTTGGGCTCTGTGCTGACAGTGCAGAAACTGGGATTCTCTCTCTCTCTCTCTCCTCTCTCTCTCTCACTCTCTCAAAATAAAAGAAAAAAGAAAAAGAAAAAGAAATCAGTTCACCTTAGCTGTCTTGCTCCAGGTTGGTCTCTCGAGTGGGACAGCTGTGCTTCATCTGATACCTAAGCTCCTCTTCCAACACCATGTGGTTGTTGGCAGAATCCATCCAGTTGCTGGAGCTTGTGGGACTGAGGCTTTTCGCTCCTAGAGGGCCGCCCATAGTTCTGGCCAAGTGACCCTCTCCATAGGCGGTCCACGGCATGGCAGCTTTCCTCTTTAAGGCCGGCAGAAGACTCTATCTGCTCCTTGCAGTTCAGTCAAGAGCTGTTCGTGGAGCACTGTCCACATGGCAGGTTCTGCTACGGAACCTGGTCTGGATCACCCGGCGGAAGAACCAAGCGGCCCTTGGAGATCTTGGAAGGCAGGAGGCTTATTTTACACCGGTGGGCTCAGAGGAGATCATTCTCCAGAGGTCTGAGTCCCGACCATAAGCAGAAGGAACAATTTATAGCCGGTTACTTCCACATTCCTCATTAATGTGCGTGACAAGCAGGGTGGGAAGAAGAACCTGGAAGGAAGAGCCTTTGATCAGGGACAGGTGTTTTCTCATCAGTCCTGGCGGCCATCTTACAACAGATTTTCCCTATCAGTTCTGGGAGCTCCTCAGGTGGCTCCAAAGTTAGTCCTAGAGGAACTGAGACTTTCTACTTCTGAGTATCTCCTCCTTGAGTTTCCCAGACGGTGGGATCCCATATAAACCATTTCTATATTACTATGGAACTTTTCTGGGCACTGCCATCACCGTGCGGGTGTTTCTCTGATACTATCCTAGACATTGTAGGTATTGTAAGTTTCAAGATGTTTTTCCATGATAGGAGTAGCTTCAGTTAATAATGTCCAATAGTAAAAGGTAGTAAACATTCCTCCAATGGAAATTCTCTAGACTCAAGTTCCAGTTGTCCTCACTGTAGGCCCCTGTCTACACTCCATATAGATAGGGCTATGGCATGCGGGCAGTCTTACAGATTCCCATTTAGTGTGTCTAATATTGCTACAACGGCAGATGTGCAGGCCTTCTGTTTTATAAGACTAGGTAGGGGAGAGGTGCCGGGGTGGCTCAGTTGATTAAGCATCTGACTTTGGCCGTGATCTCATGGTTCCTGAGTTTAAGTCCCCACTTTGGATCCTCTGTCTGCCTCTCTCTCTATCCTCCCCTTCTTGCTCGCTAGCTTGCACACATGCTCGCTCGCTCTCAAAAATAACTGTAAAAAAAACCCTACAATACTAGGTAGGGGAAGCATTCCCCAGCCAGACATGGACATTCCCAAAATACCCAGGTGAAAGAGATGCTACCACTTCCCATAAAGCCTGTTTGAACACAGCCGTTCTCATCTAGACTTTTCCCTTAATTCCACCAACGTTTCTACCTGTACCCTCCAGTAGAATTTCATCAACAGGTTTTGGTATTTCAAAGTTGGGTAGGGGAAGTGTTCCCTGGATGGACATAATATCCATTTCCACAAAACATTTGGGTAAAGGAGACATATTTCTTTACATACTACCTGCTTAAGTATTCCATTTTTCACGGTCCTAGCAACCCTTCCATTTTTACATTTTCTCAGTGTGAGTCAGGGCTTCACCATTTGGTTTTGGTACCACAGTGCACGGCGCTCCTGTATCAAGGAGTTCTGGAAACTTCTCTTCTCCACCCCTGGTCATTTTACTCACTTTTGTGCAAAACAGTTTAAGGTCTCCAGGGAGGGGTTGGTTGAATCAAGGGACCCTTGCCATTTTGTCAATCTTTATTAATTAATCAGCAAAACTGCTACCCGAAGAAATTGCTGGCCAGATTTCTCATTACAATTCCTGCCTTGAGGCTTTTCAAAATTCTCCTCACTAGGGTAAATAGAAAAGACTTGTTTGGGGCCCTTTAATATTTGGGGGTGGGTGGGGAGCGGGGATCGACCACTTATGTGGATTTTTTGTCTATCCGACCCTTGGTACTGCTGTATTAAAACTTTTGTTATAACCCCACCAATATCCATTTTGTTCTTCCCATTTTTAAAAAAATAACCTGAAGGAACAAGACTCATAACTCTCCCCTTTCTGTTTCCTCTTTTTTTCATTCCTATAAATTTTTGCTTTATTCACCTTTTTTCCTTATAATAGTTTAAGAATTTCCACTACAGGGGAAAGAGTCTCTTGACTGTCTCTTTAGCCTCTTCCTGTTCTCTTGTTAATTAACCTAATGTTTTTATCAGCATCTGGAAGACCCATGAGGAGAAATGAGACATCAATAAGGCTTCCTGGACTGTTACTTTGTTTTGCAATTATAAGGACATAAGTCTAAACGTCTAAACCAAACTGACTCCATGACAGGCTTTAAGTTTCCCCTCTAAACCAGAAGGCCTGAGTTTCAGCTTCCCCGAAACTATCAGGCAGTTACACTTTGCCCAAGGCAGGAGAAACCACCCTAGCAACACCCAATCAGGAAAGGCCAGCGACCACCCTCCACATTATTAAGGGAGAGGCCTGGAGATAGAAACTATAGATAGGACCCTGTTACCTAATGTTAAAGTTAACCCGTTAGTCGCCCGAGTAAGATCCTAGGCTTGCTCTGTGATTGGTTAAATTTAAAGGTACTCTAAACGTTGTAATTGGATCCCGCCAAAAGTAACGAATACTCTAGACAATGTGTATGGTCAAACCCGCTGTCAATGATGTTGTATAATTATGACTGGATCACTGTTCCCATGTCACAACTTCTGTAACTCCCCCGTCACAAACCCCATAAAAACCCTACTCTGCCCTTGTTCGGGGCTCTCAGCACGGATCCACGGCACTGGTGAAGTCTGTGAGCCCAGGCTCGAGCCCGTAATAAAGCCCTTTGCCTTTGCATGCGTGACTCGGACTCCTTGGTGGACTTGGGATTTTGGGGAGATCGCGATCTGGGCATAACACAATAATAAGGTTATATAGGCGTTATGTAAAAGGGGCTCCTTTACCCACAGCATGATCATGACATGGGTCACAAGCATATTCAATGGGTGGCTATTCTGGTGACCATAAAGTAGTCCCACATGTCTTGCATACAGAGCATATCAGCTGCTTTGTCTGGGGCACTCCACTTGGCATTTATAGCGGGGAGACAGACAGACCCCCCTCTAAGGTTAATGGACTTCACAGTGGCTGCTCTCTCGGCAGTAACCTCCTGTGCGTCTGGACCACACATAGCCTTCTGTGATTGTTCAGTAGTGATGTGTGGGTCTTGAATCAATTCAAACAGGCTCTTCCCCTCCGTGGCATTCGGAGCCAAGGCACAGAACCCACATTCATTACTCCCACCGTCCGTCTCAGCAAAGGTTCTTCAGGAAGCTGATACTGAACCACAAAACAAAACAATTCCTTCACACGGTATGCTCTGGTTTCAGTGGTTTCTTGGCTTTGCCTTTCCCTCTACTGACTATCTTCTGGGTGACCAGAGGTTGTCCCCCCACAATTTTTACCTGGGGGAGGGGGGACAGCTGTGAGGCTAGTGGCTGAAGCTCAGATGGACCAAAATCGAAGCTCGGTCTAGCATCCAGGTCTGAGCCAGCACACTTTAATTTCACTTTAGCTCTTACGGAGGAACGACTGCAGCTGGCAACTACCCCGTACCACGGGTGACCACATGGCCACCCAGGATCACAGGTTCTTTATCCCTCACCCTTTCTCTTCCCAAACACCTGTTTCCGTGAACCAGGTGGATGTGGAAAATGTTGAGATTCAGAGGCGACAGCCAAAACAGAATTCTTGAGGCATCTTCGGTGCAAAAAGGTTTTATTAAAGCACAGGGACAGGACCCGTGGGCAGAAGAGCTGCACTGGGGTTGTGACCGGCGACTAATTATATACTTTCAAGCTGGGAGGGGGTTAGGGACAGCGTAAGTCTCTAAGGTATTTTGGAAACAAGGTTTCCAGAACCTTGAGGGACTGGCAGCTGTTAGGAAAAAGTCATTTATTACCATTTAGTAAGAACTCAGTCATGAGACCCTTCAGATGTGTATCAGGGGGCCATAAGGTTGGAGTATGATTGCCAGCATATATCTTGGGGTGGGTAGAGATAAAGGCGCTTTCCAAAGGAACTGTTATATTAAAGTAGACTTATAGGATCCTGGGGTGGGGGTGGGGGGGTCGGGCTACGATTGCCTTCTGCCCCCAGCAAAGTGTAAACATCGAGGCAGCTAAGCTCCTAGAGGGAGGTCACTCTGCCGGTTTCAAGGACTTGTCAGTGGGCCGTAAGTTCTAAAGAAATTTAATTTTTCATTTGCCTTTATTTCCCACCTCACTAGCATCCCGCTTCTCTGACACCAAACGTTCTGGTCATCAACTTCAGTGTGTCGGTATGGGTGTCGTGGGCGCGGGGGAAGGGGGTTCCCCACACCAACCCGCAATTCTGTGACATCAAATTGAAAGAGGGTGTCAACTACCTCCATTTTGACCTCAGCTTGTACTTTCTGAAAGAAGATGAAGTTCTTCTTTCCAGCTTATCTATCACTCAGGTAAAAGACCCAGCCAATAAAGTGTCTCTGATGGGAACTGAAACTACCCCCTCAAGCAATAAGGGCTGCCAGGAAGCCAGCAAGATCTCCCCCCGCCCCATTGACAGAGACTCCCTGACCTGACTTTACAGCCCCCTAGCATGCACTCACCCTCACTGAACTTTGTCCCACTTTCTTTTATAAACCTGGAAGTATTTCGGCACTTGCCAGAGATAGTCTTTGAAATGCTAATCTGTCTTCCTGTTGTTGGTGTCATTGAGACAAACTCCTTTCTTGTTTCACCTCCACTGGTTTCTCTGCCTTTGGATTTGGTCAGCTGGGAGTGGCCAAGCTTGGTCTGTTTGGGACCCCCAGGGCCAGGTGCTCTTACACCCCTGCCCCCTGATTACAGGATAGGTGTCCTACAATTTAACTCAATGTTGACACTACCTGGAGATAGTATCGAATGCCACAAGCTCGGGGCTCAGTCCTACAACACTGCCTCCTCCCCCATCCCTGCCCTTCAGATGCCAATCAAAAAACCAGGCTGTTCTTTGTGGTTCTGATGGACCGGCGATTATAGATCATAGTTCCAACGACCCTTCGTAGGATTAATTAATTTGGCACAGTGACTCACAGAACTCAGGGCAACATTTTACTTACTAGATGACTGATTTGTATAAAAGGGTAGGACTCAGGAACAGCCAGATGGAAGAGATGCATAGGATAAGGGATGTGGCAAGAGGGTGCAGAGAGCTTCCACGCCCTCTCTGAGCCACTCTCAGAATTCCTGAGTGTTCAACAATCCGGATGCTCTCCAGACCACTTCATTACACGGGCATGGTTAATTAAATCTTCTGCCTTGGGTCACTGATTGAACCTCCAGCCCCTCCCTACTTGCCAGGAATCAGGGTGGGACTGAAGGTTCCAACCCTCCAGTCACCACTGTCTCCAACCTTTGGTGGCCTGAGGTAAAAGTAGCCTCATTAACATAACAAAAGACACCTTGGTCACTCACACCTCTTAGAAATCCCAAGTTTTTTAAAAGCTCTGTGCTAGAAATTGGAAACAAGACCAAATATACATTTATTTTTTTTTAAGTTTATTTATTTATTTTGAGAGAGAGAGTGAGAATACACACACATGGGTGCAGAGGACCACAGAGGGAGAGGAGAGAGAGAGAGAATTGAAGCAGGTTCCATTGCTGATAGCGCAGAGCCTGACATGGGACTCGATCTCAGGAACCATGAGAACAGACCTGAGCCAAAACTAAGAGTGGGACGCATAACCAACAGGGCCACCCAAGCACTCCCAAATATATATTTCTTATTATAAAGCACAATGTCACAGGGACCCAGTGGAAAAATTAGCAGAAGACAGGATCATGTAAATCATGGAAGATGAGATATGACTGATTCATAACAGTGACAAGATAATGATAGTTATCTATTACTGTTAACGAAAGAAAGGCAAGTCTTTTTCAATTTCAGTGTTAAAATTTACTTTGTCAGTTTTTGACTGGCAACGATTAAACAGAATGATAAAACCAAGTGTAGTTAAGGTCTAGAAAAGTTGGACAATTTTCACAATTTGTTGTCGGGATTGTAAATGCATACAATTAATTGTCAACGCAAAATGAACAAACCTTTTAGAATCCCCAGAAGAACGTTTTATTGGAACCCAAGTTAGGACACCTTTGGGGGGGGAGTGGGAGGGGCCAAACATGCTCTTCACAGGGAAGAAAATGATCTGGACAAGGAATGCTTTTTACAGACTTAAATACTTCTTACATCTTGTAAGAGCTCAAGAGATTGGAGATTAGCACATGGGCAGGAATCCCAGACTTTTATGGTAAAGGAAGGCAGGGAGTAGGAATGTTGATTCATATCTCAAGGACAAGATGGTTTTCCTTTAGGCTATACACTCACAAAGCAGATGTACAATGCATGTGTGGTGGGTCATAAATCAGGCTTTGGGTTTGAACAAAATTTATACACAATCATGTTGACTTAGAAAGAAACGTAGGGGCGCCTGGGTGGCTTAATCAGTTAAGCATCCCCCTCCTGGTTTCTGCTCACATCATGATCTCAGGATCTCATGGTTTATGCGTTTCAGTCCTGCATGGGCTCTGTGCTGACAGCACAGATTCTCTCTCTCCCTCTCTTGCTGCCCTTCCCCTGCTCACTCTCTCTGTTTCTCTTTCAAAATAAATACATAAACTTAAAAAAAAAAAAGAAATCTAAAATGGCTTCCTTTGAATAATAGGCCTTTAGGGAGTTTTCCTCTTATCACAATCAGGGAGCCAATGATTTATTTATCTATTAAAAATTTTTTAAATGTTATATTTATTTTTGAGAGAGCACAAGCAGAGGAGGGGCAGGGAGATGGGGACAGAGGATCTGAATTGGGCTCTGTACTGACAGCAGCGAGCCCGATATGAGGCTTGAACTCAGGAACCTCGAGATCACGACGTGAGCCGAAGTCAGACATGCAACCACTGAGCCACCCAGGTGCGCCAGGAAACCAATGATTTAAATCGTCCCTGTATTCAGGGCCACTATTTATGCAGATCTTTTCTTTTTTCTTTTTTCTTTTATTTTTTAATTTTTTTTAATGTTCTATTTATTTCTAGGAGAGAGAGAGAGAGACAGCGTGAGCAGGGGAGGGTCAGAGAGAGAGGGAGTCACAGACTCTGAAACAGGCTCCAGGCTCTGAGCTGGTAGCCAGCACAGAGCCCGACGCGGGGCTGGAACCCACGAACCGCGAGACCATGACCTAAGCGAAAGTTGGACGCCTAACCAACTAAGCCACCCAGGCGCCCCTATTTTTTCATATTGAGACATATTCACCGCATATTGTTGAGAGGAAAACAGTTCAGTCCTACTTGCCTCAAACTGCATGCGGTATATAGATGATCGCAAACAGTGTACAGTTACACCTGAACAACTTACAGACTGAGAGAAGGGTGTAAAAAGATGGTCACAGTAGCTCTTTCTGTATGGTGGGATTTGGGGTTATCTCATTCTAGTGAGAACAAGTCCGAGAGACCAGGCTGTCGTCACCCCATCCTCACACAGCTCTGCGACAATGGCCCCTGGTCCTCTGCTTCCCTTCTGGTTCCTGGCTGACTTGCTGTATCGGAGCACAGCCACGGTAGGAAAACAGGCTATTCAAAGGGGTGCAAAGGAAATGTTTGCCTACGGAGAGGAGGAAGAAGAAAGTCATTCATTTTAATGCCAAAGAACGACCGCCTTAGAAAACAATGAGAAATTCTCTGGACTAGGCTGTCCCAAGAAGACCAAAGATACTCACATATGTGGATTTTCAATATATTTTTTTTTCTTTCTGGAGCTTTTATCTATACCACCTACTCCCTTACATTGTGCTTTCTGTCTTTCTTTGTTTTTTTTCTTAGAATGAAAGTTTTTACATGTGCAACTACCAAATAGTGTTTCCCAGCTCGGCCACCCTCAACAGCCCAGACCGACACGGGGAAGAAGCTCGGTGCACTTGCGCCTCTGGGGACAGGGAGACTTTCTTCAGCTCTTCGTTCTGTTTTCTTGGAAACAGTTGGGCTTATTTAAACTGTGTCTGGAAGGGAAGTATTACAAAGAACAAAAATGAGATTTACTTCAGAAAATCAGTTTTAGGTTGTTTTCCCCAAGCTCAATATTCACTTTAAGGGGAAGACTAAATAGATTAAAAACAACAACCAACCCATATGAGTTTTGGGTTTTCTCTCAAGAGAGAGACAAGGGACATTCTCCAGCCCTTCCTTTTGCTCAGAGGCTGGAAACCCCTAAGGCTGTGAAAGTGGAGGATGAGAACTCGTGAACTAGACCTTTTCGCGCCGACCTTTGCACGAAGCAAGAGGCCTCATCAAATCTGGCTTTTGAAAAAGGGCAGAGGTTGGATTTTCACATCAAATCTCCCAATATGAAAATATGGATGACGGATTGGAATATTTAAAAGCTATGTATGAACCAAATGAAATAGAGCAGGGGAAACCCTAGAAATTATTGAGTCTATCATTTGGAGATAGAAATCTGAGGTTAGAGGACAAAATGACTTGCCAGGATGGTACCGAGTCTGGACCTACTGATTCATGGTGTGATTTTATTAACTGGCATTCAACTGATGGCTCCTTCAAAAAACCAAAACCCATTCAGCCGGGTTAGTTTTTCTCCCCCACCCACTCCTTTTCTCCTTCCCTCCTCTCCTCTCCTCCTCCTTGCTTCCAATTATTCATCCATCCATACGGGTCACCTTGTCATTATTTTCTGGACAATTTAAAATTTGAATCCCTTTGATGCAGGAGGTGTTCAGGAGGGGGTTTTAAATTCTAAGTACTTACGACTTTTGAAGGCATGCTTTTTTTCATGTACTTTTAATTTTATTGCCCTAGACTCAGGAAATTCGTCTTGTAAATCTCCACTTTTTGTATTCGGTGGAAATTTGCTTTGGAGCCAAATATGTGATCAATGTTTACAAAGATTCCAACGGCAGAATAAAGTAATGCTTATTTTTCATTAGTCAGACACTGAATTTAATGTATGGACTAAATCAAGCTTATTGGTTATAATGTTCAGGTCCTCCATGCCATTTATTTCTGTTTTTCTTACTCTGTCAAATTCAGCAGAAGATATATTAAAGTATTTCACAATAAAAGTGTGTATGTGTATGTACATGTGTGTGCATGCTCCAAATTAAGTCCTTGTATTTTTAGTAGTTTTTGTTTTATGTATCTTGTAATTATACTGTTGGGAATATCAAAATTTATAGCTGGTATATTTTTGTCAAACTGTACCTTTTACGATAAGATAGTATCTCTTATAGTTTGGTGGCTGTTTTTGCCTTTAAATTCCATTTTCTCTGATGTTAGCATTTTTATCTGCCTGCTTTCTTTTTGAGTGTATCTGATTGATAGCTCTTTGTCCATCCCTTTATTTTCCTGAAGTATGTCATTATTTATATAAACTACTCAGTTTATTGTAAACAAATTTTTTTAAGTACAGAAAAGTATGAAGAAGAAAGGAACAAATTACCAAAAATTCTACTCCTTAAAAATAACCGATAATAAGATTTGGTTGACATTATTACAGACAGTTCTCTATGCAAATATAGAATAAATGATCTAGAGAAAGATGAGAGAAGTTCCTGGAAGATGCCACTAAGTGTAAGGGAATTTAAGAAGTTGGAGTCATTGTGGGTTTTTTTAAAATGTGAGTTTCTGTAGGGGCGCCTGGGTGGCTCAGTAAGTTAAATATCTGACTCCAACTCAGGTGGAGTTCATGGGTTCGAGCCCCACATCGGGACCTGCTTCGGATTCTGTGTCTCATTCTCTTTCTGTCTCTTCCCCACTTGTGCTCTGCCTCTCTCTGTCTCTCAAAAAAAACGATTCATTGATGACTCGTTAGAAAAGATAAAGGATGAACACAGATATATCCTCCGCATTGCCCTCTCCCTCCTCCCAGTAGTGATGCTTATATTATTTTAATTTCGTTGGACTTTACAACATTTGCCTTCTGCAATCATAATTATCTCAGATGTTAAGTTTTTTATATGTAAGTGGACTCTGTGCTCCCCACCAGGCCCATCTCCACAGCTTTATGGCGTTAGAATAACAGTCCTCTTTATTTCAATTCAACATCTTATGTGTACAGGATTTCACCATCAATTAGATTTTTCAAAAGGACTCAGAGATGCTGCGTTTTCTGAGTCCTTTCATGTCTGAAAAGTGAGATCTTGCCTTTATACTTAAGCTCCAGCTTGGCTGGGTCGAATCTACTTGGATTATACTCTCTTTTCCTCGTGGACATTTCTCCTTTGTTCTGGCACTGATCGCTGCTGGAAAGACATCTGAAAACTGCCTTATTTTTCGCCTTGTATGTGAATTTCTTTTTGTCCCACATGTGAAAAATATATATACTTTTTATATTCTAAGTTTAATAGCTAGCCAGAATGTGTCTGAAGTTTTACTGGTACAGCTTTTTCTTACAAAATAGTATATATTTTCAATCTTGCCGATCGAGTCTTTATTCCAATACTCACATGAGTTGACTTCTTAAATACAGCTCTCTCATCCATTTGGAATTTATTCTGGCGCATGGTACGAGGGATGGGTCCAATGTTATCTTTTTCCTAACAACTATCCAGGTGTTGTTTGGGCCTTTTGGATTTGAAGTATGGAACATGCAGGGGAAGCCACCTTCAGGGCCACTGTGGAATCAGGCTGGAAGGGGGTCTGGGATAGAGGTACCCATTTGAGGGTCATATAATTATGTACAAATGAGATGATGAATGGGACTGACAGGTGTCAAAAATCCAGAAGTAGCTAAATGGAACTCATCCAAAGAATAAATACCTTTTAGTAAGAGTTTATTGTACAGGTAAGAACAGTTCACCAATGGGAGCTTTTGAATTCAAAGATGACATGGCATTCAGAGGCCTGAGGTACAGGGAGGTTAATACAGCGAAAGTGGGCAAGCCGTTGAACATTTCCAATGACTGGTTGTTCCCATGAGAGTTTCCAGATTGCAAGGGATTGATTAAAAGCGGTATCTCACATCTTTTTTAGAAAGAGAACATAAGTTGTGCGTGTGTGTGTGTGTGTGTGTGTTTTAATGATTATCTGGCAATTACAAGAAGTCGGCCCAAGTTCACTTTCACTTATTTTTCAGAGTAAGCAAAATTAAGTTTCACTTATATGGCTTAAAAAGTTTTCTCTGCTCAGGGAATTTTCAAGTCCACTCCCCATTTTGTATTTAGCTCTAATAGTTCCCTCCCTTTGGGTCAGTAGGCTGAGAATATGACCAACTAAGTATGGTGTTACTCTTGGTTACCCCTTGTTGATGCCAAGCAGAAGAATGTCCCGTTCGCTGTTTCTGGCTGTTGAATCATTAAGCTCAGGGTCATGTAACCACTGTTATTGAAGCCAGCTGGTCATCACGGACATGGGAAGGTCAGGTCATTGGGATCTTCCAGTTGTCTAATCCTGATGGATAGATGTAGTCCATGTATGAGTGGTTGCCAGAAGGCATGTAAAACCCTTGAGAAAATACAATGCACTTGAGAGGTTAATATGAAGACTGTAAGGACAGTAATAGACAAGGATTAAAAAGTTCCCCAGAGCAGAGATTCCTGGGATCCAAGATTTAACCACTTAAATAAATCAAATGAGTTATAATCACATTCAAGTTTTACCTTTCTAAGCCAATCTACCTTTGGGGGGGATAATGTTTGGATGATGGTGTTTCCATTTTTTTCTGAGTCAGTTACCTAGGCACACCACGGTAGATGAGCGATCACAGGTATTTGGGACAGATGAACATGAGGGTGTTTTATTTCTGGAGGCATTGTTGCAGGTAAGCTTCCGCCTAATTTGGGCCTCTACCTCATGGAGCAATCAGGTAATTTAATAAGAGGCATTTCTATGGAAACAGAAGAAAAACAAAGGTTAATAGCAGGAGTGAATTAGAAACGCAGTTTCTGGGTTTGGAGAGCAGCCAGTTGAGAAATTTCTAGACGTGAGTTAGAAGTATCTTTAAATGATGGAATAGGGATGGCAGTTTCAATCTGATGGACTTTCCTGGCTTAGTTTGGCTGTCTCTGATGAAGCCATTGGCTGATCCGGTGAACTCCCTTGAGTGGCCCACACAGCAACAGGCATGAAGGCTGTCCTGACATGGCCTACTGTGGTGGTTTCTCTGGAGTTTACCAGTAGATGACAACTCATGGCCTCAAAGTCCATGACTGGGACTAGAATCTAATAATGGGTTCACTATCGTTTGCTACTAAAACATAATTTTTTACAGTCATCCCCTTTTTATCAAAGATAATTACGGTGAAACTTTGTCAAATAAGTCTAATAAAAATTGGCTTGATCAGGAGCGCCTGGGTGGCTCAGTCAGTTAAACATCCGACTTCTGCTCAGGTCATGATCTCATGGTTAGTGGGTTCAAGCCCCGTGTCGGGCTCTGTGTTTCCCTGGAGCCTGTTTCAGATTCTGTGTTTCCCTCTCTCTTCTGACCCTCCTATGCTCACGCTGTCTCTCTTGCTCTCTCTCAAAAATAAATAAAACATTAAAAAAGAATTTTTAAAAAATTTGCTTGATCATTTACATAACTGTAGTAAAAAGTGTGATTCTCTGCATATTCTCAAATATGACATTCCAGCCAAAGCTTTAGCAATATCCAGGGGCTTTATTGTTTCCTAAAGTCAAACTTAGGTTTTTAAAACTGTCTCATAATTAGGAAACTCAGATTCCATCCTTAAAAGTCTGTTTAGGCTAAGAAGCCAAGCTAAGTACTTGTCCAATTGTGTCCTGTTACAGGAAGACCAGATTCTTTTAAAATGTCTTTTTTTTAAATTAATTAATTTACTTTGAGAGAGAGAGCATGGGAGGGACAGAGAGAGAAGGAGAGAGAGGATCCCAAGTGAGTTCTGCACTGTCAGCATGGAGCCCTATGCAGGGCTCGAACTCACAAACCGTGAGATCATGACCTGGGCAAAAATCAAGAGTCAGGTGCTTAACCAACTGACCTGCCCCACCCAGAGGCCCCAAGGAGACCAGATTCTTATTGAACTTATATAAACACATACATTGTCATAAAGAATACAAGTATTTGAGAATAGTTTCTGAATTCTGGAGGGAACAGGTAGAGAGAAAAAGATGAATGTTTAAACTTTAGTTGAAAATACATATTTTACTAAATTGCTGTAAGTTATATTTAGCAAGAGGAGAAAAGATAGTTCTTTAATTCTGGAAAACAAAATATTAAAAATCAGCAGTGTTTTAAATTAAGTCATAAAAATTATAATCACCTCTATTAGTTCATTCATTCCCATGTAATGAATGTTTGTTTTACTTGATTTGGGGTTAGCAGTTTTATGAATAAATCAGTTTTCCAGAATATTTACAAGGGTCATTTGTATGAATTTCTTTGAAGATGACACATTTTTGCCTGTAGTTGATTGTAAATGCTTTCAGAGAAGAATGAAGAGTAATACAATAATGGTCTGTGAATGACAAAAGACTAGGAATGGTTGTGGTTAAAGATCTGGTGAGAGTTTACTAAAAAAAAATAATAATAAANTTAGAGATTACTAAAAATAAATAAATAAATAAATAAATAAATATGCAATTGACAAGTAAGTTGTATTATTTCTGTGATACTTTAATAGCTGGAATTACAGCTGATAACACTATATCAGGACATAAAGATTTTTTAGGAATTTCCTATAATTTCTGAGTTACTTATATTAATAATATATACCCACATAAATAAAATCCAAGGAGGTTACATATTACTTCTTTTAAGTGATGTTCCCCTTATAATGTAACATATCAAATAAGCCAAAATAAATTAAGATTTCACCTATTATAAGGAGAGAGAGCCCAGTTTTGAGGTTGTCCAGAGACCCTCAAAAACTCCCCAAGTCTGTTCAAAGTCAAACAAAAAGACTTCATTTGATTTTGGAAAGTTTGTCACAAATGTCAAAATATTTAAAACACTTGATCAAACCAGAGCAGAAGTCACTGTGAAACAAAACTTACGTATCCGTTCAACCAAACTGATAGTTAAAAGATTTTAAAGGCAAATAAAAAAAGTTACAAAGTTATTTTTTAAAAAAGCCTTAGCTCTTTAAATTTTGAAAGACTCTTTTTTTTTTTTTTTTTAAGTAATCAAAGACCTGAAAAAGACCATGTGAAACACGGAATATTTTCATAGAGCACAGAATCTTTGTCTCCTAGGCAGATTACATTAAAGGCCAAAACCAACCAACCAAACAAACAACAACAAAACCAACAAAAAAACCCTAAAGCCCTTTATAATCTTTTACTAAGAGAAGACTAATAATCTAAGAAATTTTCAATTTTAACATAGTGAAGATTGAACTGTAGTTTTTTTTTTTTTAATGTTTTATTTATTTTTGAGAGAGAGACAGCATGAGCAGGGGAAGGTCAGAGAGGGAGGGGGAGACACAGAATCTGAAACATGCTCCAGGCTCCAAGCTAGTTGTCAGCACAGAGCCTGCTGCGGGGCTTGAATCCACAAACTGTTAGATCATGACCTGAACCAAAGTCGAACACTTAACTGACTGAGCCACCTAGGCACCCCTGAACTGTAGTCTGATAATTGGTTTTGTGTCCGTATATTCTTAAGCTCATTAAGAAAAACCCTTATAAATAAATTAATTCAATTTTAACCAGCTTTAACCTTGCAGCATAAAATTTCTTTTCTGAAAATCTTCTACAACTTCCTATATCCATTTAGCCTTTGTCTTATTCTTTTTCTTTTCTTATTCTGGAACAACTAGTCATTTTCTCTTAGGATAAAATTCGTCTCCACAGAAATATATCCAGTATTCCTTGCATTCTCTTCATAGAAAAACACATCCCCATTTCCTTCCCATGTAAATACAGAGTTGTTTTTCTTCATTTTGGTAGTTTCATTTTTATATATTGATTATAAATTTTAACTATCAGTAACCTCTATTTTCTAGTGAAAACTAGGAAGGAGGCAATTGTTAACTAACAAATAGTAGATTAGCACATTTATAATTTGCATAATTACATAATTATAGAAACAATTCTTTAGAAGCAATTTTTATAGCACAATATTTTAAGGCAGCAAAAGACATATTTATTAATGGATCCAAATATCTTTATATCTCTGTAAAAAATTAAGAAGCCAAAAGTAAATAAACTTATGTTTAGTGAGTAGTGTCTCAGTATATTATCTTATTTGGAATGATGTACATAGAAACAGATATCCATAAATTAGTTCAACTTAGTATATACTTCTATCTTATTGGCATCTACTTAAATTACTTGTTTTTTTTTTATCAATTATGCTTTTATTAGACACTAACAGAAAACTATCATCTTAAATTGTATTTTTGTGGACAAATTTGGTAACAGAGATAGCATGAGTTTATTGACTTGTTTACATTATACTTAATGTTGGCAATTCTGAAGACATGTCTGTTTTTATTAAATCAACAAACTTAAGCTAGCTTCTATTTATCAAAGATTATCCCAGATTCCATGAATCTAAAGAACAGTTGGGTTAGTTTCTGTATTTCTGGGTGTTTTAGGAATACTTAATTCACATAAGCACTTTTCTTTAAATCAATTAAATAGAGCTTGTTTAAAGAAATATCATATGCACATAATATACACACATACATACATACATAGAAATACATAAACATATCAACAAACACAGACATCTCATAGCTTTTTTTATTATTACTTGTGACTTTCATTTAAAAATGTTAGCCATGTCTCAGCTACAGAAATGCAAAACTCAGAAGAATAGTTGATCCAAATTGTATTTCTGGCAAACGAACTCAGGTTACCTGTTTAGACAGCTGAAGTTTTTTTTTACTAAAGATTTCTTCATTTTTGCACTATAAGGATTCTTTTGAATAAGATATTTTAAAAGGGTTCTTTTGTTCGTTCATTTTTAAAATGCTTATTTTGAGAGAGAGAGGGAAAGAGAGAAAACATGTGTGTGCATGCTCCTGAGAGGGGCAGAGCGAGAGGGAGAGGGAAAATCCCAAGCAGGCATAGAGCCCACTGTCAGCATGGAGCCCAATTGGAGGCTCAATCTCACAAACCAAGAGATCATGATCTGAGTCAAAATCAAGAGTCAGATGCTTAACCGACTGAGCCACCCAGGTGCCCCTAAAGAATTCTTTTAAAGAAGCTTACCAAGAAAAGAATTAATTCCACTGTCTCTGAGAGGTTTGGGATTTTCTCTTTTCAAGGATGTCCCTTAAGATGTGAACTATCTTGGGGCATCTGGATGGCTCAGTCAGTTGAGTGTCCAATTTGGGCTCAGGTCATGACCTTCAGATGCATGAGTTCACATTGAGCTCGCTACTGTCAGCCCAGAGCCCACTTCAGATCCTCTGTCTCCCTCTCTGCCTCTGCCTGACTTGTGCTCTCTGAAAAATAAAGAAAACATTTAAAAAAATGAAAATCCTTAAAAAAAAAAGGACTATCTTATCTAAATTAAAGATTCCCCAAAGTGATAACTATAATTCCAAATTATCCAAAATTGTGCCCATTTTCCAAAAAGACACAGAGCCTGCTTCGTAGAGGGTATACACATAGGAAGCAGGAGACTTCAAGAGAGAGGAGAGAGAGGAGAAAGAACTTTAGACCAGATGGAGCCCATCTTTGGCTGTTAGTCCCTAAGAGGTTCTAACTATAAGGGGCCTTCATTTTATCAGCTGTTTCAAACCACAAGGAATCATGTGTTTTTTTCTCCCTTTCAGTCAGAATAGGGTGATTTACCAGAAGCTTCCGCCAACAGAATACAGGTGCCCCAGAGTGCCGTTTCTGGAGACAGACTGCCTAGGTTCTAACCTTTCCCCTGCCATTTATTTGGGTCAATTGTTTAACCACTCAGAGCCTTAGATTCCTTACCTCTAAAAGGGGGTAATGATAGAATCTACTTCATGAGACATATGACTTAAAAGAGCTAATACAGCATGGTGCTGGCATTTAGGGTGGATAATGCTTCTGTTATTATCATTATCATCATGGACCTGAGCCCCTCCCCTTGACTCCAACTCGAAAATCTTCAGGGAAGAACTCTGACTGGCTCAACAGGAGTCGCGTGTTCACCCCTGGGGTCGAGGGGACAGGGAACCATGATGCGTAGCCCCACTGGAACCACACCGGTGGATGCGTGTGAGGTGAGGCAACTGTCTCTGGAAGGGAGGGTGATGCAGACCGACAGGAGTTGTCCACCCAGAGAATGAAGTTAGCCCGGGAGAGAGGAAAGGACTGTTCTTCTGGTGTCTCCACTGTGGGTTCCTCTCACTTTGACGGCTGCATACTTTCCTGTACTGTACGCCCAACCCAGTGAATTTGATATGACTCTTCCTAAAGGCAGGGATCCGGCGTCTGTAGAACATACTACAGTTCTGTCTGATGACCTAGGTGCCACATGGAGGAAAGGCAAGGCCCGAGAGGGGCCAGCTGTGTGCTGGTTGGGTGGAGAGCAGAGCCCGCACCGTAGGGCAGGCTGAGCTCAGCCACACTGCTATTTGCTCCTTGGGCAGTTTCTCCAAGCACTGGCTCCTGGTGCCACTTTGCTTCCCAGCACCCACAGAAAAGCCATATTGGCTCCTAAAAGTCCACAGTCCTCTCAGAGAGGTCAGTTGCGCAGGATGTGACCTTGACCCTGTCTTGCTAGTAAAGGGTGTGACCTTGACCCTGTCTTGCTGGTGAAAGTGGCACATGGAGAGGCCAATTTCATGCTGTTCTTATTCTAATGATTATTATACCCCCTCCTCAGGAGCTCCCTGTGGCACAAGTCAGAGTTCCTTTTCCCTGCCCCCAGTCCTGGTCCAGCTCTGTGTCACTTTGCACCTCTGCAGACATTCATACTTCCATGATTCACCTTTGGACAAAGATCAGGTAACCATAGTAACAGCCAACACTGCTCTATTTAATCACCATATGACATGCACTGTGATGTGGAAAGCAGGCATTGATGAGAGCCTTGCCAAGTCTGAGCCTCATTTTTCTTACATTTATGGAAGCTCTGAGACCCAAAGAGGAGAGATCACCTGTTTAATATCACATGGAAAGCCAGGAACTAAAGAAGGGTGGCTTGTCAAAGTTGCTCACAGTGTGAGAGACAGGCCCATGACCAATCACAGCTGTGAGAAAGGACGCTGTTGGGTAGGGGTGGGGGTGGGGGTGTTCCCCTCCCCTGAATAGAAGAGGGAGGCATTTATTTTGTCCCAGGGAAAGACCTGTTGGGATGAAGGAAGGGGCTGGGAAGAGTAGCGATACTGGAGAGGACCTTCAAGTTTGAGTAGGATTTTGCCACATGCTATGAACTGAACTGTAGATTCATATGTTGAAACCCTAATCCCCAGTACCTCTGAATGAGACTATATTTGGAGATAAGATCTTTAAAGAAGTAATTAAGTTAAAATGAGGTCATTAGGGTGGGCCCTAACCTCATGTACCTGATGCCCTGATAAGGTGAAGAGATTAGGACACAGGCACACAGCAGAACACCCCATGAAGATACACAGAGAAGATAGCCATCTATCTACAAACCAAGGAGAGAGGCCTCAGAAGAAATCAAAGCTGTTGATCTTGATCTTGGACTTGCACCCTCCAGAACAATGAGAAAATAAAGGTCTGTTGTTTAAGCCACCCCGGCTGTGGTACCTTGCGATGGGAGCCCGAGCAAACTAAAGCACAAGGCCAAGAAGTAGGGGAGGATGTACTTGAGGATGAAGGCTCCGTTCAAATACAGTCCCAGAGAGTAGAGAGACCCCATGGTCTGTCTGGGGATTTGGCAGTGAAACTCAGGTACTGGGACTGTGCATTGGGGGTCAGAACACTAAGGGGCTTTAATCCCGGGAGGCAGGCATGTGATTTAATTAGATTCATGTTCTAGAAAGATGGGGATTGGCTCAAAGTTGTTTGGAAAGGGGAAGATGTAGTACCAGGAACACATTCCTGACAACCAGCCTGTCCTCAACTGAGTTCATCTTTCAAAATGCCTTTTTTGATTTTCCCCTTCTCCACACCTCTACCTAAGCCCAGTCGGGGCCTCTGGAATATGATCCTCCCATGGGGGCCACCAGGCTCCAGGCTCTCCTGCCCGGCTCAGAGCAGGACCTGGATCTTGAGCCGGGTGGTGACATGTTTTTGGGTGATTTTGTTTGTTTGTGAAAATGAATAGTGACAAGAGGAAGATTTTTATAGGCTGTAGAAGCCAACCGGTGATGCCCAGAAATTGCTCTCAGCAGAAGCACTGTTATGAGAAAAAGATAATATAATCTATAATGGGGAAAAAACATTTGGGTTAATAAATTCTGGGATGCTTATTTCAAAATTTAGTATCATAATAAATCTATTCTGAGTCTTGTAGAAGGATAAACACATAATAATAGCCAAGTCAACTTAAGAAAGAACATTAAATAGATATAGATATAGATAGGTATAGATATATGAAAGAAGTCCTTATATTGATCCAGGAATAGACACCTGGATCAATGGCACAGAAGAGAAAACAGACACAAACCTACGTGCATATGGGAATTTAATATTGCTTAAAAAAAAAAACATTTCAAATGAAGAAACACAATTTGATGGTATGATACTTGGTTATCATGGGTTGTAATCCTACCTCATGTCAGTCACAGAAATAAATGGAGACAATGGTGAAAATCATTTTTTAAAAATGATTTTTATTTATTTTGAGAGAGAGAAAGAGGGTGAGTGGGGGAGGGGCAGAGAGAGGGAGAGAGAGAATCCCAAGTGCACTATGCACTCAGACATGGGGCTTGATCCCACAGCCTGTGGGATCATGACCTGAGCTGAAATCAAGAGCTGGATGCTTAACAGACTAAGCCACCCAGGCGCCCCTGAAAATCATTTTAGAAGAGAAAACATAAAGTATATTGACACTCTTGGGGAAAGGACGGCCTTCTCCACAAGACCGGCCCATATGCACAAACAAGTAAGACAAAAAGGCAAAGTGGAAAGCCTCACAATTTGGTTACAACATAACCAAACATTTCAACAAGACAAATGTATGGGTGTGAGTATGTGTGCGTGTGAGTGAGCAAATAACACTGAACAAGTAACAGTGAAGAGAATAGAAGAAGGGCAGGTTTGTCTTGGATGATAAGGAAGGAAATAAATCATCCTGGGCTGTAAGAAGAGGAGGAAGCCATGGGCACAGGAACTCCGGCCTCGGTGATATCCTCTGTAAAATTGATATAATTTCTATTAAGATTTGATTAGTATTCACCCGTTTTATCTCATCTGGCCCCTGAGCACTTCCGTGGGAGTCAATAGTCTCCCCACATTACAGACTATAGAGCAGGGGCTCCCGGCGGTTAAGCAAGCAGACAGGTGGCCTCAAAACACCCCTTCCACAGACCTCACATGGTTGCTCGAAACGTAGGGTGAGATCAAGGATGGAAGGTGCCCTGGAGACAAAGTGGAGTTTGTACAACCATTGAAGACAGTTGTCCTGGTGAGTTGTGCCCACCTGCCAGGCTGTGCCTGCTCCCAGCAAACCCCATAACTAAGGGAGGACAGCATTTGCTTGTGATGGGTGCCAGCATTGTGCAAGCCCTTGACCATGCGCTGGTTTAGCTGGGAGCCTGAGGCCCTTTGACCATGGCCTGCCTATAATCTGGCCACTGGTCACCGCCTCAAGGACTCCAGACTCCTTCCCTCTGTCTCCACCACCGCTCGCCGACCTGAGTCTCCCCCTTACTTTGAGGATGTCACGCAGGCCTGCCCCATGCCCACGCTTCACTTGCTCTTACTTCCTCTTGCCTGGGGCTCGGCTCCCAGGAGTTGCTGGGTCCTGACCCTGTCCCGGAAACAGTGCTGCCCATGGACCTCCAGCTACTTTCCACCTCCTCACCCAGTTCACCTTCCTTTATTAAATGTATCACCATCTGACACAAGAGCATGTATCTATTTGTGATTTCTCTACTGCCCCTATTAGAACCAGAGTCATTGGATTAATTTGAAATCCCAGTCTTCCTTCCTCTCCCCAACTACTAGTCATTTCCAGAATCTACCAGGATAGGACAGTGGTGGCCTCTCCAAGAGCACATGGGGCTCTCTTCCCCTGCTTTTTTATCTTGTGATTTTTAATCTGGTGAAACGGCATATAAAATAGCGTGACTCTATGCTCCAGTTTGCCAGGACCGGCCTAATTCATGCCTCTTGTCCTCACTCTGCTTTTACTCTCAAAAGTGTTCCTTTTTGAATAATGAAGTATGTGGTCACCAGAGGCTAAAAGGCTGCCTCAAAGGCTGTCTGGGAGGAGAAGTCAGCCAAGAGCAGCCTGGGAGAAAGGTTTGTTCCGCCCTTGGCCTTGGTCTACCAGATGGACAGGGTCTGGAGCCTATGACCAGATCCCACCCCACTGCCTTCCTGAGCCCCTGCTGCCTTCCTGGTCCCTGAGCGCTCTGACGGGCTCTGCCCCAAGCATCGGTTCTGACTTTGAATCAAATGCAGGTTGTGTGAAGGCACAGCCGGGGAAAGTCCACACACCTCCTAGGCCCTCCTCTTTGGCCTTTCCTGGAGGCCATTTTTTCTTCCATCTCATCCCCCTCTGCCTAGAACTGCTGCAAAGGTGAAATAACGATTTTGAGGACCAAATCAAGCCAGTGGCTTTCCTGACCAATATGTGGCTCCGGACGAGCCAGAAGAAGGGAAGTGAGGATAAGTAAACGTGAGAGCTGGAGGCCGAGCGGGAGGTCTTCTTAGACCTCATCCTACTCTGATGAGGAGGTGATGTTCAGAGAGGTCACCAACCGCTCAATGTCCCTTTGTCAAGTGTCCGCATGAGCCAGGCACCATTCTCAGCAAGGTCACAGAGTGGTGATTGTGACAGGTGTCTCTGTCCTCGAGGGCCTGATGTTCTGGTGAGGGGACAGGTGAAATCACAGGCAGAGAAATTAGGGAGGAACCGGCATAGAGGATAAATACCACAGAGATCATTCATACAGGGCGTTGTGATGCACTGGTTGATGGCAGGCGGGTGAGTCACAGATAGTCTTGATGTTCCGGCTGAGACTTGAATAAAATGCAGCCAGCTTGGCAAAGAGATGGGCAGCTATCAGAGGTTCAAGCACGTGCGGCCTAGTGCCCCGTGAGGGTGCTGCAGGGGAGCCCCTAGACGGTCTGTCATGTGTTCCTCACACAGATCTGCCAAGGAGTCAGGCCGGGGTCACTTATCAGCTTTCTGGTGGAGGAAGTTGTAGTGCAGGGAGGGGGGTAGTGGCTGGTGCCAGGCTGGAGCTGGAGCCAAAGCTGAGTCTCTCTAATCCCGCCCGAATGTGTCCCAGGACCCTTGCGTGTCAGAGGGTTTGGTTAAAATGGATGTTGTCTGTGGTTTGGGGTTTCGTGAACTCATTGCACTGAGTGGGCAGCTCTTGGAGGAGGTTTCAAGCTTGCGTGACCTGTGGCTTCCAGATGAAACGCCCTGACCTCCTGATCTGCACAGGCCAGGGGGTACAGGGAGGCACCCCCATGCTTGTGCGAGCATTTCCCACAGTCCCCTGTCCTCAACAAGGGCACATTTGCTTAGACTCCCTTGAAGGAAATACCACGCACAAAAAAACCTTGAAATGGGCCCGATGAATGAGCCCTGGACCCCGCTTCAAAGTGTTTCTGGCTACGTCCACAAACAGCTGTGTGACTTGCAGAGATCACTTACCCTCTCTGGGCCTCAGTTTGTAGAACCAGCAAATGGCCATAGGGCTTCTCTTCACCACCACACGTAGCTTGTGAGGATCAAATAAAGAAATGGATGTGGGTGCCTGGATGGCTCAGTAGGTTAAGCGCCCAACTCTTGATTTTGGTTCAGGTTCATGATCTCATAGTGAGATTGAGCCCTGAGTCAGTCTCAGGCTCACACTGAGTGTAGAGCCTGCCCAAGATTCACGCTCTCTCTCTCTCTCCCCCCTTCCCTGTCCCTCTTCCACTTGGGGGAGACATGGATGTGAGGGTGTCCTGTAACCATATAATGTCAGGTGCCATGTTATTATTCAGGCAGCAAATGACACTGCCCAGTATTGTCACAGCTTCTCCCCACCCCCACCCGTGCCCCCAGTTCCATTTATACCAACTCGGGATTTCCCACAGGGTGATCTTACTTCTTATTGTCCAGCAGCCTGACTTTATCTTTCCTTCTACTGGCTGATCTGGGTGGTTTTCTAGAATGTAAAAACTGCCCACAAGTTGTAAACAAGTTCATGTTCATCAACTCCAAGGAAGGTGGATGGAGGTGGGGGATTGCGTTGAACTTGCTGGGGATATGAGAATGTGAAATCCCAGGAGATTTAGGCCATCCTTGCAGAGCTTCCTTCTGCTGCTATGTGTGGAGATGATTTATACAAGCCTCCATGTTGGGCCAGGTCAAATTAAGTTGCTCCAGGAAATAATTCTCAAAGTGGGTTCCCTTGGGACACTTAGTGCTAAAGCATTGGCTCCCTGGCCATATACTTTTGGGGAACTGCTTCATCTGCTGCATCTCATCCTCTTACCAGTGGGTAAGAGGGGACCAGTGAGCATTCAGCCTTTCAGAGGCTTTGAGAAGCCCCATGGTCAAGAAACCATACATAGCTTGAGCTCGGTATTTCCCATACTTACTTTGCCATGAGCCCCAGCCCTTATTTTACCTCAAGAGCTGCTGTAGGGACAGAGGGAGCACCTGCCGAGGCAGTGTAGACCACTTGCATGTCCGGGATTTAACAACATCCCGGCTTAGTTAGGATCAGACTTGTTTGGGAAATCCAGGCCTTCGGGGCTCAAAAAGCACATGATGGCCTCCAGCGATAAGGAGCTTACAGTCTGGCCAGAGACACTGACCTTCNAGGACAGAGGCAGGGGCTGAGGAGGGGGAGACATCACTGTGGCTGGTGTAAGAGTCCTGGTGACCGTTCTGTCTGCATATTCAGATCCTGCCTCTACTACCCTGAGCTGTGATGTTCCTAACCTGAAAAAGGATGATGATGATGATGATGACAATAATATACTAATACCTAGCCCCTGAGGTGGTTTTGAAGGTCTGTCAGAGTGGGGCCCCAGGAAACCTCAGCTGTGATTTATATGCAAATCTCTTTTTCTTTCTCTCTTGGCTTTAAAGTTGTCTCCTCCTCATGTGCTTTAATTACTGAAATCAGCCCATTGTGGAGGCTGAGGGAAGGCACCAGAAATTAGTGCACAGCGTGGTGGGGTCGAAGGGTTACTTAGCCTCCTCCCACTGCTCCGGCTGCCCCCTGGGGGGGTTCCTTGGTCTGGTTTGGGTCACTTGTGTTTCATTCTGAAGTGCTAAGAAAGAGGTTTGCTGTTGAAAGAGCTTCTCAGAGGCTTTATGGTGGGAGAGATGGAGAGCCCCCATCCCAGGCTGATGGGTTCTACACACACACACACACACTCTCTCTCTCTCTCTCTCTCTCTCTCTCTCTCTCACTCCAGGGCATGTTTCAGTGTCCTGCTGCCCAGCGGGCTCTGGAGAGGATGTCAGGAGGGTGACCAGAGGATTCCTCTTGTAGCTCTGGGCTCTGGGGTGGCCCTGGGCTGAGGCAGGAGGAGCTGAAGGGGCTCAAAGGCTCTGTTGGCCAAAACCATTTTCTCCCAAATGTCCAGGCTGCCCAGAATTGTAGTGTTAGAAAGACTTTTTTTTTTTTAATGTTTTATTTATTTCTAGGAGAGAGAGAGACAGAGACAGAGACAGAGACAGAGTGAGCAGGGGAGCGTCAGAGAGAGAGGGAGATACAGACTCTGAAATAGGCTCCAGGCTCCGAGCTGGCAGTCAGCACAGCCCGACGCGGGGCCCGAACCCACGAACCGCGAGATCATGACCTAAGCGAAAGTCGGACGCTTAACCGACTAAGCCACCCAGGCGCCCCTAGAAAGACTCTTTGAATTAAGGCCCCCGGGCCTCCAGACAGGCCCTCGGTATACAAGTATGTACCAGAAGCTGAGAAGCAGATGAACATATCATCACTACTGGCTCAAGAGATGCTGGTGGTTAGTGCCCAAGGGTCAGCGATGGCAGCGGCCCAGGAGGCCGCGGTAGTAAAGCCAGCACTCCGGTTCCAACGGGGCCATTCTTTTGTGGGTAAACACGCACAAAAGAACACGTATGGGTCAACTGAGGCCTCGGTCAGACCATCGCCACGGTCCGCCAGGGATTTAGGCCGCAGGATTTAACTTCGAGTTTTTCTGGTTCTTTGCTGTTGGAAGCGCCCAGGGTCAACGAAACACCATGGTGCCCCGAGGGGACCGAGGGGAAGACGTCTCCGCGGCCCTGGAGAGGCGGGCGTAGGGCCAGGCACCGCCCTCACACCCGCTCTGAAGGCCTAGGGCTGGCTCCTCCCCGGTGGTGGTGGCCGGACTCAGGTTTCCCCAGGGTGAGCGGTGGCCTGAGGCCTGGCGGCCAATCTCTGCGAGGCTCGCCTCCTGCGCCTCCCCGGCCCTACTCTTGGCCCCGCCCCACACCCCATGACTGGAGGGGAGGGAATGGGAGGGGAGGGGAGGCTCCCACCCTCCTCTTCCCGCCCCCACATTCCCCCCACCTCACTTCCCACCCTCCCCGTCTTCCTCTCACCTACTCCGGAAGGTTTCACCCTTCCCTTACCCACGTCGGGCTGGCTCTGATGCAAACGGCAGAGGGGACTGGACAGGACGCATGGCCATGTTCCAACAACCTCCTTGCCACCTAGGGGACCCGCTACTATCCCAGGGCCCTCTGAGCTCAGCAGGCCGTTGCCCCCGGGACAGCACAGGGCCAGGTGGGGGGACAGGATGCCTTCATCTCTGGGCTCTGAAGGAGCACTGTGCTCGGAGAGGACCTCTGACTCGGAGGGGCCACTTTGCCCCCTCCCCCCACATAGGATGCCAGGGAGGGGTGGCTCCTGGGAAGCCTCACCTCTGCCCCCACTCGGCAGAACCTCCCCCCTCCTTACGCACCCTTCTCTGCCTCCTTGCCCTCCTAGGTTGTTTCCCCCTTGCTCATCTCTCCTCCTCCCCCACCTCAAGTCGGGAAACCTGAGGCGCAGTGTTTCCTTTACTTGTCCTGTGTTTCCAGGGGAGGATTTTCTACATTCCTCCCCAGCTTCCCCCGCCAAGGGAGTGGCAAACACCCTCTTCTGTCTGGGGGCCCTGGAGTGGGGTGGGCTTGGGGGCCTGCTTTGAGAGGCTCTTAACACAGCTCAGAACGTGACATGCCCTGAGTTAGGGACCACAAAGAGAAATCCACATAAGCTTAGGTTTTCCTAGTGTTAAATAACAAAACTTTAACCGAGTAAATTAAAGATCTAACTGTCTTTATTAGTGGATTTGTGAAGAGGGCAGTACCTCATCCAGCAAGTAAAGGGGAGCTCCAGAGGGCTACAGAAAAGGAAGGTTCTTAAATATGGAGACGGACCAGGAACAAAAGGAAATTACTAGCAAAGGAACCATTATTTTAGGTGGGGTCTATCAGGAAATTTCCTAGTGCTGACCAGGAAATCCCATGTGGACTGGTTAAATGTTATATTTCAGGGGGCTGAAACTGTGGTCAGGTTAGGTGTGGAGCCTTGATTCACTGGCCTGGGGCCTTAACCTAAGCAATGCTATGTGGGGCCTGTGGTTTTCTTTTAAACAATTACCCCCTTTGATCAGACTGTCAGCTTAACCGGGAGATATAATCAAGATTGAAGGCATTAGCGCCACGCTCAGCTTGTGTTTCTGGTCAACTTTTGCTTGGTATTCACCGGTCATGACATTTTTTGCTTAATCTCTGGGATATTCACAGGTTACAACCTTAGGTTCATAATTTTTCAGTCGGTTGTCCTTTTTGTTCCTTTTCTGGCATTCCAGTCTTAGATAATTTGCTTAGTGGTCAGCAGCTGTGACCATGCATTTAAAGCTTTGAGAGCATATAATGCACCCGGGGGATTACTATGATTACTATAAGCAGGATAAGTCCCAATGTTTGGAATGCACTTCAGACCCATAGTCAAGACCTAAACCAAGCAGAATCAGATAAGTCAAGAAAGACCCTGCTGAAGGAGTCAACTCTTTTAGGCCAAGTGGCTTACTCAGCAGTCTTCTATAATAGTGTTTCGATTTCTCCAGAAGTGTTAATCCAGGTGGTAATGGATGGTGTTGGGTACAATGGATACCTCCTTGTTCAGCTAAAAGATAATCGAGGACTATTTGATTATCAAGAACATCTTTGGCCAGAGAGTCTAAGGGTCTTAGCTGGGTAGTTATTGCTTTGGTAGTGGGTTCTGCAATAATTTCAAGAATTAAAGAGAAGTTTCTGATCATAGTCTCGTTTATATTTATCCCTAATGAAAGAAGTAGGGATCTGCCAAAAGGAGTGAATCCTGAATCATGAAAGCCCCTGGTGGGTCCTTTCTAACTCAACAATATCAATGCAGGGGAATCAACCAATGAGAGGTCTTGTTTTGCTTTTTTTCCTAGGCTGAAATAAAAAGCTGTTCTAAATTCCGAGGTTACCCCTCATCAGCAATGGCCTGGGAGATAGAGATGAGGGTCTTATCTTTCCAGGCCAATGCCAGATTAAAGGAAAGGAAGAGCAGGAGAAAGGGTTTCAAGTGTCAAGCCTTGATCTGTTGCCTTGGACAGTCTACCTCGATGTCAGCTACTTCTCTTCTGTGTCAGTTTTGATTTGGAGACCTCTAGCATCTACACAGGACCAGGTGTTAGGTGTTAGGTAGAACTTTCTTCAGCTGTGTGAGATGTACCCAAAACCTTCCAGTTTTGCAGCAGCATCAGTGGTCAGGAGAGCTTGGTAAAGTTCCTTCCATTGGGGCTCGAGGGCTGTCTTCCTTTGATGGCATTTCCAGTACACCTAATTATAAGGCTCTAAATGATGACCCTTAGGATCCTTTAAGTTGAAATCAGGAAGGCTTCTTTAACCCGACGGTGACAGGCTTGAGCATAAGACATTAGAGATTGACAGCAGCTGGCCATACTAGCATGAGACAAGAATTCCAAGAAGATTGTAAGGTTTTCATTAAAGTTTGTACGATTTGCCCAGTGAAGTTTATACCCTGATCCCTGGAGACCATCGAAGGTATACTCCAAGTGGAAAACATTTTCTAACAGCTATTTTTTCCCCACTGTTTCTTTTTTTTTTCCCCCCCAACCAGGGAGAAGCTTCAACCCATCCAATAAACATACACACAATAATGGGGACATATTGGTAACCCATACCAAATGACAGTTGAAGAAAGTTCAGCTGCGGGTGTACAAAGGTCCCTAAGGAGGAAGTCAAAACCAGTTTTTCCAGGATTATGAACCTGACAAGTCAGACATCACTGACAGACTGTGTTTGCAATATTATACCAGTCTCTCCACCAATGTCTGTTTATAATTGGAATGGGCTTAAATGCCCCATAGTGGGTGAAGGACTGTAGAAACCAAACAATGGGGTTTGCCAGGGAATGAGGAAGAACCATACAGCCATCTTGGTTTTCCTTGGGGACTGTTCATTTAATTTAGAGCCATTATTCACTCACCTTCATTTCTCTGATTCAGGGGGAAATAAGGGGGATGGCAAAAGTCTGGCAATCAGGGGCTATTTTTACAGAAGATAGGCGTGATCTCTCCACTTGTGTCACAGTCATATAGATTCAGTCGCTGCTGCCTTGATGAAAGTCAGCTTGATCACATATTAAAACTTGATTACGTATTAAACTTTCTTTCCAAAGATTCCTTTTCCACAAGTCTCCTACAACTTCCTTTCTTACATTCGGATTTTGTCCTAAAATGTTCCTTTTTAAATAACCAGCCTCACTTAGGACATAATTATTTTCTTTTCCCTCAATAAAAAATGTATGTCCATTCCTTATACTTTTTCTTACTGAAAACACACATACTACCTGTCTTGTATGCAGAGATGTTTCCATTCTTATTTCCAGTAGTCTTAGTTTCAGTTATTAGAATTCTTAACTCTTAGAAAGCTTAATTTCTAGTGAAAGTGAGTAAGTATGCAATTATGAACTGTCTGTTACACTAGCATTCTTTAGAATGGCAAATTTGGGAATACATTTCATAATCTCCAGAAACGTGTGCTTCTTCATAGCACAATTTTCCAACAAAGCACAAAACATGTTTACTCACAGACCCAAATTTATCTTTAGTTTCTCTGTAATAAGGAAGCCAAAAGTAGATGAACCTATGTTCAGTAATTAACGCTTCAGTATTTTATCTTATTTGGAAATGATCTAGATATTTAATGACTTTAACTTACTCATCACTTAACTCAGCAAAACTTTAAACTTTTAGGTTACCAAAAAGATTTGGGAGAGCATTTAAAAGTCTGGCTGGCTCTGTTGGTAGAGTGTGCAACTTTGGGTTGTGAGTTCAATCCCCACATTGGGTGTAAAAATTATTTGAGAAAAAAGAATGTTTGCCTTACATTTTATTTACATCTATTCAATCTACTTGTTTGTAAAAATCATGCTTAGGTTGCCCATAAAATCTTCACAAAACATCAAAGTCATTCTCTCCAGCTATTTTGCTAAAGCATTTTGTAACAGAATATCCATTTATTTGGCTTTCAGTAAACCCAGAAGGAAAAAAAGTTTACATTTTCATGTTGAGAAGTTTAAAGAATATCTATTTAATTAAACCAACAGCCAAGTATTTTCCCAGATCATATGCACTTAAAAAAATTTGGGTTAATTTGTATCTTTCTCAGTTTTAGAGTGTCCAATCCTAGCAAGCACTTCCCTTCAAAACAACTAAATACAGCTCTTTCACAAATTAATTTTAGCAATATCATCCAGAGGTAGAAAAATAACTCACATTTACAATATATAAATAGATATATAAATATGTATTTGGACACACACACAAACATGAAGACGTGCAAAGATCCCATAGTTACTGATATCTGTGGAGGAGATTTTTTTATTGTTTATATTTGAGAGAGAGAGAATGAGTGGCAGAAAGTAGAGAGAGAGAGAGGGAGAGAGAATCCAAATCAGGCTCCACACTGTCAGTGCAGAGCCTGATGTGGGGCTCCAACCCACGAACTGTGAGATCATTGACCTGAGCCAAAGTCAGATAGATGCTCAACCGACTCAGCCACCCAGACGCCCTAATTGTTAAGATTTTTATATGCCCTGGAAACTAATCTTAAGGAAGCTATGCTGGAGTTTGGGTGCAAACTCCCCCCTTCCTCCGCTTTAGTCTCATTGTGAACTGTGTTTACATTTCACTGACATGATAAGATGTCTAACTTCAAGGGACAGAGAGGGAAATGCAAGTCCTTAGAAGGACTTTGGTTTCCTAAGGCCAAGAGTTTATAAGAAGCCTTCTGAGTTCATCAGGAGAAGTTTAGGGGTTGGGAAAGGAAGAGGTGAACTTTGAATTGCCTCTCGGAGATGCCTTTCTCATTTTGCAAAAGATGAGGACAGTTGCTTTCAATTCCTCAAAGAATTGGGTTGTAACTTAAATGACAGTATTTTCAATTTGCCTCTTTCCCTCTGGCTACATACTTGTGATTTTAAATAGTTCTGGAAGTACTGAATTGCCCCCCTTTGGTGTCAGAGGGGTCCCCCAAGAGGGTGCAGATGATACTCACCTTCCCAAATCTAGAGTCACTCCCAATAAGAGCCAAAGAAAGAAGCAACCCCCTGCTTGTCCCAGGCAGGCGGGAAGGCAAGCCAGATTATGCAAATGAGATGAGCAAGAAGGTAGTTACCTCTCCGGTGCAATGAAGATCAATAACCTATAGGTCTGGATTTGGAAAGCAATGGACAGTGTGAAGCTTTATCTTCCTCTCTCAACTGGGCATTGCAGACAGAGGCTCAGGAGAGCCGATTCTGGTAAGAATTTTCAGTCTTTGCTGGTTCTGTGATCTACCAGTTACCCCATGGCCATTTAAGGGAATAACCTAGCAGTTTCCCAGAAAAGTCCTTAGTTTCATTCATTCTGGAAGGGTCCCTTTTAGGGGTCCTCTTTTCAAGATAGATGTGGAGGTATCTAGAAGGCCATTAACTTGGTGGACTGTTGTTTATAGTTGTGTAGACTTTTCAGAGTAGGAAAAGAATTTAGAGGATTCGCAGAATGAGCACTCAGAGCAGGTTACGTATCTCTTGCATCTTTAATTTTTCATCAGCCTTTTGCAATGAATCTTCCAATTCTTTGGAAACTGCTTTGGAATTTTGAAACCTTTTGGAGGCTTCCGCTTGCCAATTAAAACAGTTACCCTGTTCTGTTTCAAGAGCTGAAGCGATCTTATCTAATTGGAACATTCCCCTTAACCATTGTATTGCTAGGGCTTAATTCCCCTGAGGGCTGGCAGTAGTTTGGGAGGACCCTAGAAACTCACATTTCTATCCAGCCATTATTTTGGGGGTCTCAGCCTGACAGTTGCCAACTTCTTTAGGACACAAGCAAGCTGAGTGAGATTTCGCTGTTTTTGCAAGATGGCCCACAACTTCCGGGACTGTACTTCTTAGACGTAAAATAAGGAGGTGTGCTGGAAGGTGATGTGCTTGGCTCTTTAGCATTTAAGGGTCCCATTAGCGAAGACATGGGGTTTTGTGGAGCCAGACTAATACTTACAAGGGATCCCTGCTGGGTTGGGGATCGTGCGTGTTTTAGAGCAGACCTCATTGCTCTGAAGTTTTCTTGAGGTTGGCTGGTGACCTAGTCTCAATCCAACCTGTTCCATGACTAACTTCATCCTATCATGAGGGTCACCCTGAAGTGTTGAGATTTAACAACCTTTAAACGCTTGACCAGCACCTGCCAACTTTTTCAGCTTTCTCACCTCCAGGATCCCCATTGATAATAGCCCATTTCTACGTAAAACAAGACACGCAAGCATGTATACCTTAACAGCGGCAGTAAACAAGAGATGTCACCGAGTCCTGGCCACAAGAAGGCCCTGTGCGTGCCAGCACCGATTCCCATGGAAACCTGGACTAGGGGAGGGACTGAACCAGCAAACCCCAAGGAATGGGGTCTGTGGGTTGATTCCAAAGTGGAAGACTGTAGCTGCCACTAACAGTTCCCAGTGTGGAATCCAGGGACAGAGCTAAGGACTGGGGTTTTCCACCCCAGGGACTTGTGGTCTGAAAGGCTGGGGGCATGGCTCTGGTGGATCCTTCGTCAGCTCATTTGGGCTCTGGGCAAATCCACCAGCTCAGCTGGGCTCAGGGCAGAGCCTTCTGCCGGCGTAAGCTGACCTGCCCTGTAAAGGAAAGTCAGTTATATCGGGAGCCTGAATGCAGGAAGAGGGAAGCTCAGAACTGAGAGGAACTTACTCACAGACCCTAGGAAATGGCAAACAAGACAGTGAACTCAAAGGGCACACAGGGTACTGTGCCTGTGTTCTTGTTGTCCCCAAATGCCTGCAAGAAATTCATTTTGGATTTCATCACTACCAACCAGTCTGTTAAATAACAAAACTTCAACCAAATAAACATTAAAAACTCTAATTCATGGGGCACCTGGGTGGCTCAGTTGGTCAAGAGTCTAACTCTTGATTTTGGTTCAGGTCATGATCTCACAGTTCATGAGTTCAAGGCCCACACTGGGCTCCACACTGACAATGTGGAGCCTACTTGGAATTCTCTCTCTCTGTCCCTTCCCCACTCACTTGCTCTCTCAAAATAAATAACTAATCTTAAAAAAATTAAAAATCTAATTCATAAATCAGGCAGTATCCTATCTAGCAAGTTGGGGGGGGGTTCAAAGGGCTACAGAAAAGGAAAGGTTTTTTNCCCACCATTTTCCCCCTTCTTCTCCCCCATGGTCCTCCGTTAAGTTCCTCCTAATCCTCCTATACATGCAAACATATGATATTTGTCCTTCTCTGCCTGACTTATTTTGCTCAGCATAACACCCTCAAGGTCCATCCATGTTGCTACACGTGGCCAGATTTCATTCTTTCTCATTGCCATGTAGTATTCCATGGTATAGATAAACCACATCTTCTTGATCCATTCGTCCGTTGATGGACACTAAGGCTAGAAAAGGAAAGATTTTTAAAGGTGGAGAGGGAGCAGAAAAAAGGAATTATTGGTAGAGAATCCATGATTTGGGCTAGGTCACCACCATCCAAAAGGGAACTATCAGTAAAGGGTCTATCAGTAAATTTCCTAGTGCTGGTGGGGAAATTCCCATGTTTACTGGTTAAAGATTACATTCCTGGGGTTTGGAACTGCAATTACTTATGTGTTAAGTCTTGGTTTTCAGACTTGGGGCCTTAACGTAAGTGACACAATTTTGGGCCTATGGTTTCCTTTTTAACATGAGGCTTGATGGAAATTGGGTTGACTTTTCTGGGCAGAGCAGGATTAGGCTCGTCTGGAAGTAGATAGACCTTGTTAGGGTTCTAATGCCAAAAATCCAGAGTTGGCATGTTTGGGGAGAGGGCTGTCCAGGTTTGGAATGTTCTGGGAGGAGAGACTTGGAAAATTTCAGGAATGAGGTCTCTGTAGATTCCTTTTAGGAACTTCTGGGGCTATATTTCAGCTTATTGTGCTCAGCTATAAAATGCATCCTGGGAGGTCAGTGGATGAGCTTTGAGAATTTACAAAACAACCAGAGAAAGAGATCAAACACCACCCTGTGTGGGGCTTGACCTCTGGAATAGCACCCGGGGCTGGGGAGACCAGCCTGCTTTCTGCTAACATCAGGGCACCTGCTTTCTGCCAGCTCAGGTGTTGACGGGAGCCATGCTCTCGGGCAAATCATTTCCCTCTCCGGGTCTCAGGGTCCCCAGGTAAGGTGGGGGTCAGGCCTGTCAGGCTTCAAATGATGGATCCCACGTGAACAGCAAGGAAGTGTCTCTGACATGCCTCTCTTGGCCAATCACACCCTCTGCATCTGTGTGTGCGGTTTGTCTTCCTTTAGAATTAACTAAACTCGTAGGAATGTTACTGATAATGACCCTGCTCTCTGTTTCTATTGTTACTTGAAGATGCTTCCTAAGTATTTGGATTGAGAATGAGGCCTGGCTGACGTTTAGGACTTGGAGGGTCAGATTCGGGGTTGAAAAAAGAATCTGAGCCCTGAGCTTCCTGTGGGACCTGTGTGCCAGCTGTGGGCACTGGGCCTTCCATCGCTTGGCCTGTGGGTATGGACGATTCTGCCTCCTCCTCGGGGTCTTCCCGGGGCAGGCACTCAAACGTGGGCGTTTCCTCCAGCTCGAAGCTGCCCAGAGGCAGTGAGGGGCGGCTCCAGAAGCGTGCCCGCAGCTGCAGCGCTGGGCACAGCACCCTATGCAGGAGATAAAGAGTTAATGACCATGGGCATCAGACAGCACTCTAATTCTTTGAGGCCCATCTTGGAGCCCATCTCCTCTATGCAAACTCTTTGCAAAGGAAAAAAGTGGAGAAAAGCAACCCTTCCTGGTTCTCAACTTGACCGGACCTCTTCTCTGACTTTCGTAAGTCCAGACCAGCTGGCTTATGATTCTCTCCTGTCTTGCATTTAATCATTTCAGGGCTTTTTCAATGAGTTCCCAGATAGGGTATGATCCCTCCAGGGACCTTCATGTCCCCTCCCTGGAGGAGAAGCAAAGGAGTCCCCTTCAGAAGTATCGAGGGGTGTGTCTGTGGATTTGGAGGTTCCACACACTCATTCCCCTCGCCCCGCAGCCCAGCCACACCCTGACTTGTGTGCCCTGCCCACACCTCGCCCTCTTCTTCCCGCTCAGTTGTCCTCAGTGCACACCTTCTCCCTGTGCCATGTGCTCTGTCTGCTTTTTCTTGCCTCTGCTGGCTTCCTGATGAAAATTAAACCCACAGAGGAATTTCCTCTCTGGCATCTACTCCAGGGAAAGCCACTCTCTCTGCTTCCTGCAGCCTGGCTGCTGTCTGCTCTGTGCTGTAAGGACACAGGTAGCCTTGGAGGACTGGAGGGACTTCTGGGTAGCCAGGCATATTTAGAGACACTCAAGCACTTTTAATTTTCGGTGCATTTTATTGCCTCCCGACACTTTCCGCGATCAGAGCTGCCCAAGTCCGTCGATTTGCCAGTGCTCATTCTGTGAGTGTCTCTGATATTAGGATGCATCTTATTTAATGGAAGGCAAGCTCTTCCAGAGAGGGAGCAGGCACTTTGGTTGGGCACCGGAGAACCACTTGCAATTCTTTGGCTGTAGGGCTTTTTGTTTTTCACGCCACATTGGTAGTGCAAATTCAGACTGCAAACCTGTGTCGTCATTAGCATACGGTTCGCTTCTCATTTTCAGAGGCCTCTTTTGACTCCCCTCCACCCGGTGACAAGGTTGAACCTGAAGTCTCCTTGCTGTCCCTCATTGTGAGGCAGCTTCACCACTCAGTACCACCGCCCGGAGCTCCTGGGCATCCTAGCTTTAGGCAGAAGCCTCTAAGAGGCTCACCATCTGGGGCCTGTTTTCTTTCTCAGGGACACAAAAAATGTTTCACTTATAGTTCCTGATAGCTTCGATTTGAAGAAATAAATATGGCTTGTGGTTTATCTATTAACCAGAATTCCTCTGGCCATTCCCGGGAGCAGAATAGTTAGTCTGTTGGGAAACTCCAGCACGGTTGTGGTCGTCCAGAGCCCTCCCATGAGCTTAGTTCACAGGTCCACAGATCAAGGGGACAGTCCCAGGCAACCCAGATATATTGAGTCTCCCCAGTGCCCTTGGGCTGGTGGCCAAGAGAGAGTCCCATCAGAAAGACAAACAGGGACTGGCCACAAAGGTAGGCTGGGCTGTGAGTCCGGGATCCACGTAGCTCCTGCCCTGCGCAGAGGAGGCTCAGGACGAGGGAAAGGGGATGGATGTATGCGTGGCATTCTTACAGGGAGCAGAGACACCTGGTTCAGCTCAGGTGCTGGGGTTTAACCAGGGTGGTGAGAGAGCTTCGGAAGTGACTGAAGTAGGCAGCCTGCCCAGTGGTGACCCGACTCATCCTGCTTTCGCTTCTGTCTCTCAGCTCTCACTGTCATGACCTGCTCACAGCCCGGTTCCCCAGGAGCAAGAAGCGGGCTTGGAGGTCAGTCAGTCACTATCAAAGCAGAGGGTCCTGACTGGACAGCGTTCTCGTGCTCTGCCACCCTTGGGGCCACAAGCTAGTTTACCAAAGGCTACGTTGACTTTGGCACCAATTTCTGCTCAATCAGCTGGGGTCTGGGTCACACGGTACATAGCGCAGAACATCTGATCACCACTTTTTCTCACAAGGGGGTGTTTTTACTGCTTAGGAGATGGGTTCACTCTATGGTGTACACGAAAGTCCCAGGAGGCCTCAGGTAGCACCCTCCCTTGGTGCCCTGAGTTTTAACTGGGGATAGAGGTGATCATGCTTTGTATTTTTTTGTTTCTTTTATTGAGATACAATCGACATACAATATTATATTCGTTTCAAGCATACAACGTAACGGTCTGATATTTGTGTATATTGCCAACAGGCCATTCATGTTTTCTTAGATCTCTTAAGGTCCCTTGGTTGTGACCCTACAGTTCTGTAAACCCCACGGTGCCCATTTCCAGGGGTATCTTCTGCATCACTTTACAAAATGGCATAAATGATAGTTTCATGGATCTGCCATGTCAGGTCTGTGATCCATCCAGAACAATGCTACCCACACGAGGAGCAGCCACGTATGCGTGGACAGGCCTGGTTGGCCGTGGAGGCTACAGTCTCCTCAAATATTACTTCACGTACCCTTGGTTCACGTTCATAAGCCACTCGTAACAACCCATTAGGTGTAGAGTCCAGTGAACTTTTACATTTGTGTATGTCTGGGTCAGCACTACCCAGATAAAAATGGGGAACATTCCAGCACCCTAGCACACTCCCTTGTGTCCCTCTTAGGACCCACTCCCTCCAAAGGTAACCACTGTTCTGACCTCTATCATAGATGATGCCTATTTTTTGAACATCACATACATGGACTTATATAACATGCATTGTTGGCTGTGTGTTGTTTTTTTTTTTAACATACTTGTGAGATTAATCCGTGTCTATCGGGAGTTTGTTTCACTGCTGCAGAATATTCCGCCGCATTGATTTCGTCACCTCACCATCTTGGTATGAGCACTGCAAGCATTTTAATGGAATGACTTACGTTTCCTCTGCATATGTATTTTAAAGCATAGTTGATAAGGCAGTGTGGCAGCTTATGGTGGTTTTTGTCTATAGTTGACATTTCTGGTCTTAGGAATCTTTCTATTTTTACCCTCTACTGCATCTCTCAGAAAAGTTGCTGGCATTGCTTTGCACCCATGTAAAGAGGACTTCCTCGATGTGTTCTAAAAATGTCATCGAGAAAGCCTCAAGGGGCTGGGGTACCTATGTGGCTCAGTCGGTTAAGCCTCCAACTCTCAGTTTCAGCTCAGGTCATGATGTCAGTTTCCTGAATTTGAGCCCTGCATCGGGCTCATGCTGACAGTGCAGAGTCTGCTTGGGATTCTCTTTCTCTCCCTGCCTCTTTCTTCCCCTTCCCTGCTCATGCTGTCTCTGTCCCTCTCAAATAAATAAACTTTTAAAAAATTTAAAAATATAAACCTCAAAGGGGCTAAACACGACTGTATTCTTCTTAACTTGGTTTGTCCTCACTCGGCCACTGTCCTTGCAGCTGGAGGTCTTGTCTCCAGTCACCATGCTCAGTGAGAACACACTGGTGGCCCCGCCTCACATCCCAGAGCTCACATGATGGACACACAGCAGCATGTGAAACCAAATTCTCCCACCTGAGTGCCCTTCCTCAGGGCTGGGCCAATCTGTGCGTCGTCAGGCTCTGAGCCACGCATGGGGATGGGAAAGCAGGCTGGGTGATGACCCACCCGTACAGTCGGTCCACAGCAAGTCTGAAGCCATGCTGGTTGCAGGATGCTGCTGCTCCTCTCCCTGAAGATGCAAGCCTGGGGCTCTGGGGAGTGGGTGCTTAGGGCCCTGGGGAGTGGGTGCCTAGGGCCCTGGGGGGTGGTGTGCTTAGGGTCTTGGGAGGCGGTATGCCGGGGGCCCTAGGAGGTGGGTGCCTAGGGCTCTGGGGGGGTGGTGTGTCAAGTGCCCTGGGAGGTGCTGTGACCAGGGCTCTGGGGGAAGGCGTGCCCAAGGCCCTGGCTCCACATCCCCTTGTTTCCCAGCCTCAGGCCCATGTCCGACCACACATCTAAAAACTGGCTGGACCGTGAGTTCTATATCATCTACACTGGTGGGCCTCAGCTCCTGGTGATTTTGCTTCTCTTCGCAACATAGAAATGCAGTGTGTGTGTGTGTGTGTGTGTGTGTGTGTGTGTAAGTAGCCAGCATAGCTCACTCTTAGCTCTCAGTATTGGCATGTTCCCTCACTCTGTACTCTCTGATTGCACCTGGTCTTGTAGCTAAAACGCTCCTGAGGGGGTTGCCTGGTGGCTCAGTCGGTTAAGTGCCCAACTTTGGCTCAGGTCATGCTCTCTCAACTCTCAGCCCGGGGCCCCTGCTTCTGATCCTCAGTCTCCCTCTTTCTATGCCCCTTGCCCCCCGCTGAAAAAGAAATAAACAAAAAATAAATAAATAACTAAAGGCTCCAGAGGTACTGCCTGTCCAAAGCACAAGTCTGGCTTTTATTTCTCCTGCCAGAGTTCCTTGTTTCCACAATGGCTTCAGGCCTCGCAGACAGGTCTGCGGGCTGGCTGTGCTCACTCGGGAAGGACCCCATCTCATCAGTTTCCTTTGCTCTAACTTGTTGGAACATGGCGAGCGGTGGGGAGGGCGGATGTTGCCGAGCACACGCTGTGGGGCCTTGTCTTCCACACCGGCTGAGCTCCTGAAGAGTTTTACATCTGTCAGGTGCTTCTTTACTGCGGCTCTCATACCAGAGGCGCTGGGGTATATACGGAGCCCAAGGCAGGGTTCCTGTCCCTGGGGACGCTGGGTTAGGGCTCAGGGCACAGATCTCTCCGTGTGTCTTTGCTCTGTCTTTTTCATGTCCCTGCTGCTCCCCGCAGCCCTCAGACCTCACAGCTTAGGGCCCCAGCAGCTGAGGCCCTTGAAGTGTGGCAGGGAGCATACAAGCAGCTCCCGGCAGCCCTTGCTCTGTGGGCAGCTGGGGACACTGAAGTATATGGGGTCTGGAGTGAAGGAGAGGAGCCTCCCGGGCTCCACGTGTCCTTGGGTAAAAGGTGGGGAAGATCATGATTGTGGCTTCATCTTCTCTGCTGCTTGAGCCCGTTCTCCCTGGGCCTCTGGCCGGGGGGGGGGGCAGGAGCCAGGCTGAGAGCTTCCAGGGGGCTTAACAGTGACCACTCAGAGGCGGTTGTAACACAGGGCTCCCTGCCTCTGGGGCTCTGCTCCTGCCGTGTTCACCGAGGACAGATAAAGGGAGTGTCCTTGGCCAGCGGGACTTCCAAATTCCTGCACCAGGACTCCACTGGCCCGCAGGTGAACGAGGTTTTTGTCTCCCCCGCACCTGCAGTCCTAGGTTTCTTTACTTCTGGCTCCTTCTCTCCCTGCCTCCATTCTCAAGAAGTGAGAAGGACCAAGAGTGGCCAGATGAGGCCAAGCAAGGGACGGAGGCAGCGCAGGCCGGTGGTGCCACCTAGGGGAGGAAGTGTCCCCGGCCGGCTGCTGGCGCGAGCACACGCCTCAGTGCAAGTCAACCTCATTTACAGAACCCAGGATTCACTTCCAGGGTAAAAAACGAGAAGAGGAGAAAGGGAAAGGGGAGTCATTGTTCACTTCATAAGAATGATTTCAATGATTTCTCATTTACAAAGCCATTCCCGTTAGAGTCCCTTTGAACACGTATTTTATGTGATTTGATTGAGTAAAACATTTACAGTTTTTTCTCACGAAGGTAGAAGAGATGGCGCTTATGTGTGTGTGGTGAGTGAGGAAAAACTACAATTGGCTCAGTCTTCAGAAAGGCAATACAGACATACTTGGTTTTAGATATTTTTCTCATTCTTATTTAAATCTTTAAGTCATGAAAACGAAAACCGAAGAGTGTTAACAGGAGGAGAAACTGTTCTTTCCTTGTCTGGATCCATCCAGGATGGAGACCACTAATTCTCGATCAAGTCCCACCTAAATGCCAGTGACGTACACACCTGGCTCCAGCCCACGCACCAGAATCCTTCACCTGAGCGTGCATTCAGCATCTCTGCTTGGATGTCTGAACAAACTACTGAACCGCAACCTCCCCCCTCCAACTTGCTCCACACACAGCTTTCCCATCCCAGCTGCTAAGAAGCCCAGAGTCATCCTCCACTCTTTTCTCTCCCAACCAACAGCCAATCCATGAAGAAATCTCAGATTCCCATCTCCAGAGCGTGGGCAGGGTCTGAGACTTCTCACCGCCCTGTGGCTGCCTCTAGGTCTGAGACACTGCTCGTTCCTGGCCAGGATTGTCGCAGGGGCGCGCTCACTAGTCTCCCTGCTTCTGGCTTTGTTCCTCTACATTCATTTCTATAGGGAAGGATGAGGTCTGTCCTTGACTCCAAAGCCTGCAGTGGGTCTGTTTTACTCAGAATAAAAGCCAAAGTCCCTACAAATGGCTTCTCGGGCCCCGCATGCTCTTCACCCAGGTGCTTCTATGACTCCTCTCCGCCCCCTCTCCATCTTGCTCGCTCTGCTCCAGCCACACGGGCTCCTTGCACAAGCACACTCGTGCTTTAGGACCACGACTGGCTGTTTCTCCTACTCTTCTTCCAGACACCTGCATGGCTAACCATCACCTCCTTGAAGTGTTTGCTCAGCTGTCACTCGGTGGGTCTACCCTGGTCAACTACTTTATAATCTTCAAGTCCTGCAATCCATCCGCAAACAGTATTTGCTCAGCTTTCTTGAACTTGGGGTGGAGTCACTGGTGTGTACTTGGGTTAGTTAAATGCAGGGTGCCTATATGCCCCAGTTTGCCTAGGATAGTCCCAGTTTATACTTGTTGCCCCCGGGTTGTAAATAACAGCGTTCTGTTCACTTCTCAACAGTGACGTGGGTTGGATGATCCACTCTATGGTCATGCTAGGGTGGAACTGAGCGGGCTTTCTCTGCTAACGCTTCGCTACCACACATAGTTAGGTTCAAAGTAAAGTGCCCATAGTTGCTCTACTGTTCTCTACTGATCCTCAGCACGAGGCAGCAACACGTTTAGAATTTTGCCCAGTTCTCCATTCCTTCTCTGACGAGAACACACAGGCACGCGTGTGTGCATGGGCAGGCACACAGCCACTTCCACTAGGCTCTGTGGAGACAGACGAGGTAAACTGTGTGAGAGTGGCTGCTTGCCACTTGCTCTACTTCTGTGTGACTTGAGCAACACTCCCATCTTTCATTTTCTTCAAGCATCATCTGCCCGCCCACCCATCCCCTCAACATCACCTAGCATCCACCACGTGCCAGGCACTGTCCTTGCACACGAAGTCCTTGCCCTTATGGAATGTACAGTCTAATGAAGGACATGGGCAAGAAACAATCTAATAAACGAACACGAGCTCAGTAGAGTTCCATAAAGGCCAGTGTGCTACAATTGAGTTGTGGGGAGGGGAACTTAGGGGGAAGAGAGAACCCCTGACTGAGGACAGGACATCTGAGACCTTTAAGATGAGTCGGTGTCTGTCCTGAGAACGGAGAGGAAAATGCATTCCAGGCAGAGGGATGATATGCCACAGCCCTAAAGTATGAAAGAGTATAGCATGTGAGTAGCCAAAGAAAGGCCACATATTTAAAGCACAGGGACCCAGAGGGGAGGAGGGCAAGGAGTCTGGATTTTATTCCAAGTGTGATATAAACCTGTTTCAGGGCTTTGAAGAGGGGTGACCTGATTTACTTTGTCTTTTTTGTTTATTTTTGAGAGAGAGAGCATGAGCAGGGGAGGGGCAGAGAGAGAGGGAGACAGAGGATCCAAAGCAAGCTCTGCACTGACAGCAGAGAGCCCAATGTGGGGCTCAAACCCACAAACTGTGAGATTATGACCTGAGCCAAAGTCAGACGCTTAACTGACTGAGCCACCCAGGTGCCCCTGTAACTTGTATTTTAAAAAGATGCCTCTGGAAGCTTCTTGGAGAATGAAGGGGGCCAAGACTGGAGGTAGGCTTATGGTTATCCAGGCAAGAGATTCTGTTAGCTTGGACTAAAGTGGTGGAGGTGGAGAGAAGTGGGTGGATCGAGATCTATTCTGAAGGAAATGATAAAACTTGCTGATGAACAGGATAGAAGGGGTGAGGGAGAGGCCTCTGACTTGAGCTATTGGAATCATGAAAGGAAGGACTAAGAAGGGTTGGTTGGGTGAAGTTACTGAGTGGGCTGTGTGTAAGAGGGAGGTGCCCAAGAGAAAGGTCTAGAGGGCAGCTAGATAGAATCTGACGCTGGAGGAGAGACCAGTGTTGGGATGGAAATGTGATGGTTCCCAGGACCAGGGATGAAATCACGCAGGGCAGAAGACACACACCCGAGGACCGATCCCAAGAAACTGACAAGCAGAGAGTTATTGGAGGAACAGATGCAAAAGACCAAAAGGAGGGGCACTGTGTCATGTTTTGGAGAAATCAAGTAAGATGAAGGCAGAAAGGTTTCTGGTAGATTCGGCAACATGAAGGTGGCTGGTGATGTTAGAGGGATCTGTTAAGTGGTGGAGGCAACACCGAGTTAGAGTGCTTTGGAGGATCAGCGAATGATTCATACAATTCTTAGTAACACTGGGGATAGACGGAAACTTCCTTTGTTTGGTAAATTGCACCTATCCCACACCTATCATAAGGATCATGGATGCTCAATGGTGAACCAAGGATTTGGCTTTATTTTCCCTTCCCAACATTGCATCAGAGGTCCCAGCCTGGTGTAAAAAGACAGTACAGATAAATAAGGTCGTCTCCATGACCAGAGCTGATACAAGGGTTCAGCAAGCAGCCTAGATGCATAATACTCAAACCCTGTTCATTATTAACAGCCAGTAGAAAATAAAATAGAAAAAAAGATCTTGTTCTTTTTATATCCAAATAAAACTATGCCAAAACTTTATGGGAAAAGGTGGTAAAACTTTACCAAGGCATGTGCTGGGAGATTCACTAGGAGAAGCCTCTTTGCAACTATTTCTCAGTGACAACCCCTGCTGACATGACCAAGGGAACCGATGTCTGATACAGAATGAAGAAAAAGTCATTGGTATTTCTTTGGTCACGGAACAGAGAGGCCCTTGATCAACTGGATGCTAAAGCTTCTGAGAACCAAGACATGATCTGATGATTAAAAAAAAAAACCCAAAAAACAACAAAAAGTTGATGGAGGCAGCGATCAGACTCTCTGGAGGACAGCACCCAAGCAGGAAGCCAGGAAGTGGACATAAAGGTAAGTGGTAGCGTAGTAACACTGAGTGGCATGAACCACAAAATAGTACAGGGTTCTGCAAAAGGGGGAAGAAAATTGGCCTGGAAGCAGCATGGGAGGGCAGTGAGGCCGCTGTCATCCAGGCCTGAGGCGCTGGGGCCAGAGAGAGAAGGCTTATCTGTGAAGGATACTGAAGATGTCCCTGTGTTTACAAGGAGCTTACGCAGTACAGAATTAATAACGGTCACATGTGTATCACTTGTTCCCATTGATCTCACCTTCCTAATCTCCCTGATCCTCAATAGTGGTTCATATATAATCGCAGCAGAATACGGAAAGCTGAACATTTTTATATTTAAATATGTGTAAGCCCCACTTAGGATTCTCTCTCTCTGCCCCTCCCATGCTGTGTGCTCTCTCTCTCCCAAATAAATAAACATTAAAAAAAAAATCATTCTTAAAATGAACATAAATCTTCCTTAAGAAGGTATGTTCCCACTCAGGGGTACCTCAATGGTTCAGTCGGTTAAGATCATGATCTCGCAGTTCATGGGTTCAAGGCTCGCGTTGGAGCCTGGAGCCTGCTTCAGATTCTCTGTCTCCCTCTCTCTCTGCCCTTACTCCACTCATGCTTTTTCTCTCTCTTTCAAAAAGAAATAAACATTAAAAATTTAAAACAACAAAAAAGAAGGTATGTTCCCACTCAAATGTGTTTGAAGACTTAAAATACATAATCAGCACTGTCTTTGTTCAAAGGAAAAACAATTTAGTATACCATTCATTAATATCAGGACTAAGTTCAGGAATTTGCTTCTTGGATATTTATCTCAAAACGAATTATGAACATCACTTAATACAAGTTAAACTGGTTTTCAAAACTTCATAAAATAATACCATTCAACTACAACAAAAAATAACCAATTTAACCAATGGGAAAAGGACTTAAAATAGACCTTTCTCCAAAAAAAGGGATATGAACATCCAATAAGCACAGGAAAAGATGCTTAACATCACTAAGAATTAAGGAAATGCAACTCAAACCCACAGTGAGGTACCATCTCACGCTCATTAGGATGGCTATCATAAAAAATAAACAGCAATCTCTATCAAAATAACACCAGCATTCTTCACAGAGCTGGACCAAACAACCCTAAAATTTGTATGGAACCAGAAAAGACCCTGAATAGCCAAAGCAATCTTGAAAAAGAAAACCAAAGCTGGAGGTATCACAATCCCGGACTTCAAGCTGTAATACAAAGCTGTGATATCAAAATAGTATGGCATTGGCATAAACTCAGATATCCAGATCAACCCAGAAATGGACCCACTAATGTATGGCCAACTAATCCTTGACAGAGTAGGAAAGAATATCCAATGGAATAAACACGGTCCCTTCAGCAAATGGTGCTGGAAAAACTGGACAGTGACATGTAGAAAAATGAACCTGGACCACTTTCTGACACCATACACAAAAATAAACTCAAAATGGATGAAAGACCTAAATGTAAGACAGGAAGCCATCAAAATCTTCGAGGAGAAAGCAGGCAAAAACCTCTTTGACCTCGAGCACAGCAACTTCTTACTCAACACGTCTCCAGAGGCAAGGGAAACAAAAGTAAAAATGAACTATGGAACCTCATCAAAATAAAAAGCTTCTGCACAGCAAAGGAAACAATCAGTAAATCTAAAAGGCAACTGACAGAATGGGAGAAGATACTTGCAAATGACATATCAGATAATGGATTAGTATCCAAAATCTATAAAGAACTTGCCAAACTCAACACCCAAGAAACAAATAATCCAGTGAAGAAATGTATAAAAGACATGAGTAGATACTTCTCCAAAGAAGACATCCAGATGGCCAACCAACACATGAAAAAATGCTCAACGTCACTCATCATCAGGGAGATACATATCAAAACCACCATGAGATACCACCTCACACCTGTGAGAACGGCTAACGTTAACAACTCAGGCAACAACAGATGTTGGCGAGGATGCGGAGAAAGAGGAACACTTCTGCACTGCTGGTGGGAAGGCAAACTGGTACAGCTGTCCCGGAAAACAGTATGGAGGTTCCTCAAAAAATTAAAAATAGAACTACCCTATGACCCAGCAATTGCACTACCATGTATTTATCCACGGGATACAGGTGTGCTGTCTCAAAGGGGCACATGTACCCCAATGTTTACAGCAGCGCTATTAACAATAGCCAAAGTATGGAAAGAGCCCAAATGTCCGTCAACGGATAAATGGATAAAGAAGGTATGGTATATATACACAATGGAGTATTACTCGGCAATCAAAAAGAATGAAATCTTGCCATTTGCAACTACGTGGATGGAACTAGAGGGTATCATGCTAAGCGCAATTAGAGAAAGACAAATATCATATGACTTCACTCACACGAGGCCTTTAAGATACAAAGCAGATGAACATAAGGGAAGCAAAAATAGTATAAAAACAGGGAGGGGGACAAAACATAAGAGACTCTTAAATATGGAGAACAAACAGAGGGTTACTGGAGGGGTGGTGGGAGGGGGGATGGGCTAAATGGGTCAGGGGCATCAAGGAATCTACTCCTGAAATGCTATGATGCATGATATGCTATCTAACTTGGATATAAATTCAAAAAATAAATAAATCACCGAAATAAATAAATAAAACAGAGTCAGGAAAAACAAAACAAAACAAACAGAAAATAGCAAGCATCAGTAAGGATGTGGAGTATCCGATGGAGGCTGATATAGCAGCATATTTTCCACCCCGATGCCTACAAGAGCATGCACAACACCTTGCACACGGTTGGTGAGAGCATAAAACAGGGCAGCCATTGTGGAAAACGGTTGGCAATTCCTAGGAATGTTGAAAACAGAGTTACCATGTGATCCAGCAATTCCACTTCTGGGTGCGCACCCCGACAAACCCACAACAGGGCCAGCATCACTCACAAAAGCCAAGAGGCCGTAGCAACGCACGTGTCCACAGATGGATGGAAAGGTAAACAAATATGCTCTATACACAATGGAATATTCTTCAGTCTCTTTTTAAAATGTTTTATTTGTGAGAGACAGAGACAGCAAGAGTAGGGGAGGGGCAGAGAGAGACGGAGACACAGAATCTGAAGCAGGATCCAGGCTCTGAGCTGTCAGCACAGAGCCCGACGCAGGGCTCGAACCCACGAACCGCGAGATCATGACCTGAGCCGAAGTCAATCGCTCAAACGACTGAGCCACCCAGGTGCCCCTGTTCTTCAGTCTTAAAAAAGAAGCAAAGTCTGACACGAGCTACGACACAGAGGACATTCTGCTGGTGAAATAAGCCAGTCACAAAAGGACAAGCCCTGTATAATTCTATTTGTGTGAGGCCTTGGGTAGTCGGATGTTTAGAGGCAGACTGTGGAATGGTGTTCGCAGGGGGCTGCAGGGAGGGCACGGGGGACTCAGAGTCTCAGCTCTGTGAGATGCAGAGAGTTCTGGAGACCGATACTACCGGTGCCTGCACAACAACGTTAATGTATTTAATGACACTTAAATGCAGTCGACGGTAAATTTTATCTTACGTGTATTTTACCTCAATTAAAAACTTTTAAAAATCCAAGAGATAACAGGAAAGGATTAGCTGAAGTTAAAGCAGTATTTATTCAATTTTCTTGCAATCGTATTCTATAAGGCATAAGTGGCGATTATTTGGCATTATACAAATTCTTTTAAGGCCTCTGTAGTTGGATTTTTGCTCAGAGATAGATCTCATCTGGTGCAAATCTGAGAACTTATTTACTCTGGCGTGGGCCCTTACAAGAGACACGTCTTTGCCTCACTATCCCTTAATCAAGCTCTGTCACTTTCAGTAGAGGGCATGTATGGTCTTGCAGCTGCTCTGAAGGTCACCTGGCCCCCTGGGGCCCTGGCCCCGCGAAGTGCGAGCGGGTCTCGGTGGGCTCCCAGCCTCTCAGGCCGTGCTCTCGATGATAACCGCAATGCCCTGGCCACCTCCGATACAAGCGGATCCCACAGCATATTTTCCACCCCGACGCCTACGAGAGAAAGCAGTGGTAGAAATCCACTCGAATAAAAAACGAACAGAGGTAATTTGAAAATTAATTAAATAGAATTCATAATGGTCACATCTACGTTATTCATTCTCACTCAGCTCATGTCAATCTTTTCCCCAATCCTCAATTTTGGTGTAGAGTCGCAAGAGGAGAAAGAATTTAGAAAGCAGAATACTTGTATGAGAAGAAAGTGGTAATGCGGAAGAGGGAGGCCGAGAAGCAAACAGAGAAGCTGAGGTGTGCCCTGCAAAGGGAGAGAGACAGGAGGCCGTGGAGACGGATCGGAAGCTGAGGGAGGAGTGAGCAGTCAGCCTCTTTGATTTTTGTGGTTTCGGATTTTTATGGCACCTTAGAGCAAGTGCAATTAGTGAAGTTTGTCCGTGTGAAGGGGCAGATCATTTAGAAGCAGTTCATGTCCCTTTCATAAAAATTACACTCCTTTGGACCACAATCTGTTCCCATTCCTCAACCTAACAGAACGACCCTGAGAAAGCCACCTAGGGACTCTGTGGTGCATGTTGCTCACTTCAATTCAATGAATTACTTATTAAGTGAAATGAGTCCCGTTTACCTTAACCTTAGGTTAACCTTAGGTTAAGGTAACAGAGTGATTGTATTTGGCTGACATATGTGGTCTTGTTTGCAATGTTCCTAACAGAGAGAAATGGTCCAAAACACACAGCACCGGAGGAAGAGCTCGTCTCTTAGGACTGAAAGCCCTCCACACAGAGGGCTCCTCCTGGAACCCTGGCAACAGGGACGGAAACACTTGGCTCAGACCCAAACCAGCAGTTTGCTTCAGCTTCTTAAATGACAGCATCTAGATGGGAACCCTCCCAATATGTTGTTTGGTTTCCTAAGTAGTTTTATCTCACTCTTGTCATGGGCACTAGAGTGCAAGCGCCATGAAGCCCGTGGCCTCGTGAGCGCCGACTGCTGTGTCCCAGCGTCAGGTTGGGGGGGGCAGCGCCAGGAGGGGGCACGCGCTGAGGGACTACACCGAGCCCACGGCAAACATGAGGAAGCACGCATATTCAAGTGCAGGGCCACTAAAAAGTCAACTGAGTTGTTTCTAATCTCAGCCAAAAGGGGGATAACTTATTTCTGGTGAGAAGCAGTACAGGGGGATATAAGGAAGGATGAAAAATGTTAGACTGCTCTGGGGAAACCTAAATCTATGCATTTTACCAAAGATGGCAAATATAAATTGTTGCATTTTATCTAGCAAATACCTTAATTCGTGAACCAGGTGCGCCATAATTCTCGTTCCAGAACCTCCCAGTGGGTGACCCAAAGCAATGGCTCCGCCATTCACATTGGTTTTACTTGGGTCAAGGTCCAAACTCTTCTGAACTGCTAAGTACTGAGGAGCAAAAGCTTCATTCACCTAAAGATAATCAAAACACTGGTAAACATCCTTATTCATAAGTTGCTTTTCAACCGAAAATTCTCCAGGCCTACTGATGGCTAATTTTGCTCTTTCTTTTTTTTCTATGTAAACTACCTTGCAGTGTTATTTTAGTTTATCTTCAACCACTCTTTGTAAAGACATCAGGTTTGAAAACGGGTATATTTACTAACTTAACCTTTAAGTCCACTGCATCCCTTGGAGAAAAATTTTCAGTAATGTTATAAACAGATACGTACTAGAGGCAGCAGGAGATGGTCCAGTTTCTGGACCCAGAGGGACGGCTCCAATCTTGGCTGAGTGCATGTTCTTTAAGCTCTTGACACTGAGATTCCCTCAACAGTAAAATGTAACTGTAGTACATCCTAAGAGTTACTGTCAAGATTAAGTGAAATCATGGGTTAAGTGTCTAGTGTAGCACCTGACATATACCAGCTATTCAATAGATGGTTGCTATTAGTATTATTACTGCGTACTCCTTGCCATACTTCCTGGAAGAAACTGACACACAACAAAGGATAAGCCTTCAGAGCCAGACACACAGAATGGTTACTATGCTGACAGTGGGCAGATCTGAAAAGTATCATATTGTATTTACTTGACAAGGTTGGCTATGAGGATTACCTTTCTTCAAGTTCATGGTACTATATTTTCATATGATCTTAGCTAGAAAATTGTAGCAGTAGGAAAACAGATTTTAAGAGATGTAACTTTTACAGAGTCGAGATCAAAATCCAGCTGTGTTCTTTCCTACCATATTTTCTTTTTTCCCAAGATGGTGCTTTGTTTGTCCTTTGATCCCACAATATTTTTTCATTTTATATCGGGATGCTTACGGCAGTACTAAGAGACCGGAATACGTCGTGAAACTAGGTTTTTGAACTGAGGAAACACTACTACATGATCATTACAAGTCCCAAAGACAATCATATCAAGATATTGAGTGCTATGTCTTTGAGTACATATACATCTATAAATGATTATGAACAGCTTTGCAGAGCGGACAAATTTAAACAGAATTAATTAAGTGTGAAATCTAAAGTCAGAAAATCAATGACATTATTTGCTAATACAAATACGGTCATTAATTAGCCCCCTTGAGGCTCTAATAGAAGAAGAGATTTAAGGATAAGATGTTTGCCTAAAACCATGGTTTGCTGCATGAGAGATGCCCATGCAGGAGACCACACCTGTGCCAGAGTGTGCCCCTTCTTCACCAATTTAAAAAGAGAAGTTTCTGGGGCACCTGGGTGGCTCACTTGGTTAAGCGTCTGACTTCAGCTCAGGTCATGATGTTACAGTTTGTGGGTTCGAGCCCCACGTCAGGCTCTGTGCTAACAGCTCAGAGCCTGGAGCCTGCTTTGGATTTTGTCTCCTTCCCTTTCTGCTCTCCCCTGCTTGTGCTCTCTCTCTCTTTCTCTCTCTCTGTGTCTTAAAAATAAATAGTTAAAAAATTTTTTTTTACTAAAAAAAATAGATTAGTTTCCTTTGTTATATTAGTTATCTCTCAATGTCAAGCAGCATATGTTTAATTACCTAAAATTTTCAAATACTCCCCAAATGTAAAATGTATATGACCCAGCTTGAAGTATTTTCTTTTCCACTCCTACTTTTAATTATGCTACATACTTAAGATGCCTTTGCTCTAACCTAACATTAAAAAAAAATCACCATACCAATAAACTTAACTTTTCTATGCAAAAAAATATGACATCCAAATCTAGCCACAACTATGGTGTAAAAGATAAATTTGGGGAAGGGGGAGTTTTAACTAGGGGAGAGGGCAAGAAACTTCTAGATTTGGCATGAGATACTGATTTCTATTATGTCAATTCTTTTGCTTGTATTTTTTCATTTTAATCTGTAAAAGAAGGTTTAAGTTATTGATTTCTTACCCACCTTATTATAATATTCAATTGAATTCAATAAACATATTAATAATCTAAAATGCAGTAGTCTTATAAGGGCCTAAGAATTTTCTAGGAATTCATATTTTAGTAGGAAAAAAATCAGGCTGTTTTAATTATTCAAATATACATGTAGCACTTTAATCAGGTAGAGAAAGTACCAACTCAAAGCATGTAATGAAAAGTAATACTTATTTAGATGCACATCATTTGGAAAGGCTAATAGCACTAAGATAAAAGAGCTATAAAACACCAAATAAAGTCATTTATGCTGTAGAAGTTGATGGTTTACTCATGTAAAAAAAAGCGTAACACTTACCTCAACCAAATCCATGTCCTTAAGACTCCGTCCTGTTTTCTTCAATGCCCCATTGATAGCAGGGACAGGGCCTATATAAGCACAAAAATCGATTTCATCTTATATTTACTTAAGTATCAAATTTCTTCTTCTTTACTAAACAGGAAATTCAGGAAGAAATAATGTGACAGTTATTAGTAGCCACAGTTCTTACTACCTTCCTAGCACTTTATTCAATGATGTGACAATAAAAAAACAGAAAAGAGAACCCGAGGGAAAAGCTGGTAATGCAGTCCAATTGTATGTGGGAGGCTCACATGAGGAGTTCTACCATAAACAGCTTTATTAAGCGTTCAGAAAGCTAAAGGAGTCCTGGCTGCGGTTTTGCAGTCAATTGCAGATCATGCTTCATACCACATGGCCGGGCAGACCGAGTGCTCTCCTGGATACAAATCACATGTATTCCTAGTACAGAAGTGATCATGGCTACTCTCTGAATCTGCAGGCCCATCTGGAAAAAAAGCAAGAAGCAGCAGTAGCGTCTCCACACAGGCACAGCAAGACAGAAAGCCATGAGGCACTTTACAGAAAAGGTATCTGAAGCAAAGAGGTGTTATAATGCCAACAGCAGGCAGAGAATTTTTTCAATGTTTATTTATTTTTGAGACAGAAAGAGACAGAGCATGAGTGGGGGAGGGACAGAGAGAGAGGGAGGCCCAGAATCCTAAGCAGGCTCCAGGCTCTGAGCTAGCTGTCAGCACAGAGCCCAATGTGGGGCTCGAACCCACAGACGCCAAGATCATGATCTCAGCCGAAGTCGGATGCTTAACCAACTGATGACCCCGTAGGCAGAGAATTTAAACAAAACAAAACCCCAAAAGTTCAGCTCCCAGATTACTGATGATCACCAATGACAGTTTAATGCTGCTCATAATTTTTAGGTATATTGACATTTTTTCCCAAAAGGTAAAAAAAATCTGGCTAAAGAAGATTATCTACTTCTTTATCTGTTCATAGAGAATGAAATTGCCATTAGTATCTAAAAAAAAAATATGTGGTAGGTTCTGATTCATTCAAGTAGTCAAATATCCTGCAACAAGTTTCATGAATATGCCTGAGGAAAAATGGGAAATCAGTCTTTACAAGAAAAGCATAGTGCAACCTAAATACAATGTAATGTGTTTTGTCACCTAGTTAAAATGTTCTCTGGACAAGTCTGCTTATTGGTTAAGGGCCGCCGGTTAGTGCTTTTCAATTTGAAGAACAAGTTTTACGCTTTCGCACAGAACCCAGTTCCAGATTCTTTTTGTGTCTCTAAAGCACAAAAACAGGATGGAGAGTCAAGGAGAGCATCAGTTTCCCAGCATGGTCAGGGGTGAAGTATCCTGTGAAAGGCACACAGAACTAAAAGCTGAAGATGTAACACCTACCACCCTATGCACTTCTTGTCCTCATATCCATAGTAAGCATGACTCAACGTGTTCTCATTAACCTAGAATCATGACAATATCCTGGGCCACAACTTGAGTTTTAAAGGATGTTCCCATAACACTATTATTTACTGGAACTCGGGAAGTTATTGTATTCTCATTGGGCAAAGGAGAGCTCATTTCTAGTCCTACCACTAATTTCTAGTCCTACCTAATAGCTATGTAACTTTGGGCACATTTTTTGGGCTATAAGCTTCTCATCAGAAGTGCTCTGGCTTTTAACCCTTTTCTTTCTAACCACTGTAATCCTTTCTATGAATAAAGCCCAATAAAAGATAAAGTCAGAGCTGCTACAGCTAAAGAGGTTCCAAGCTTCACCTGCCATCACCGGCAAGTTCCAGGGAGCACTGTCTTTCCATATGTGTCCTTCCTTGGAGACATTACTGTTTCCTCCACGTCCTGGCTTTCCCCCTTTTTCAAGGTTAGTAGCTACTCTACAGGGCTAAGGATTGATTGATGTTGGAGAACTGCATAACCAAGGAAACTACTCTTAGAAACTGGATTGATGAGCAAATCCCCACCACTCAATAACCACTCTCTCTTGCTTGTTCGTCTGGTGCATTTCATGTAGTTAACTTGTTTAATCTCATACAACAACCAATAGACAGCTGTCTAGGTGAAGGGACATTTGACACTATGGGGCATTTGGGATATATGGCTCTGTTCAAGCCCTGAGTGGGGGAAAAATCAAGCCTTCCACAATGATATTCGTTGTACTACAGGCCAACATCCAGAACCTGGAAGAGAAGGAAGGAAAACTACATTTTCTTTGCTCACTGCCTATGTTAATATAACAGAACCTAGTAAAAATTGAGGTTAAACTGAAAAAGAACTACAAAATAACTAATTATCTATATCAGATAAATGTGATTGATCATCAAAGCCATCTACAGACACACTTAAAAAAAAAAACCCCACACTCCCAGGCTCCACCCTGGAACTACTGAAAGACGCAGGATTATGGGTAGATTTTGATGATCACTTGGGGTTGGGAACCACTGTTCTAGACACTGAAATGATAAATGCCATACCAGTATACAGATGTTTAATTTTTTAAGCTACTTTCCATCTCTAAGACAAAAGCTGATGTTTTATTAATAGCAAGTAGCTGAAAGCTAATAAGCTTTTAAGCCTGTAACATACAAAAAATGGACTTTTTAAAAAAAGTTTATTTATTTGAGAGAGACAGAGACAGCGCAAGCAGCGAAGGGGCAGAGAGAATCCCAAGCAAGCTCCGTGCTGCGAGGGCAGAGCCGGATGCGGTGCTCAAACTCATGAAATTGTGAGATCATGACCTGAGCTGAAACCAAGAGTCAGAAGCCTAACCGACTGAGCCACCCAGGCACCAGGCAAAAAACTGACTTTTATCAGATATTTACATAGCTTAAAGTTTTAGTTAAAGTAATCTGAAACCCACTGAAACCTGACAAAGTATGGACATGCCAGCTTTCTTTTTTAGGAATTCTGTAGAGATAAATCTTCTCTGAAGGACTTGGCAGCAAATGTGGCCGGGTATTAAATTAGTCCCAAATTAGCATAATGGAATTACTCAAGTAGAACCTTTGAGGTTTACACTGAAGGATCTCTGAGAATGCAGGTCAGCAACAGGTCATACTCCTTCTAGCTTGGGACCTAATTAAAAAACCAGTTAATTAGTTGGAAAAGGCCTAACTAAGCTCATAGAAAAATCTCTGGACCTATCAAGAATCTGAATGTAGCCATAGTGTAGGCTTTTCTTTGGGATATGAGGGTACAGGTGGGATACGTCAAAGCCTCTGGGCATGAACAGTCTTGTCAGTGAGGCCCCTCATCAGTTCTGAGGATGACACGAACCAGTATAATTCAGCATCATCTGCAGTTCCTGGAGTGCATCCAGTGAAAAGCTTTTTGTTCTTCTAATTCATATTTTTCAAGCCAAGAAAGAGTATACAGTTGGCCCTTGAACAACACAAGTTTGAACTGTGTAAGATCCACTTACAGGCAGATCTTTTTGATAACATAGTCTAGTACTATAAATGTATTTTCTCAGTAACATTTCGTTTTCTCTAGTTTATCCTAAGAGTACAGTATGTACTACACCTAACATACAAAATACGCATTAATAGTTTATGTTATTGGTAACGCTTCTGGGCAACAGCAGGCTATTGTAGTTAAGTCTTGGGGGAATTGAAAGTTACACTTGAATTTCGACTGTATGATGGCGGGGGCCCCTAACCCCGCATTGTTCAAGGGTCAACTATACACATTTCTAGGCGGTTCTCCTGCTAATCTTTCCCGAGTGAGATACACTGTAATTCTGCATTTTCCTATTAAGGCCCAGCTGAGCCAGGTGGACAGGACTTTGACTTCCCGAGGCAACATGGCGAGAAGAGCACTGGAATGAGAGAGGCCCTTTTCCCACCCAGGCTCCATCACCTACTGGTCTGGAACTTTATAAGACAACCTCCCTGAGCCTCCATTTTCTCATTCACAAAGGGGCTGTGGGAAGAGGAAGTGAGATACACCAGCGACCGTGTGCAGAACACCCAGCATTCAGGAATCTCTGTTTCGCCCCAGGATCCCTCCCCCATCGCGTGTTCTCTCATCTTGTCACCACCTTGTAATCCTTCTCTGTTCTATTCTGGGTTTTAAATCTCTCAAATGAACAATGAGACATGATTACCGCCCACAAGGAGTGTGTACAGTCTTGGTTTTCCTGTTGTGCTTGGCACCATTTTTCATGAAGATGAGTTGTTTAAACGACTGATTGCCAATCTCCTTTTCTCCACAAGTGACCTTGATTTGACTATTGTTTCAGGTATCTGAACTCCAAACAAGAGTTGTCTCTGGAAACCTAACAGACCAGTCTGTTCTACTGCAAACTTACCAATACCCATGATAGAGGGATCACATCCAGACACAAAATAGCCCACAATTCTTGCGAGTGGTGTGAAGTTATGTTTTTTAACAGCATCTTCACTAGCTATGATAACAGCTCCGGCACCATCGGATACCCCCTGGGAAACAAAAACATAAGATTAATTAGAGGGCGAGAGGATCCAGTTAATTAAGATCTGAACTAATGGAGCAATGTTAGGATTATGGTAATACAGAAGCAGCAGCACCATAACTTGGGAGATAGTAAGTAGTCCTGGCAGTGCTGGGGGTGAGGGGTCAGAAACCGACTAGGGCACAGAATACAACCTCACCAAAGGAAAACAGGAAACTGGCAAAGAGGCACTTATATCCAAGAAACAGTTTATTTATTTTGAGAGAGAGAGCAGGGGAGGGGCAGAGAGAATTCCAAGCAGCTCCGAGCTGACAGTGTGGAGCCTGATGTGGGGCTTGAAGTCAAACTGTGATATCATGACCTGAGTTGAAACCAAGAGTCAGATGATTAACCGACTGAGCCACCCAGGCTCCCCTATGAACACTATTAATTTAAGCTAAATAATTAAAGACTAGTATGAAAAGTATCTCAAAGATATCTCATGATTACTTTGGACTGAACACAACAGGAAGAGTTCAAGAGTCAAGGTAGGTGCTACCTACCGATGCATTCCCTGCAGTAACGGTTCCTTCCTTCTTAAATACTGGAGGAAGCTTATTTAACTGCTCCAGGGTTGTTTGGGGCCGAGCATGTTCATCTATCTGCATCATCTGTTTCCCCTTCTTAGTCTTCACCTCTATTGGTGCCATCTCATTATTAAAGTAGCCAGCATCATTAGCTGAAATAGGAGAGTGACCACCATAAGAATGGGGAAAAAAAAGATATAAGAAATGAAATCAAACACATCCTTCAGTGTACCTTCTGGTCTACCCTTTCCTCACAGCCCTACTTTAAAATAAGGCTTTACTACATGTACAACTTACCTTGCTTATTGGAGGATTTAATGTACTGCCATGAATCTATACAAATGCATTCTGCTTCTTTTTTAAATTGTAAGTTTGATCTTTTTTACTACAATGTTTTTATAAGGTACTGCTAGACTATTAGCAGTTCTAGGCTGTTAGCTACAGACAGAATAGCACTAAGTAAACTTAAGTCTTATTTAAACTTCTCTGGGTGAGATAAGAAGTAATTTAAAAGTTACCAAGTTGTACAACAATAATGTATTGGACACTTAAAAATATGTTAAGAGGGTAGATCTTATGTTAAGTGTTTACCACAGGAAGAAAAAAGAAGTGGTCTCTACAGGAAGTGACCAATGTGTCATAGTGACGTCACCACGTCATCTATAACTGAAATTTAATGACAAGCAACCTGAAGAAACTATATGAGCTACTACTGACATGTTCCAAGTAGAACAGCGTGCCTACTTCCACCTCCACCAGCTCGAATGGACTACAGTAATCTGACGCTTCAGAAATAGGACAAGCCCGGAGTGGTACCACCTTAATTTTGAAATCACTTTCCAGCAAGCTAAAACACTTCCCTTATTTGGTTTTCAAAACTTTATTAGGGAAAAAAGGGAAGGCAAGTATTTTTAATCTCCATTGTACAGATGCTCAGTGAATACATGACAGAGGTCAGATAACTTGTGTGTGGCCAAGACAGAAAGAGAACTGCTGATCCTGACCTCTGAACCAGCACCCTCGCACTCTAAATGTGTAGCTCAAAACCGCAGAGAATGAGTTGGCCGGCATCGGCTGCATCTCACTCATCCCTCTGAAATGCTACAATGGGCTTTATTCTCACTATTCTAAGTATTTAACATCCCTAAATGAGAGTTTCTGCTCGTTTATAATAGTTTAATTAAAAAAAAATTTTCAGGAGACGAACAGACTTCTTCGACCCACGATCCTGATGAAAAACCGCTGTCGTGGTGCCCACCTGGGACTGGCCCGACAGTGGGTAGTATTATACCAAGGACACTGTGGGGCTGGCTGGGGACTGGTTCTACGTCCTCCCCAGTCGGGGGCAGTGATGCTCAGTTAGGAACGGGAGGAAGCCACAAAAGGATACCCAGTGGGTCCTTTCCATACATTACCACCCCTTCCCTGTGAATACGATATGCCTCACAGAGGACAACCCCCTCTCTCACAGTGTGTCAGAGCTGCAGTGCTCTGCTGGCCACAGAACCAGCTCAGGACAAACTGCAAGTGTCTAGGTAGGGTCAGTTAACAATGCCACTTTTTAACTAATACTATTGGTTTTCAAAAGAGAAACTTCTGGTGAATTTTGCAGTCATTAATAGAATACCCAACCATTTAAAAAACAAAGGAATGAAGAAAAAATGTGATTTTCAAAAGGTGTAATTTAAAAAAAAATTTTTTTTTTTTAACATTGATCCATTTTTGAGAGACAGAGGGTGAGTGGGGGAAGGGCAAAGAGAGAGGGAGACAGAACCCGAAGCGGGCTCCAGGCTCTGAGCTCTCAGCACAGAGCCTGACGTGGGTCTTGAACTCACAGACCGTGAGATGGTGACCTGAGCCGAAGTCGGACACGTAACCGACTGAGCCACACAGGCGCCCCATCTAAAGGTGTAATTTAAAACAAATATTTGACCGTTATCATCTGAAATGAAAAAATAAAATCCCTTCTTTTTTTTTTACATTGAGGTACAACTGACATGTAACATTGTATTAGTTTCAGGTGTACAACAGAATGACTCAATGTTTGTAGACACAGGGTGGCAAAATGACCACCGTGATAAGTCTAGTTAACATCTGTCCCCATACACAGCTACAAAGATTTTTTTCTTGTGATGAGAACTTTTAAGATCTACTCTCTTGGCAACTTCAAATACGCAATACAGCATCGTTAACTGTGGTCACCATGCTGTACATTACATGGCCATGACTTACTTGACAACCTTTACTCTATGACTTCTTTTATTTTATAACCTTTGACGCCCTTTACCCATGTCGCCCACACCCATAGTTTCGTATAGATATTTATAATATCCAATTTCACTGACCAGCTTTCCACCTCTGCTGGGACTGCAGGGCGTACTTGTCACAGTCTTCTCTGCTTATATTGTGTTTCGCAGCAAGATTTTCGGCAGTAATTGCCATGGGGATTTGGATATGCTGATCTGTTAATCCTGTCCACAAAGTATCTTCCAGCTATTAAAAGAAATTCATAATAAGATGACCTGTTAAAGCGTATTTTTTGAAAGTAATCTGCTATAAAATCTTTACATTTAAATAATAGTTCTAAGAAAAGGAAAGTAAAATTAGATTTTATGATAGCATTTACTACTATTCATTTTTGGTTCTGCGACATTATAAAAAGCACCCGGTCATTATAAAATGCACACATTTCCCCTCTCTCTGAACGAAGGGGCTCTAAAGAGTGCTAAATGTACAGGGAGAGAAGACAGGAAGTCAACCTATAGTCAAAAATTGCACCCTCAAGGCCACATCTTGTTAAGAAACCGAACACTGAGTTCTCATGCAGTGTTGCCCTGGGGCCACCTTTGTGAAGCACTGCTCTGAGCTGTGTAGGAAGAGTGTGTCTGTGCCCTTTTCACCCTGCGCCTTCGTGACAGGAACAGCTCCATCTACCAGTTAGTGTGAGGTTGAAGTGAACCTGGGACAGGTTTCTTGAGAACAGAAAAAGTTGTTACTTATTATCCAATTAGTTGGTCTCTGATAAGTGTGCCTCCGGTTTCTTCTAGACCACCTCATCGCCTTTGAGTCACTGGCCTGTCTTTCCAAAGGCTTTCTCAAATATAGTTGGTGTCTAAAATACTACCTTATATCTTCTACGTCTTATTCCTTCCGACTTTCAAAACGACCGGGTGAAGAACTGGGTTGAGTAGTGTAAATCCTTCATTACTGTTGGAAAATGCTAACAATATAGAATGTCACAGGAGAGGGGCAGCATATTCTTTACCAGTACTTTACCAGCACTGTCATTCCTATGCCGTAGTTCTCAAAGATGTGAAGATCAGTTTTTGTCTGACTGATTTAGGACAATATAATCTATATTCAAAGAGAATGTTTAAAAAAACAACAACAAAGAGAAGGTTTCCTGTGATGAAGAAGTTATCTATTCGTTGGAGATTGCTTCAGAAATATAACTTCCATAAATCACAGTAAAGTTTTAGTTACTGGGTTTCCCAATTATTCAGTAGAGAAATTAATTAATTCAAGCTCCACCTATCTTTTGATCTGACTCTTCCCTTCCTCCATTCTCCAAGTGTTAATTCTACTACCAGTGTGTGGAGATAAAAGTCTAATGTGGGCTTTTTAAAATGTTGGTTAAAAGTCAAAACTAAAAACCAAACTGGGCTTTTGAAATAGTTCACAAATTTCAGATCATTCGTATCTTGTCAATCCCCTATTAATGACATTCTTTCAAACTTTATTTTCTCTCTCCCAAAATGGTGTTACTAAAATTATTAGCATAACAGCATGACAAATAATTTTTAAACACGTTAGTGGTTCCAACCTTGAGATCTGATCCAAACTTGGTTCCAAAACGCATGTTTCTGACACAGTAGGGAGCCTGGCTCATGCTTTCGGTTCCTCCACACAAGACAACTTCAGCATCCTTCACACAAATTTCCTATGTGAAAACAAATGAGCAACAACAACCAAAAACCTTATGTTGTGGCAGGAGTATGTATTTAGCAGTAAACTACTAGTACATCTGATGAGTTACATGTCCTTGTTTACAGTGCCTCAAAAGGAAATACTTGTAAAGTAACTTGTAAAGCAAATGCTAAAGCATCTATTTCCTAAGACACAAGGGGAAGAAAAACTAACAGACTTCAATTGTCTGGGCACAGTGACAAATTCTACCTCTGTGTTGGTAAGGAATGATAATTCCGACTCAATATATATCTTGAAAATCAGCAGAGATATTAATGCCTGGCATAATACACATTGTAAGCTGATGATAAAGAACAATTCCTTTAAAAAGACAAAAGTAGGGGAGACTGGGTGGCTCAGTCGATTAAGTGTCCGACTTCAGCTCAGGTCACGATTTCACAGTTCGTGGGTTCGAGCTGTTTGCTTACAGCTCAGAGCCTGGAGCCTCCTTCAGATTCTGTCTCTCCTCTCTCTGCCCCTCTCCTGCTTGCAGTCTGCCCCTCTCTCTCAAAAATAAACATTAAAAAACATTTTTTTAAAAGACAGAAGTAGAATTTATCCTTATATTAATGGATGAGCCTGAAGCAGACCACAGATTTACAAGGAAGGGGTTAACTGAGGGGGCTCATAAAAAGAAACCCATTTCATTCTTCTTGCTGTCCACTATTTGCATTTCTTAGAAAAGCAGCAAATAATAAGCCTTCACAGAGCCCAGTTTTCATAGTGACTGCTAGGAAAATCAGGATCACTGTTTCAGTTATATCATTATAGAAATAGATTAACCTGAAAATAATTAATTCATTACAATTTATCTGTGTCTTTCATCCTGTAAAAATATGAAGACCTGGACAAATAAAATTGCATATCACTGTATCCCTTTTCCCTGTGCTCAAGGGAACAAATGCAATTACCCAACTATCTCTTAAAAATGAATACATTTATCTTCTTTTTAAATTTAAATTTAAATTAGTTAACATACAGTGCAATATTGGCTTCAGGAGCAGAATTCAGTGATTTGTCACTTACGTACAACACCCAGTGCTCATCACAAGTGTCCTCCTAGTACCCATCCCCCATCTAGTCCATCTTCTACCCACCTCCCTCCATCAACCCTCTCACTAAGAGTCTCTTGTGGTTTGTTTCCTCTCCTCCCCACTTCCCTCTACCACTTTCCATATTTATCTGTTTTGTTTCCTAAATTTCATATGAGTGAAATCATACAGTATTTGTATTTCTCTGATTGACTTATTTCAATACATTCTAGCTCCACCCATGTCATTGCAAATGGCAAGATTTAATTATTTTTGATGGCTGAGTAATATTCCATCGTGTATTTATACACACATATATATGTATGTGTATATATATATATATGTATGTATATATATATACCACATTTTCTTTATCCACTCATTAGTGGATGGACATTTGGGCTCTCTCCATTGTTTGCCTGTTGCTAAACATTGGGGTGCAGGTATCCTTTCGAATTTTTGTATGCTTTGGGCAAATACCTAATAGTGAAATTGCTGGATTGTGGAGTAGTTCTATTTTTAGTTTTTTCGAGGAACCTCCATACTGTTCTCCAGAGTGGCTGTACCAGTTTTCATTCCTACTGTTAGTGTAAGAGGGTTCTCCTGTCTCTATGTCCTCACCAACATCTGTTGTTTCTTGTGGTATTAATTTTAGCCATTCTGACAGATGTGAGTATCTCCTTGTGGTTTGGATTTGTATTTCCCTGATGATGAGTGATGAGCATCTTTTCACATGGCCATCTGGATGGCATCATTATGCCATCTGGATGTCTTATTTAGAAAAGTGTCTATTTGTGTCTTTTGCCAATTTCTTTTTTAAGTTTATTTACTTAGAGAGAGAGAGAGAGAGAGAGAGAGAGAATCCTAAACTGGATCCACACAGTCAGCACAGAGCCCGACTCAGGGCTCAATCCCACGAACTATGAGATCATGACCCAAGTCAGAAGCCTAACTAACTGAGCCACCCAGGTATCCCCTGCACATTTCTTATCTGGCTTATTTGTTTTTTGGGTGTTGAGTTTGACAAGTTCTTTATAGATTTTGGATACTAAACTTTAATCAGATGTTGTTTGCAAATATCTTCTCCCATTCCATAGGCTGCCTTTTAGTTTTGTTGATTGTTTCCTTTGCTGTGCAGAAGCTTTTAATCTTGATGAAGTCCCAATAGTTCACATTTGCTTTTGTTTCCTTTGCTTCAGTGACACATCTTAGTAAGAAGTTTCTTTAGCTGAGGTCAAAGAGGTTATGGCCTACATTCTCCTCTAGGATTTTGGTAGTTTCCTGTCTCACATTTTGGTCTTTCATCGATTTTGAATTTTTGTATATGGTGTTAAAAAAGTGGAATTTTACCAACAACACTATTCTTGAAGAGACTGTCTTTTTTCCATTGGATATTCTTTCTTTTTTTGGTTTAGATTAGTTGACCATATAGTTGTGGGCCATTTCTGGGTCTTCCATTCCATTCCATTCTATTGGTCTATGTGTCTGTTTTTGTGCCAATATCATATTGTCTTGATGACTATAGTTTTGTAATATAGCTTGAAATCTGGAATTGTGGTATCTCCAGTTTTCTTTGAGTTTTTCAGGACTGCTTTTGCCATTCGGGGTCTTTTGTGGTTCCATACAAATTTTAGGATTGTTTGTTCTAGCTTTGCAAAAAATGCTGGTGGAATTATGAATAGGGATTGCATAAATGTGTAGACTGCTTTGGGTAGTATACATACTTTAACAATGTTTATTCTTCCAATCCATGAGCATGGAATGCTTTTCCATTTCTTTGTGTCTTCTTCAATTTCTTTCATAAGTGTTCTATAGTTTTCAGACCTTTAACCTCTTTAGTTAGGTTTATCCCTTGGTATCCCTGTTTTTGGTACAATTGCAAATGGGATCAATTCCATGGTTTCTTTTTCTGCTGCTTCATTATTGTACATAAATGCAACAAATTTCTGCACATTGATTTCATATCCTGTGATTTTGCTGAATTCATGTATTAGTTCTAGCAATTTTTTGGAATCTTTTAGGTGTGCTACATAAAGTATCATGTCATCTGCAGTGAAAGTTTGACTTCTTCCTTGCTGATTTGTATGCTTATTTCTTTTTGTTGTCTGATTGCTGAGGCTAAGACTTCCAGTACTATAGTAAATAGTGATGATGACAGTGGATATCCTTATCTTCCTCCTGACTATAGGGGAAAGGCTCTTAGTGTTTCCCCATTGAGGGTATTAGCTGTGAGTCTTTTGTATATCGCCTTTATGATGTTGAGGTATGTTCCATTTACCCCTACTTTGTTGAGGGTTGTTATCAAGAATGGATGTTGTATTTGGTCAAATGCTTTTTCTAAATCTATTCATAGGATCATATGATTCTTATCCTTTCTTTTATTACTGTGGCATATCACATTAATTTGTGAATATAGAACCAGTCCTTCAACCCAGGAATAAATCCTACTTGATCATGGTGAATAATTCTCTTAATGTCCTATTGATTTTGGTGTGCTAATATCTTGTTGAGAATTTTCGCATACATGTTCATTAGGGATACTAGCCTATAATTATCCTTTTCAGTGGGGTCTTTGGAATCAAGGTTATGCTGGCTTTGTAGAATGAGTGGAAGTTTTCCTTCTATTTTTATTTTTTTGGAGCAGTTTGAGAAGAACAGGTATGGACTCTTCTTTAAATGTCTGGTAGAATTCCCTTGGGAAGGTGTCTGGCCCAGGACTCTTATTTGTTGGGAGACTTTTGATTACTGATTCATGTTCTTTGTTGGTTATGGGTCTGTTCAAATTTTCTATTTCTTCCTATTGCAGTTTTAGAGGTTTGTGAGTTTCTAGGAATTTGTCCATTTCTTCCAGATTGCTTCCATTTCCTCCAGTTTGTTGGCATATAATTTTTCATATTAGTCTCTTATAATGGCTTGTATTTCTGTGGTATTGGTTGTGACCTTTCCATTTTCATTCATGATTTTATCTATTTGGGTCCTTTCTCTTTTTTTTCATAAGTCTGGTTAGCAATTTATCAATTTTGTTAATTCTTTCAAAGAACCAGCTTCTTATTTCATTGATCTGTTGTACTGTAGTTTTATTTGTTTCTATATTGCTTATTTCTCTTCTAATCTTTATTATTTATCCTTCTCCCTTTAAGCTTTATTTGCTATTCCCTTTCTTTTTTTAATTAAACCTTTTTAAAAATGTTTATTTATTTTTCAGAGAGAGAGAGTGTGAGTGGGAAAGGGGTAGAGAGAGAGAGGGAGACATAGAATCTGAAGCAGGCTCCAGGCTGAGTTATCAGCACAGAGACTGACATGGGGCCCTAACCCACGAACCGTGAGATCATGACCAGAGCCAAAGTCAGATAGTCAACCAACTGAGCCAACCAGGCACCTTTGGCTATTCCTTTTCTATCTGTTTAGGTGTAAGGTTGTGTATTTGGGACCTTTCAAGAAAGGCCCAAATTGCAATAAACTTCCCTCTTAGGACTGCCTTTTTGCATCCCAAAGGTTTTGGACTATTGTGATTTCATTTTCATTTGCTTCCATGTAGTTTTTAATTTCTTCTTTAATTTCCTGGTTAACCCATTCATTCTTTAGTAGGATGTTCTTTAACCCCCTTTTACTTAGGGCTTTCCAAATTGTTTCTTGTGGTTGACTTCAAGTGTAATAGTGTTAGGATCTGAAAACATGCACGGTATGGTCTCGATCTTTCTGTACTTGTTGAGGGCTGATTTGTGACCCAGTATGTGATCTATTCTGAAAAATGTCCCATGTACACTTGAGAAGAATGTGAATTTTGCTGCTTTAGGATGATAAGTTCTGAATATATCTTTTAAGTCCATCTGGTCCAGTGTGTCATTCAAAGCCATTGTTTCCTGGTTGATTTTCTGCTTAGATGATCTGTCCATTGCTGTTAAGTAGGGTGTTAAAGTCCCCTACTCTTACTACTTTCTGTAGTGGCTTCTATGCTTTATTCCGGACTACTATTCAAGCCCCCCAGTAGTCTTATGACTGTTGTTCTAAATTCTTGTTCAGATAGGGGTGCNTCTCTCTCTCTCTCCTAGAAATAAATAAAAATATTAAAAAATAAATAAATAAATTCTTGTTCAGATATATTACTTATATCTGTTTTGAGCAAGTCCCTGCCTATGACTTCTTCTTGACCTTTCTTTTGGGTAGAATTACTCCATTTTGTCATTTTGGCTAAGTTTCTGTCTTTTGGATGTTTTGAAAGCTTGTTATGTTTCCTGCACTTGAGGGTAATGTTATATTAAAAAGGGGTCGAACACTGCTCAAGGCCTGGACACTTCAGGAAGTGTTTCTGATGTGTGCTGTCTGCTGCTGTGTTTTGGTTGCTCTTTCCCACTGGGTCAGTCATCTGCAGAGCTCCTCCTTGCTTTCAGTGAGGAGTGTCTGGACCTTTAACTAGGTATGTTTTGATTTGTTTGTTTAAAATAAGCCTGGGGGAGGGGGGGAAACAAATTCTAAATAAATAAATAAATAAATAAATAAGAGAAAAGGAAAGGGAAGAAAAAACCCAGAGATAATCAAAAGACTATAAGCCTGATTCCAAAGAAAAAGAAAACAAAAACACCCCCCCCAAAAAACAAAAGAAAATGATAAAAAGAAGACTGATTGAAAAAGAGAAAAGGAAATGAAACAACAAACTAACAAAGAAAAAACTATAAGCCTGATTCCAAAGAAAAAATTTAAAAAAAGAAAATTTTTAAAAAGAAAATTAAAAAAAGAAAATTTTTAAAAGAAGAAAATTAAAAAAAAAAACCCAAACAAACAAAAAGCAAGTAATCCAGTCCTACTTCCACCAGAACTGCAGGTGATGCTCTGAAGCACTGTGTGTCCAGTGCACTTGGTGCCTGCGGGGCGCTGCCCGTGCTGTTCTTCAGAGGGGAGGCCACTGTGCTCGTTTAGAGTCACACCTGCCCCGTAAATATGAAGCTGCAAGGGACGGCGGGCAGGGTTTGATGTAAGTGGGTCCCACCTCCACCGGGGGCTGCCGTGTTTCTCCCTGAGGTCCCCATGTTGGTGTTAGGGGGAACATGGCACCACTCCAATCTCTTATCCCCAGACAGAACCCTCTGGGATCTCACAACCTACTGTTCAGGAAGCCCTCACAGAACAGCAAGGGCGGTCAGTGCTCCATGCACGTGGCTGGAATTTAAAACTTGAATTCTTTTTTTTTTTAAATGTTTTTATTTATTTCTAGGAGAGAGAGAGAGACAGCGTGAGCAGGGGAGGGTCAGAGAGAGAGGGAGTCACAGACTGAAACAGGCTCCAGGCTCTGAGCTGGCAGTCAGCACAGAGCCCGACGCGGGGCTCGAACCCACGAACCGCGAGATCATGACCTAAGCGAAAGTCGGACGCTTAACCGACTAAGCCACCCAGGCGCCCCTAAAACTTGAATTCTTAAGGGACCTGGCACCCCTCCTCTGGAGTAGAGCCTCTTCACGCTGTGTCTGATGTACTTTGTCCCTGATAAACAGTCCCATGCCTGCATGGTGCGTCAGTCTATGGTGCAGACCTTGCAAAGCAGCAACCAGCTTATCCGCCCTCTGTCCCCCGCCTATCAAAGGACTTCTGCTGGCACCTGTGGGGGGGTTTTGTCCCTGGGGAGACAATATACCCTCTTGCAAATGTACTCTAGGAAGAGGAAAGTTGTCTGAGATCCCCCACCACACTGTGCACTCCAGGGCCAGCTCCCTCCTTCCGTGGAGTGCCTGCCGCACGCAGCTCCACTCCAGAGAAAAGGTGTGCACTTCCAAAACTTCAGAATTTGAGCTCCACACGCTGTTTGCAAAAAAAACCCATGATTCTCAGCACCCCTGGCTCCCCAGTCCATGATCTGGAGAGGTTTTCATCTTGTGTGAATCTGACACTGCACTCTCTCAACCCCTTTCTGTTTCTCTCCCTTTTGTCTCTCCATGGAAAGGGCCCCCTCCTCCACAGCATTGCCATTTTTCTCTCCCCCAATTCACTTCCATGCACTGCATGCCTGTTATGNAAAATAGAATAGGTTATCTCAAAATAGTATGTTCCTTAACAGAGGAAGTATGCAAGGCTGTGGTTCTCAACCTGGCTGCACGCTGGAATAGCCAGGAAAGTGTTATTAATGTATCCATGTTCAAGCTCCTAACCAAATCAACTAAACCAGAAAGCCTACAGGCAAGGCATCAATAGATCCTTTAAAAACACTCAGGGGATCATAATGAGAAACCGAGACAGAGACCTGATGATGTAGGGAGAGGAGAGATGAACGACTGGAGAGTAAGAAGTGGGGCTAGACCACTGCTTCTACTTCCCATGCTTTAAAATGCATACAGGGACCTCTTGTTAAAATGTAGGTTCTCAACCAGCAGATCAAAGCCTGAGAGTCTGCAGTTCTCATCATTGGCCTGGTAAAAGCCAATGTTGCTGGTCCAAGAACCACATGGGGATAGAATGACTTTCCCTGCCCCCCCCACCCCCAAATTGTAACTTTTATTGTAGAGAGCTAAAGCAAATTTAACAAAATGTAAAGAATTAGCCCATTAAGGTAAAGGGAATTTTAGGGTGTTCACTGCATTCTTCTTTTTTAATTTTTTAAAAATTTATTTGCTCTTGAGAGAGAGAGGGGGAGAGACAGAATCCCAGGCAGGTTCCACATTGTCAGCACAGAGCCTGATGTGGGGCTCAAATCCACAAACTGTGAGATCATTACCTGAGCCGAAATCAAGAGTCAGATGTTTAACCGGCTGAGCCACTGAGGTGCCCCCCGCTGTCGTATTCTTTCATCTTTGTATAGGTTTGAAAAATTTCACAATAAAATTCAACAAGTTGAGCACATCTATTGCTGGTTTGGACCACCTGGCTGAAGAACCAGTGGCACTCGGGGATCTTGGAAGGCAGGACGTTTATTTCACACTGGTGGGCCCAGAGGAGATCACTCTACAGAGGTCTGAGACCCGAGCATAAGGATGGGGGACAATTTATAGGCTGTTACTTCTGCATTAGTGGCAATTTGGTGTGTGGCAAGCAGGGCTGGAAGAACCCGGAAGGAGAGTCTTCGGGTGGGGACTGGAATTCCCTAGCAGTCCTGTCAGCCATCTTATAACATAATTTTTCCCTATCATTCTCCCCTTTGATGCCCCTTTAAATAGACGTAGGCAGTATTAGGGGGCATCATCTTCATGTATTCTGGGCTGGTAACCTTGCAGGGCCAGCGCTTGGGCTGTAGCCCAGTTTGTGATGGTGTTTTATGACTATTCCTGACTGGTTTACAAAGTAATAGCACTCTTCTCCAAGGAAGATGCAGGTGCCCCCTTTCTTGGCAGCGAGGAGAGCAAGTGCCTGTCTGTTCTGGAAGGCAACTCCTGCCAGGGAACTTATTTGGCTCTGCAAGGACACTAGGGAGCTGGCCACCCTTTCCATGTCTTCATTGAATTCTTGGTATGGTTTATGACATAGTCCCACAGAAGAGCCTATGCCTCCTATGTCAGTCCCTATCCCCGTGGCTATTCCTGCCCCTAGGAGGACAGGCAGCAGCACTGCTTGTTCAGCCTGGACCTTAGGGCTGGAGGTTTACAAATGGGGCCCAGATTAGAGGCAACCAATACCAACAAAACGTAAGAGGAAGGTGAGTACGAACAGGAACCTCTTGCTGTTTCCCCAGCTTTCTGGGGCAACTTCTGCTAATCCAATGGCAAGGAGTCTCTGACTGGTGATTTCTCAAGCTCCTGCCATATGTAGACCAGCCAGCTTCCAGGTGTGACTGAAGCAGGGCTGAAGATCCTAAGAATCTAGGACTCTCTGGAAGGTCGCTTTGAGCGGGTTCATCGGATTTGGGTCAGTCTTTCAAGTCTGGGGCTCCTGGACTGGCCCTCTTAACTCTGGAGTGGTGAACCACTGGAGTGATACCTGTGACCTTGAGGGCAGTAGAGGCGGTCAGAATAACAGTATGAGGCCCAGTCCACTGTGGTTTGAGGGGGTCTTTTTTCCAATCTTTGATCCAGACTGAATCCCCTGGTGAGATGGGGTGTATGGGGGATCCTTAAAGAGATTGGGGCCTTCTCTATGGTATATCGTTGTAACTCATTTAGGGTGGCCCCTAAAGCTTGAAGTTGTTCTCTCATTCCCTTATCCCTATTTGGTGTAGGTTCCCTGGGAGGCTCCCCAGACATGGAGAGGGCCTCCCATATATTAGTTCAAAAGGGGAGAAACCTTGAGTTCCTGGTGTGCAATGGACATGCAGGAGGGCCAAGGGCAACAGGTCTGGCCATGGAAGTCNAGGTAAGCAAAGCATTGGAGGTCTGTTTCCTGACAGAACTTGGCTGTTTCCCTTGAGGGTGTGATTTATCTGCTCTACTTTCCTTGAGCTTTGAGGCCAATTTGTATAATGTCCGCCATGAACACAGGCCTGTTATTGCTGTGGATTGTGGCTGGTAAACCGAACCAGGGGACAATTTCTTCATCTGCCCTCGCCGATGATGAGGGGATTAGGGCATGTAATTCCGTCCACCATGCTGACCATCCTATGGGTAGGGCGCCCGCTTCTAAGACCTCATCTGTGGTCATCACTGCACAACCTGCTTTTCGAGTGTCCCCTGTATGACGGAATGGGGGACTTTAATGTGCAGTTCTTGTCCCAGGATGAGCTCTGCTGCTTTAATGAGTAGAATCGTTGCAGCTAACACCCTAAGACATGGTGGCCATCCTGCTGCAACTGGGTCCACCTATTTTTGACAGGGAGGCCACTGGCTGCTGCCAGGGGACAAAAGTCTGTGAGAGAACCCCAAAGGCAACCTCTTCCTTCTCCTACACAAAGAAGTTATATGGCTTCTCTATATCTGGCAGGCCAAGGGCTGGTGCCTGCCCTAGGATATCCTTTATTGCTAGGAAGGCAGCCTTTGCCTCTTCTGTCCATCAGGGGGTTCTGGATCTGGCCCTACCAAGAGATTATAGAGGAGTCTTGCTATTGCTGAGAACCTGGGAATCCAGATTTGGCAGAATCCTGTAGATGCCAGGAATTCTCATAGCCCCCTCTTAATTTGGGGCTGTGGTAGGGAGGTGATGACCTTCTTTCTCTCCGGCCCTAGTGCTCTTTTTCCTTGGGTGAAGAAGAAGCCTAAGTTTCGTACTTGCTATTGGCAGATCTGTGCCTTTTTCCACGTGACCCGATACCCTGAGTCTGACAGGAGTTGGAGGGCCTCTGTGTCCTTGTACAGTTCTCTCAGGTATCGCTGGCAAGGAGGAGGTCATCTATATACTGGAGAAGGTGCAGCATGTGGCCTCCCTCAGAAAGCCAGCGAGGTCTCTGGCCAGTGCCTCCCCAAGGAGGGTAGGCGAGTTTTTAAATCCCTGTGGGAGATGCGTCCAAGTCACTTGCATCAGACACCTTGCGTCTGGTTCGGTCCATTCAAAGGCAAACAAGGATTGGCTCTGCGGGGCCAAGTGGAGGCAGAAGGCATCCTTTATGTTTAGGCAGGTAAACCAGCTGGCAGAGCCTGGGATCTGGCTGAGGAGGCTGTATGGGTTTGGGACTACTGGGTGCAAGAAGACAGTCACTTTGTTGATAGCTCATAGGTCTTGAACTGGTCATTACCCTCCTCTCAGCTTCTTGACTGGCAAGAGCAGGGTGTTCCAGGGTAATTGGATTCAACCAGAATGCTGCTTCTTTGAGTCTGGTCAGGTGTTCTTGGATGCCTTCCCTTGCCTCTTGTGGGAGGGGGTACTGTCACTGTCTCTGAGGTTGAGCCCCTGGGATTAACTCTATAATGACAGGGGGCCGGTTGTGGGCAAGTCTGGGGGGGGCGGTTTGTCCTTGGCCCATACAGTGGGGAAGGCAGTCCTGAATTTGGGCAGGCCACTTGGTTGGGCCTGGGCATAGAATAGCCTCCATTCTTCTTCTCTTGGTGTAGTCATTGCCATTATAAGGAGGCTGGTGCGTTCTGTTGGCTCAAAGATTATTTGGGCCCCCAGCTTTGAGAATATATCCTGGCCAAGGAGAGGGATAGGGCACTCAGGTAGGTAGAGAACTCATGCCGTACTGTGTGGCTCCCAAGTTCACACTGACGGGCTTGGCAGAAGGGCTGTTGCATTGCCCATTTCCCTGTGGTCCCAAGGATGGTTGAGGTCTTCTCGCTAAAGGGGGCCACAAGGAAGGTGACCACAGAATGCTCAGCCCCAGTGTCGACCATAAAAGTCATAGTTTGGCTCCCTACTTTCATTTTGATTGGGGGCTCACAGGGGCCAAGAGGTGAGCCCAGGTCCCTCAATCTGAATCTATTCCTGCTAGGCCCATGAGGTCTTTTCTGCAGGGCTCTGTGTATGGGCTGGGTTTGGGGGACTTTCTCTGGTTGGGACATTCATTCTTTCAATGTCCTTTCTCCTTGCAGTAGGCACATTGATCCCTTGCTAAGGAGGTTCTGGGCCTCCCCACTTTTGGCAACTGGACCTTCCCCACCCTTTTGTTGTGGCTTTCTTGTGGCTGAGGGTCAAACAGGGTATAAATGCGGTAAGCCTTGAATAGCCTCTCATAATAATCCCCAGGGAATTCTCCTTCCTGCTGAGCATATGCATGGGCCTCTTAGCCCCTGCTCGGATCCCCCGGAGGAGAGCCTCTTGGTACTGGCAGATGTGGACTGGCATCTGGAGAGTGCTTTGCCTGGCCAAGGGCACAATCTGGTCACTGGTCTGGGGGAGAGGGGATCTGCTGAGTCCAGAGATGGTGGGGAGACCGAAGGTGGCAGAGTATCAAGAACTGGGGGGTTAGGTGCTGACAGTCTTGGGGGAGCATAAGGTGGAGGCAAGATTGGTCCTTCCTCTGGATCACTGGTGAGAATTTGTGGAGGTCAGGACTTCTGTCGACCTTCCACTTCTGTCGACTGGGCAGAAGAACCAAGCAGCACTCGGAGATCTTGGAAGGTAGGAGATTTATTTCACACTGGCGGGCTCAGAGGAGATCACTCACCAGAGGTCTGAGCCCTGAGCATATGGATGGGGGACAATTTATAGTCTGTTACTTCCGCATTAGTGGCAATTCAGCGCGCTTGGCAAGCAGGGCAGGAAGAACCCGGAAGGAGAGTCTTCGGGCGGGGACTGGAATTCCCCTAGCAGTCCTGTCTTATAACATAATTTTCCCCTATCTCTATAGGTTAGGGATTCTGGATGAAGTGGGACCTCAGTTAATTAACATGAATTAATAATTAACACACTGAATGCTTCATTTTTTGATGGAGATGAAATTATCTTATTTTATAAATTAATGTCATCAAAAAGACGGTTAGTCAGTGGACAGTATTTTGCTAGGTTTTCTGTTTTGGAGTTGCTTCTCTTGTAATACTCTCTAATGTCCAGACTGGTAAAATAGGTGTTTTATAAAAATCCAACAGTCCTCTGAGATAATAGAAAGAATATTATAACAGGAGGTAGGAGATCTAATATGGACTCTGTCATTCACTAGCAGTGTGAACTCTGGTTTACTTAACTCTTAAGTTCCTCCTATGGGAAGTCATCTGCAAATGGATTTACAAGTGTCTTATTTGTAATAAAAGGAGTTGGAGCAGTTTTGATTGAGCTGTTAAATCCTAGCCTGACTGAATAAAGATAGTTTCTGGAGATTTTATAAATAGAGTACATACTTGTATGTAAATTTTGAATAAAGTGGTCCTACCCGATGTCTAAGAACCAGATGTCTTCTACTTTGGCCACTGTATTCCAGAAAGTAACTGACATTTTTTCTTTCTTCTTCTTTTCCTTTCTTCCTTCCTTCCTTCCTCCCTCCCTTCCTTTCCCTTCCTCCCTCCCTTCCTCCCTCTCTTCCTTCTTTCTTTCTTTCTTTCTTTTGGTTGCATATTCTCTAAGTGGTCCCACAAAATGACTTTAAGTCCCTTGAACACCAAGATTTGTGGGAAGAGCTGAGTACAGGAGAAAGAACACTGAACTAGGAGTCAGGGGATCTGCATCTAGCCCAAGATTGTTATAGATCACCCGGCTCAGCTCTGAAACGTCTCTGGAAGTTTCCTTAAGTGTTAAGAGAGGCCTGGAGTTCTATAAAATCTCTAGAGTTTCTTCTGGCTTTTTAACATTTCATAAATCTTACTTAGAATTTACCTTTTTAAAAAAAGTTCCTAAATATTCTTGTTTTATTTTTCAATTGAGGTATAACTGACATATAACATTATATTAGTTTCAGGTGTACAAGCAAATGATTCAATATTTGTATTGCAAAATGATCACCGCAGTAAGTCTAGTTAACATCTGTTACCATATGCAGTTATCAAAAATTTTTTTCTTGTGATGAGGACTGATGTGGGGCTGAGAGTGAAGAGTCAAGAAAGAATTCTTGAGGGGCACCTGGGTGGCTCAGTCGGTTAAGTGTCTGACTGAGGCTCAGGTCATGATCTCATGGTTCATGAGTTCGAGCCCCACATCAGGCTCTGTGCTGACAGCTCAGAGCCTGGAGCCTGATTTGCATTCTGTGTCTGCCTCTCCCCCCCCCCCACTCACACTTTTTCTCTCCCTCTCAAAAATAAATAAGCATAAAAAAAAAAAGGGGTCCTTGAGACGTTTTTGGTGCAAAAATGTGCTTTTATTAAAGCACAGGGATGGGTCCCATGGGCAGAAAGAGCTGCCCATGTGAGGCATGACTGCTTCTAGTCAGTGGGGGTCAGGGGTAGCATAAGTCTCTAAGGAACTTGAATGCAAGGCTTCCAGGACCAGTCTAGCTGCTGTTAAGATAAGGCTCTTTACTACTGTCTAGTAAAACATTAGTCTTGAGACCCTTTAGATGGATATCAGTGGGTCACATGTTTGTGGCTAAAAATAGAAAGGAACTTCCCCAACCTGATAAATGCATTTACAAAAAATCTACATCTGCCATCATATTTAAGGGTGAAAGTCTGGCTGCATTCCCCATAGCATCAAGAAGAAGATACCCACTTTTTGTCACTTCTGTTCAACACCGGAGGTTCTAGGGGGCAATTGGCCAAGAAAAAGAAATGAAAGAAATCCAGATTGGAGGGGAAGAAGTAAAACTATCTCTACTTCCAGATGACATGATGTTACATATAAAAATCCTAAGGAATTAAGCTGAAAAACTATTAGAATAAATGGGCTCAGCAATCATGATTCAAGATCAATATACAAAAATTAATTATATTTCTACACACTTAAAATGAACAATCTAAAATGAAATGAGAAAACAATTCCATTCAAAATAGCATGAAAAAGAATAAAATATTATGAATCAATTTAACAAAAGAAGTGTAAAACAAGTCTAAAAACTATAATTTAATTATATAACGTTCTATGTATCTTCAGCGTATTTCGTGTTACTTTTCTAAGTGAAGGACAGTATAGGCACATATTTTTTCAATCCAAAACTAAAATTATTTTTATTTTATTTAAAAAAAATCCTAAGTGGTATGCCTGGATGGCTCGATAGGTTAAGTATATAACTCTTGGTTTTGGCTCAGGTCATGACCTCACAGTTCTTGAGTTCAAACCCCACATCTGCCAGCACAGAGCCTGCTTAGAATTCTCTCTCTCCCCTCTCTTTTTCTCTACCCTGCTCATGCTCTCTCTAAATAAATAAACTTAAAAACATTAATAAAAATAGTTCTATTTGAATATAGTTGACACACATTACATTAGTTTCATGTGTACAACACAGTGATTTATACATTATGCTACGCTCACCACAAGTGCAGCTACCTTCTGTCACACTGTAACGCTATTACAGCACCACAGACTGTATTCCTTATGCTGTACCTTTCAGCCCCGTGATTTATTCATTCCATAACTGGAAGCTTGTATCTCCGACTCTCATTCACCCATTTTTACCCATTCCCCTGTACCAACCTTCAGTTTGTTGTCTGGATTTATAGGTCCTGATTCTGCTTTTTTGTTTACTTAATCACTTGTTTTTTTAGATTCCACATATGAGTAAAACCATATGGTATTTGTCTTGCTCACTCTGATTTATTTCACTTAGCGTAATTCCCTCTAAGTCTATCCATTGGGTCTCAAATGGCACAATCTCTTCCTTTCTATGACTGCTTAATATTCCATTGTGCACACACCCCCTCACATCTTCCTTATCCATTTGTCTATTGATGGACACTTAGGGTGCATCCGTATCTTGGCTAATGTAAATAATGCTGCAGTAGACACAGGGGAGCATGTATCTTTTTGAATTACTGTTTTCATTTTCTTTGATTACATTACCCAGCAATGGAATTCTTGGATTACATGGTAGTTCTATTTAAAAAAAAAATTTTTTTTTAACATTTATTTATGAGAGAAAGAGAGAGGGAGGAGGGGAGGAGCAGAGAGAGAGGGAGGCACAGAATCCGAAGCAGGCTCCAGGGTCTGAGCTGTCAGCAGAAAGCCCAACATGGGGCTCAAACTCCCAAACCGAGAGATCATGACCTGAGCTAAAGTCAGACACTTAACCGACTGAGCCACCCAGGTGCCCTGGTAGTTCTGTTTTTAATATTTTAACCTCCATACTGTTTCCACAGTGGCTGTATCAATTTATGTTCCCACCAACAGTGTATGAGGGTTTCTTTTTCTTCACATTCTCACCAACACTTGTTACTTGTGTTTTTGATTTTAGCCATTCTGACAGGCATGAAGTGTTATCTTACTGTGGTTTTCCTTTACATTTCCCTGATGATTAGTGATACTGAACATCTTTGCATGTGTCTGTTGGCCATCTGTCTGTCTTCTTTGGAAAAATGTCTACTCAGGTCCTCTGTTCATTTTTTAATTATGTTGTTTGTTATTTTGGTGTTGAGTTGTTTAAGTTCTTGATATATTTTGGATATTAAACCCTTATCAGATATATCATTTGCAAATATCTTCTCCTATTCCATAGGCTGCCTTTTTATTTCGTTGATGGTTTCCTTCACTGTGCAAAAGTTTTCATTTTGATGTAGTCCCAATAGTTCATTTTTGCTTTTGTTTCCCTTGCCTTTGAAAATCTATCTAGAAAAATGGTGCGACGGCCAATGTCAGAGAAATTACTGCCTGAATTCCCTTCTAGGATCTTTGTGGTTTCTCATCTCACACTTAAGTCTTTAATCCATTTTTAGTTCATTTTTGCGTGTGGTATGAGAAAATGGTCCAGTTTCACTCCTTTACATGTACCTGTCCAGTTTTCCCAGCGCCATTTCCTAAAGAGATCACCTTTCTCCCACTGTATATTTCTGCCTCCTTTGTCATAGATTAATTGATATGGTCAACTGATTTTTAGTAAGAGTGCCAAGATCAATGGAGGAAAGAAGAGTCTTTTTAACAAATGGTGCTGGGACAACTGGATAGCTACATGCAAGAGAAGGAAGCTGGACCTCTACCTCAGAACATAGACAATACTTAAATGAAAATGAATCAACCTAAATATAAGAGCAAATGCTAAAACACCATCAGAGGAAACAATAGGGGTATATCTTCATAACCATGCATTTGGAAATGGATTCTTAGATATGACACCAAAAACATGAGCAACATCAAAATTAAACTGAGCTTCATCAAAATTAAAAACTTTCACATTTCAAAGGACACTAACAAGACATGAAAAGACAACTTCAAATGGAATAAAAGAGAATTTATCATATATCTGATAAAAGACTTGTATCCTGAATATGTAAAGAACTCTTACAATTCAATAATAATTTAAAAAAACAATTAAAAATGGAAAAAGGATTTGAATAGACATTTCTCTAAGGAGGATATGGAAATAGACCATAAGCATACAAAACGGTGTTCAACATCATTAGTCATCAGGGAAAGGCAAATCAAAACCAGAGTAAGCAATTATTTCACATCCACTAGGATGGTTATAATCAAAAAGACAGATAATAACAAATATTGACAAGGATATGGAGAAAATGGAACCTTCACACATTATAAGTAGGACTGTAAAAGTTTGCAGCTGCTTTGGAAAACAGTCTGAAAGCTCCTGAAATAATTAAACATAGAGATACCATATAACCTAGCAAATCCACTCCTACATATATACCCAAGAAAAATGAAAACCTTTGTCTACATAAAAACTTGTATATGATGTTCAAAGTAGCAGTATGCATAACAATCAAAATGTGGAAACAACCCAAATGTTTATCATCTGAATAACGGAAAAGCAAAATGCAGTATTCCATACAATGGAATAGTATTCTGCCACGAAAATGAAGTCTTCCACCCTCCACTGCAAACAAAACCTGTTCTTGGCAGAAGCAAAATCTCTTGCATCATGGCTCTAGAGCTGGGGGTGGAAACAAAGGCACACCAGTTTCTGGGCCTTATCCACACCGCAAGAGCTGATCACTCGGCGAAGAGGGTCATAGCAGCCCCCGGTCTCCTCAGCCTGCCTCTCCTGTATGGAACACCCACTTTCTGAGCCAGCAGAACATGACAGGGCCTCAGTACTCTCAGCAGCAATGCACTCCATGTAGTGCTTCTGTCAAACCAACGAAGCTGGGGAAAAGGGCCCATTTCACCTCTTGGCCACACTATGAAGGAATATACAGCTTTCGTTATCCGCAGATGAATGGCCTAGTATGTATACCATAACTTAGAAAGACAGAAGGTAAATGAATTTCTTTATCTCCCACAACAAATACTGACCAAGCTCCTACGATTTAAGAAATCAGAGGAGATGCCTTGTGTTGACTGGGTTTTCTACTCTCCTTAGTTGGTACAGAGAAAACCAAGTAACTTGAGATGAGTCAAAGAAATGAATCTAATATTTAAGCAATGAAATATAACCCCAATGAGACAGACAGATAGCTTCCAGATTATATGTGGCTTTGAATTACATATGCCGTTGCTTCTGGAGTCAGAGGATTACTTAAATCATAAATACCTTTAACTATTATTAACTAGTTCACCAGTGAGACATGTTAAAGACAGTATTTTTTTAAAAACACAGAGCAACAAGAATGAATACCTCCCTTCTGCCCTACTAACCTGTATGACGTTGCCTACAATGACACTATCAATGGTCTCAGGTGAGACCTTGCCTGCAGACAAAGCAGCCTTGGCAGCAAATTCAGTCAAGTCAATAGCTGTGAAGTCTTTCAGAAGACCTCCGTAGGCTCCAAAAGGCGTTCGCTTAGCAGCAACGATGAAGACACCTATTGCAATAAGAAGAGATTTGTAAGCAGTGACAGATTAGCCAGGGCCCCTAACATGCTTTAAATAATCTCACTGTGAAACTTTAGTATATGAGGTACCATTTTCAATTAGGTAACTGAAAATTTTTGTCACGTAATAATATGCAGAATAGGTCACACTCATGGAAGTAGTCTTAAGGGTTATCAATTTGAACAATACCAACATGCTGGCACCAAGAACGACACCACACGCTGTAACATAAATCCATTCTGGATTCTTAGCCCCTGGTGATTTCTAATGCTAGAAATATTGGTTTAAAACTGCAATGCTTCGGGGCGCCTGGGTGGCTTAGTCGGTTAAGCTTCCGACTTTCGCTTAGGTCATGATCTCGCGGTTCGTGGGTTCGAGCGCCGCGTCGGGCTCTGTGCTGAGTGCCGGCTCAGAGCCTGGAGCCTGTTTCGGAGTCTGTGACTCCTTCTCTCTCTGACCCTCTCCTGCTCACGCTGTCTCTCTCTCTCTCTCCTAGAAATAAATAAAAAACATTAAAAAAATTAAAAAAATAAATAAATAAAACTGCAATGCTTCTTTGATGTGCTGAAGTATGTTGCCCGGTCACAGAATCAGAGACTCTCTAAACTAGAAATTCTCTCTGAGGTTTGAGGCCAACCATTCACCCCACAGGAAATTCCTGACAAGAGATAGAAAAAAAATTCCTCTGCTAGACAACTCTACTGTAAGTTAGGAGACATATTCTACTGTGTGAATGGACAGCCAGAAGTATGATTCTTCCTTCTACTCAATGGGCTCATCTTACCAAGTCTTCCGTCTACCAATCTTAGTTCTACCCAACTGCATCCCAAATCAGAAAAACAGTTTCTAGAATTTACAATGCTTTGAAAGTGAATTATACATGCCTTTCCCTTTGGAGCCACAGGATGACTCGATTACAAATTTCAAATCATATTAACTATTATCTTTTACCCTTAGAATAAAGGGGGCAAAGGAGAACACCTCTTACATGGGTAGCCCCTCCAGATCTGGAGTCCACTAACCTGTAAAATATCCTGGATCTAAAGACTCCTTCCCTGAGTAAATAAAAAGCACGTATTTTCCCTAAGTAAAAAAAAAAAAGCATCCTTCCACACTTTTTTTTTTTAAATTTTTAATGTTTTTTATTTATTTCTGAGAGAGAGAGACAGCATGAGCAGGGGAGGGTCAGAGAGAGAGAGACACAGAATCTGAAGCAGGTTCCAGGCTCTGAGGTGTCAGCACAGAGCTGGACGCAGGGCTCGAGCCCACAAACTCTGAGATCATGACCTGAGCCAAAGTCGGACGCTTAACCGACTGAGCCACCCAGGCGCCCCCACACTTCTTTACTTGACATTAATTCTCACTTTCTTCTAAAGACATTCTGGTTTGCCAATATCCTATTAAAATGTGCTACTCAGAATACAACACAATTTCCTGCATTTGATCTAACCGCAAAGAATACAGGGGAGTTATCTATACATGTGTTCATGTAAACTAGGACTATAAATTTATGGTATCACTATTAGTCCAACTGATGTCCTGTGTGAATAAATAAAAACTGCCCTTTCCCAAGACATTCTACTGTCACCTCTCTTCTCAAATCTGCTATAGTTACATAAGTCTTTGATGGTGTGAAGTGAGGCCCACTAGAGTTGGGTGATGCAAAACTTGTACATCGGGAAGCAGCATCCATTATAATAGTTTCATCACACTAACACTGATTAGGCACTGACTAAGCACTAGACACTTGATCACTTTTCATTTACTACCTTATCTTCCCAACAATCCTACAAGGTAAATATTACAGAGGTACATACAAGTGGCACTTACTATGTGACAGATCTCATGCTTGGCACAAACTGTGCTCACATCTTGCCAAGAAATTATGAGGCTTTTAACAATGGGCTTGGGGCAAGATATTAACCTTTAACCGAGACGCTACAAACATTACACCCTTCGTGGTATTTAAGTACAGGGCTCCTGTTTATGATGACATCCTTCCATGGAACTAAACCTACCCTAAAAAAACCCTTCGCCTTCTCTTTTCATTGCTACTTTGAGAAACCCACAGCCCAAAAGGTTAGGAGTAACATATGTAATTATAATTTAGAACAGGTCCAAGTAGTTCTTTACAGATGGAATATTCAAATATTTAGAAGACCATAAATATTAGTTCAGGGCATGACAAATATTTTGTTCTGATAGACAGATTACTCTGTGCCACTATATCTTCTGGAATTTTTGCAAATGTCTTCTAATCCTTGTTGCTTAATAACCTCTACCTATTTTTTATTTTTTTAGAGACAGAGAGCACAAGCAAGCCCAAGTAGGGGAAAGGCAGAGGGAGAGAGAGAAAGAATCCCAAGCAGGCTCCAAGCAGAGCCCAATGCAAGGCTTGATCTCAGGACTGTGAGATCATGACCTGAGCCAAAACCAAGAGTCGGATGTTTAAACAAATGAGCCAACCAGGCACCCCTCTTACCTATTTTTATATTGGTGCTTTATTTCACTTTTCTGCCCCCTTCCCATGTCTTCTTCCTAATTTCATTACAGCCTGCATGTGGTCATGGCCTAGTATGCTATCCAAACAACTCTCCTGCAAGTAACAGTGGCAATATAGAAGAATGACTACTTGAAGGTCTTGGAGAATGAACAAAACTGGGCAGATGTGGAGAAGACATGGAAGAAAGGAACAGTACAGAGTGAGTGTTCAACCTGTTTATAGCTTCTGACTTGAATGTGAATGGCTAGAGCTCAGAAACTCACAATCTCACTGGTTTGACGATTCAGAGAACTGAGTTCATGGCGACCACAGCCACTGGTAAATGAGAATGAATCTAGGAAAGGAGAGGACCACAGGGGGAGCCCAAATCATATATACAAACTCTGCCTAATTACCTGTCTGACCCTTTAACTGTGCATCTATACCTTAGCTAAGGCTAACTGAACTGAGATTTGAGCTATTGCCCTCTATAGGGGAGATAGACTTTGCTGTTTGAGTTCGCCAAATCAACTTCCTGCAAAAATAAAGAGCCAACCAATCAATAAATCAACACATTTGGGAAGAATATAATAGTATTCAGCCTCTATAATGTTTCATATGAAATGTCCATGCTACAATCCAAAATTAATAGACATATGAAGAAATGAGAAAATATGATTCATTCTCAAGAGAAAAGATAATCAACAGAGACCAACCCCAAGATGACCCAAATGTAGAATTAACAGACAAGGATTTTATTTTTTTGGGGTTTGTTTGTTTTTGTTTTTTAATATTTTTTATTTATTTCTGAGAGAGAGAGACACTCACACAGTGTGAGCAGGGGAGGGTCAGAGAGAGAGGGAGATACAGATCCAGGTTCTGAGCTGGCAGTCAGCACAGAGCCTGACACGGGGCTCGAATCCACGAACTGTGAGATCATGACCTGAGCCGAAGTCAGATGCTTAACTGACTGAGCCACCCAGGCGCCCCAACAGACAAGGATTTTAAAACAGCTATCATAACTGTGCTCAAGGTTATAAAGGAAAATATGCTCATAATAAAGAATAGGCCATCTCAGCAAAAAAACAAAAAGCAAAAAAACAAAAAACTATAAAAAAATCAAAATGGAAACTCTAAAACTGAAAAATAAATTTAAAAAATCCACTGAATGGGCTTGACAGAAGAATGGAAATGAAAGGAGAAGGATTCAGGGACACCTAGGCGGCTCAGTTGGTGAAGTGTCCGACTTCGGCTTAGGTCATGATCTCAAAGTGTGTGAGTTCAAGCCCATCCAGCATTGGGCTCTGTGCTGACAGCTCAGAGCCTGGAGCCTGCTTCAGATTCTGTGTCTCCCTCCCTCTCTGACCCTCCCTTGCTGGCACTCAGTCTCTTTCTCTCTCAGAAATAAATGAACATTAAAAATAATAACAATAATAATAAAAAGGAAAGGAGAAAGATTCAGTGACTTTGAAGATAGATAAATACAAATTATCCAACCTGAAGAACAGGAAAAAAAACTAACAGTCAGAACCTCAAAGTCTGATTAAGGAACAAAGGCAATTCAATGGAATAAGGGTAGTCTTTTCAGCAATGGTGCTGGAAGAACTGGACACCCACATGCAAAAAAACCAAAACAAAACCAGACACAGCCTTAACCTTTTCACAAAAATTAACTCAAAATGGATCACAGACTTGGGGCGCCTGGGTGGCTTAGTCTGTTAAGCCTCCATGTCTTGGTTTTGGCACAGGTCATGATCTCAGGGTTCAAGGGATGGAGCCCTGCGTTGGGCTCTGAGTCCCCTCCCCTGCTTGCGCGCATGTATGCACACGCTCTCTCTCAAAATGAATAAATATTTTTAAGAATGGATCATAGACTTAAATGTAAAATGCAGAACTATAAAACCTCTAAAAGATATTACAGGATAAAATCTAGGTGCCTTTAGGCTTGGTGTAACTTTTTTTTAATGTTAATTATTTATTTTGAGACTGAGAGAGTGCATGTGCACGTGACGTGCACGCATGCCCTTGGGACAGGGACAGAGAGACAGGGAGAGAGAGAATCTCAAGCAAGCTCCGTGCTGGAGCGCAAAGCTTGACTCCGGGCTCCAAAAGGGACTTGATCTCACAAATCATGACATCATGACTTGATCCGAAATCAAGTGTCAGAGGCTTAACAGAGTGAGCCACCCAGGTGCCCCAATAACTTTTTAAATACAACACCAAAAGTCTGATTCATGAAAGAAGAATGTGGTTAAGCTGAACGTCTAAAATAAAAAACTGCTCTGCGAAAGACGCATTAAAGAAAAATGAAAAGAACAAGCTACAAACTGGGAGTGAATATTTACAACACACCTCCCTAATAAAGGACTGGTATCCAAAACACACAAATAAGTCTTAAAATGCAACAATAGGAAAACCAACAACCCAATTAAAAAGTGGGTAAAAAACCCTTACAGACACCTCACCAAAGATGATATAAAGATGGCATATAGCCCGATGAAAATGTGCGCAATATCATATGTCATTAGGGACATACAAATTAGAATAACAATGATACTGTTATACAACTATTAGAATGGCTAACAATATCCAAAACACAAATACCACCAAATGCTCGTGAGGATGCAGGAAAAGAGAAATTCTTTCGTTGCTGCCAGATTCAAAATACAGGCTCTATGGAAGGCAGTGTGGTTGCTTCCTATAAAACAAAACACACTCTACCGATATTATCCAGCCATCATTGTTCCTCTGTATTTATACAAATGAGCTGAAGACTTACGTCCACACAAACACCTGCATATGAATGTTTATAGCAGCTTTCTTCGTAACTGCCCAAACTTGTAAGAAACCAAGATGCGGTTCGGTAGGTGAATAGATGGGGCACATCCATACAACAGAATATTATTCAGCAATAAAAATAAATGAGCTATCAAATCATCATGAAAACACGTGGAGGAAACTTCAATGCACACTGGAAAGTGAAAGAAGCCCATCTAAAAGAGCCACATAATGTAGGATTCCAACTACATGACATCTGGCAAAGGCAAAAAACGACGGAGATAGTAAAAAGGTCAGAGGCTGCCAAGGGGCTTGCAAGGTGCGCAGACACAGCCGCAAAGGGTGGGCAGGGGGGAAGCCACTAGAACACAGAGCATTAACGCCACCTTCCCTTCCATCACACTGTTGGGGAAATATTAACCCATTTAATCAGAACAGCTACAGGCAGCAATCAGGACAAACTGAGAAAAACTGCTGATAAAAGCACCCACTTGTTTCTGGATTAAGTAATTTGGCAGCCACACGTAGGTGCCTTGAAGGGATACACAAGCACCCCCAACAAAGTCAAATAGCAGTAAGAGAACCCTTAGTCGGGTGCAACCACCTACCACCGGGCTGTGAGTTAATAGAAACACTGGGGGTTTTGGTTCTTCTTCTTTCTTAAAAGTTAAAATTCCATTGACTGTGGCCATTTGTTATAAGGAGGCAGTTTACGTAATTTTTAAATTTAAGTTAATAACCCTAGTATTTATGTACTTAGTGACTGCACTTTCCTGGAGTCAGTCAATCTAAAGTACTGGAAGGGAAAGGGAACAAGCGGGTCTTCCAACAGCCACCACACATTTGGTGGCGCAGGTCACTGGGGCAGAAGAGCCTAGGAGACCATCAATTCCTCCCACACAAGCTTTCCCCAATCCGGGACAAGTCAGAGGCTGCGGCTCTGCGATGCAGGCCTCCGCCCTACACCGCGGGGTCCTTAAGGCACCGCCCCAGTTCTCCTAACAGCTTTTTTTTTTTTTTTTTTAAAAAAGAGGGGACGGGGACTACGGGAAGAAGGGTAATGACCTTCAAGATCAGAAGCTAGCAAACCTTGCTCTCAACCCTCAGCTGGAAACTGCCCTGCTGTCGCTAGCGCCTTACAAGTATGTTTTCTCCTCGACCCGACCAATCCTTTCCGCTTGGGCTTTCATCAAATCCCCTTGCGGCCGATGAGACCCCAGCGGCGCTCACCTCGGAGCAAGGCCATGGCGGCGAGCGAGTTCCGGCGCAGAGCTCCCCCTCCAGCGACGCAGAGGGGCGCCCGCTCACATCCCTGCCTTAAGAGTCCGGGGGCGGGGTCCGGCGAAGCCACGCCCCTGCCCTTTCACCCACATCCCGTGCCTGGCTGCGGGTCTGCGACTTCCCAGGGCGGGCCGGAGCTTATCTCCCTTTGGGCACCATGCCACTCTCTTGGCGCCTTCGTGCGGGAACCATGACTCTGCCAGCAGCCGCGCCTTGCAGAAGAGAGCGTTCCGTGCCCGCGCATCTTTCTCTCACATTCTCGCTTTTTACCTCTAAAGCGAGAGAATGATGCCATCCTACCCATGACCTCTCTACTCGTCCCTGTAATGTCCCCCTTCAGCCCCCAGCACGTCTCCAGTCTCCATCATCACCGTACCAGGTACCCCAACGCCGAGACAGCCACAGTGTGGAAGGGGCCAGAGGAAGGCGGGGCGTTGGCTGGAAATTGGGTGGGCGGGGCGCAGAGGACGGCGCGAGCGGATTGGCTGAGCCTCTGTGGGCTGCGGCTGCGCGGACTGCTGGAGCCCTAGGCCTCCGGGCCTAAGAGGCGCCCAGGACGGGGAGGCCAGGTGTGGCCAGNGTCTGAGGGCAGGGGCGCCCCCGAGTTCCCCGTATAGCCCCCGATGAGCTCGCGGTATTTTCCTTATATGATCAGGTCCCATTGCTGGCGACGCCGCCAGCCCGGAGCCTGAGAAGATTATCAAAATATGTGTGGCGAAGTGGGGCTGGGGACCGGCGCCGGGAGATTAGGGGCAGCGGGGAGGCTGGAAATGAGGGAGCTTTAGGGAGGCCTCTGCCGCTGTAACTGTGAGCCCTGGTCGATGATGACGTGACCACTGCGCAATCTGAGTTCTAGGAACCAGGTGATGGAGTGTGTGCTGAGAGCGGACTGAGACCGGGCGAGCAGGGCACCCGGGCCGAGCGCAGCGCCAGGGCTCTGGGGTGGGCCAGGTTCCTGCGCCTGGGAAGCTCAGGTGGGCTGCCTTGAGGCTTTCTGTGAACCCTCGGGGATTACTGCTTTCAGACTCCTGGGTTGCCTTCTAGCAAGTTGTTTATTAAGTCTATACTTTTGATTATGAAACCCTTTGAACATACAGAAAAGTGGAAACATTTCTACAGTGAACACAGTTGTTACCATTTTGCCATAGTTGCTATATCACATCTGTCCATCTGTTCTAATATCAAACCGTGTTCTTTTTCTAATGCAAACCTCAATACAGTAGTCCCCTCCCCCCATGGTCCAAGATCCCTAGGGGATGCCTGAGACTAAGTAGTACCAGGTCCTATATATATACTATGTTTTTTCCCCCTTATGTACATACCTAGGATAAAGTTTAGTTTATAATTTAGACACAGTAAGAGATTAACAACAATAGCACACATAACATACTGTAATAAAAGTTATCTGATTGTGGTCTTTATCTCAAAATATCTTGGGATGATGTGAGGTGATAAAATGTCTGCCTGATGAGGTGAAGTGAGCTAAAGGACTAGGTATTGTGACATAGCCTTGTCAACTAGACTGTTGACCTTCTGACACCTTAGAAGGAGAATCACCTGCTTTGAGGACTCTTGTGGACCACAAGTGACTTTGCTTATTTGCTTTTTTCTGCAGGGGAGGAAGTGTGTGTGAGATAAAGTGGGTTCAGGTCGGTGGAGAGGTGAGGTAATGTGCTAGTACTAGATGTTTACTTTTTCTCAAGCAGGGTTCCAACAGGAAATGATTTGAGTGATTTTTTAAATTTTCTCAAGGATGATACAGAGCTAGTACCATTCTAGATGCATAGAAGTTATTTTATTACATATAACGGAAACCTTGGGGCATTCAAACTTGATTTGGGTGTGACAGCTAGTAACTCAGTTTTACTATTTTTTTTATTTTGGCCATTATAGTTTCTGTGTTCAAGGCTTCTTTTTTCTTTTAGGGCTAATTATTGGTTGGGATGGTTTAGGCTGCAAATAACAGGAGACTTGACTTAAAATGGCTTAAACAATAGGTTTTTATTGTTTCACGTAACCGGAAGCCTCCGAGAATTACCATGTCATCAAGCACCCAGGCTTTTAGTTGTTACAGCTGTAGGCATCATGTCTGCACAAAACCATGTTCAAAAGAAGGTGAGTATTTATCATGTCTTTATCAAGAAGGAACATCTTTCTCTCCTGTTTCATCAGTCAGAATTGAGTCATATGCCCATGATGTAACTGCAAAAGTGGCTGGAAAAACATGTCTGTCTGTCTTTTTTGATTTCTATCTTGGAAATTTGGGCTCTGCCCGTAAGGATGAAAGCTGGAAAAGGCTGTTAGGGAGGTGACCATCAGTGTCAGGCACAAAGGCCTTTATTAGTACTTACACAGACTTTCATGCAACCTGTACCCCCTCATATTGCATACTGACATTTCTAAATTGCTATGATGAATTTGGATTTGTATGGCCTTGCTCACGACTGAGAGATTGGAGCGCTGGCATTTTGTACCACCTGGCAATCACGAGTTCTGCTTTAGCAATGTCCTCTCGTTGGACAAAAGGTACTGTGCTGTTGCTCAGATTTGTTACTGAATTCAGTGTTAACATTTATTTAAAACGAGTAACAGGGCACCTGGGTGGCTCAGTCGGTTGAGTGTCCGACTTCGGCTCAGGTCATGATCTCACGGTTTGCAGGTTTAAGCCCGTGTTGGGCTCTGTGCTGACAGCCCAGAGACTGGAGCCTGCTTCAGGTTCTGTGTCTCCCTATCTCTCTGCTCCTCCCTGCTCACATCTGTCTGTCTCTCTCTCAAAAAATAAACATTAAAAAAAATTAAAACAAATAGCAAATAGATAAATTAAAATACCGCTCAGCGGGTATAGTGCCTGGCACACAGGAGGTACTTAATAATTATTTGTGGCATTAAGCAATACTGTGGTAAGGCAAGATAGGACTCAGGCAGGAAGAGAATGGCTAGGATTTAAAGGTCCCTGGGTGGGGAAAAATACAAGTTTTAAAACATTTCTTCTGGGAACTTCTAACCTCTGAGCAAACTCCCTCAGGTGTAAAGTTTCTCTTAAGTATGTGACAGCCATTACCTACTTCCCCTCAGGTTTCCCTCAGGAATTTGACAAACAAAAAACATGACTAAAAATAAGTAGTCCATAAAATATGGGACCCACAAGGAACAGTATGGCCATAGACGGCCCCTCATAACAAGGAAACGAGCCAAACAAAAAGGAATGACCAGACATTTAGAGTCACCTAGTCAATAAGGGTAGAGCCTGAGAAGGAGCAAGGGGAAAGAAAAGGGGTCGACCAAAATACTATGAAACAGACTTCCTTGCCTATAGTTTCAGGCGTTCACTTTCCAATGCACCCTCTCTGTAAAGAGAGCTTTCATACCATTCTTCCTTTCTGATCTTATACTTTAAGAAACTTCTGCCTGCTGCTCATTATTCTGTGTCCACCTCTTCATTGTTTGAAGTGGGGAGACAACAGATCCTGGGTATTGAAGTAGAATCCTGCAACAATACTACGGATGATAAAATTGAATTTTGCCAAAATGGAATTGTTTAGGGGAGTCAAAATCAACATATTTTATCTCAAGTTGATGCTCAATGAGCTTAAGTTCAGCCAGTCAACTGTGCATTTTGTAATGAAGAAAATAAAAACTAGAGAACAGAATGTAAAGTGAATTATGCCTAAATGTGAGATACAGGGCTAGAGGAAAGAAACAGATCTTTGAAAGTAGTGGGGTTTTTCATTAAAACTTTCTAATAGTTCAAATGCAGAGAAAATTCTTGGCCTGTGGAACTATTGATTAGGGATATGGTGTCCTTCAATAAGAGAAGGAAAGTTCTGTTCAATTCGCCTTCCATGTATTTATTAAGAAAAGTTTAGATACTATTACTAAGTATCACAATTTTCCACTCGATACCATTCAAGTCACCAGCAGCCAGTCCCTCCAAATTTACTTAAGTTTTCGCTAATTAGAGATGTCACTAAAATGGATGAATCCTAAAACCCTTGGTTAAACAGTTTACATATATAAGAACCTGTAAATATATGTAAGGACATTTACATAGTCTCAGAGTATCATGAAGAGGAAAACATACCCATACAAAAGAGAAATCTTGGGAATATTACCACCTTAACCAAATGACTAAGCTTAACATCACCAATAATGGGACAAGCTGACACCGTGCACCCCCTTGAAGCATTGGGGACACAACTTCATCTATGTGGGATCTTTCCAAAAAGTATCTGACTGGAGTCTAATCCTAAGGAAACAATCAGATAAATCCAAATGAAGGGATGTTCTGCAAAACAACTGACCTAAAGTCTTCAAAAATGTCCATGTGAAAACCAAAAAAAAGCTGGTATTAAAGGAACTAGAGATTAACAATCCCATGTTACATTGGATCTTTAATTGGAAATTGAATTAAAAGCAACTACTCTAAAACAAAACAAAACAATACAAACCCAAAACAAAAAACAACCAAAAAACAGCAACTCAAATGAACAGAATTGGGACATTTTGGGGGAACTTTAAAATAATTTATATGAGACAGTTATAGTGATGTTACTTTTCCTTATTATGTTAATTTTATTGTAGAAATGTGGGAGATTGTCCTTTTTTCTTAGGAGCAACTGTGGTGAAGAATCAGGACGTCTGCAATTCATTTTCCAATGACTCAGAAAAAAATGCATACAAATATACTGGTAGAGAAAGAGAGAAAGCAAATAGGCAAAATATTACCAATTAGGGAATCTAAATCAAGAGTGTATGGCTGTTCATTATTCTATTTTTATAACATTATTATAGGTTTTTAACTTTCTCAGTATAAGAATGCAAAAGGATCTTTCAAATATGTCTCATATTTATCTGAAACAAATTATTTTCTAAAATATGTGGTCCTTTTCATGTTTAGCCATATAACCAATATATGTTACACTAAGTATATCAGAGTTAGTTATTTTATAATTTTCTTGTCCTAGACATGAAACCTCTCATGAGATGTAAAGTCATTGGTTCTACTCTTAGACATTTAGCTTTCAGTATTTTTTAAAAAATGTATTATTTCTGTACTTATTTTTTGGGAAAAAGAAATAGCTTAGTATAAAACTGGAAATCAGCCGCTCTATTGTAAACCTGTAAATTCTAATATTAAGATTTCATTAGGATTTCATAAATATTAAGACTCAGCCTTATCTCCCACATTTTCTGGATAATTTTCCTATGCTTAAACATCCTATAATACTCAAAATTAATGGTAGCTTAAGCAGCAAGCAATGGCTTTAGGAGTTTCAGTAATAGAAAACTAGGGAAAGCTGGTGAAGTCAGTAGGAGCTAGAAAAAACTTTTAAAATGAGCATATGAGTTTGAATGAATGATACAAGAGAGTTTGCTAATCTTCAGTAGTTTGGAAAATTACATATGTGCTCACTGTTAATCTGCTTTGGCGATAACTTCACTTTTTGATAATTAAAAAGGCAATTATTACCTCTGGTGTGGTTTTACCTTTACAACAAATACCTACACTTCAGAAAGTTCAAGTTATTAAACAAACACATCAGAAATGAAATGTAGGGGCACCTGGGTGGCTCAGTTGGTTAAGTGTCAGACTTTGGCTCAGGTCATGATCTCGTGGTTCATGGGTTTGAGCCCCACGTTGGGTTCTGTGCTAACAGCTTGGAGCCTGGAGCCTGCTTCTCTCCCCCGCCCTCTCATGAACATTTAAAAAATAAATAAAATGAAGAAAGAAACACACCGATTTGCTGAACTTTCTCATTTTACGTTTACTGTAAATCTTGGTGTATTGTAATAGCCCAAGACATTGTCACAGACGTAGATGAAGGATATGTATTTGTTTTTCTCCTCCACATGTTGAAAGTTATTGCAGTGTCTATATCCTTACCAAAGCTTAGAAATACACTTAGTAATATAACCATAGGCAAATGTCTATACTTCCTTGGTTCTAAGTTTACTCTGCAAATTGCTCATGTTGGTGGATGAGGAGAAACACCATGTTGATGCTCTTCAGCCAGACGACTCCTGGAACACACCTGTGTTTGAGCAGTTCTGTGGGAGCTTTAAGACAGGCTGCAACAAGGGGAATGCTCGACAGGAGCAGAGCTTACGGGATGTAGAAGCATCTCAGTAAGAGGGTGTTAGGAGTTGGTTAGGTGATTTGGGGAGGGTCTGGAGAAGCAGGGCTTCACTCTGAGTTGGGTGCTGTCTAGAAGTAGGAACAAGTCTTTGGGTAATATTACCCTACCCAGGAGAAGGTAGGTCTGAGGTGGACTAATGACAGCTGGTGACGTTGCATTCACTCCTGTTGGCTGGGAGAGGACAGGGTTAGCATCGCATGATTTGCCGGTGGTCTTGTCTTTGTGCTTAGACCAAACTATGAAGTGGTCTCACGTGGTCTCACTTATTCAGTTAGAGAGTGCCCTTGTCTGTTGGTGGTGTTTTATGAGATTGTGTGTGAGGGAAGAAAGCCACTGTAGGGACAGGGCCAGTCCCACTTCTCACACCACCCAGGCCTCGCTCTAAGTGCCAGACCAGGTTCCAGATGTCGGGCTGCTTTTCTTTCTCAACACTAAGTAGTTAAGAGTGTCTCTGGTTTCTGAATAAGGGCAAGATGGCAGAGAAGGAGGGAGCTCCGTACATTTCACTTGCCCCCATCTCTCAAACGGAGAAGGCCTGAAGCCATAGGAACCCTTACAGAATTGCAGGAGTTTGGGAGGAGAAGGAGACAGTCTGCTGAGAAAACAACCTTCTAGGGCTACCTCAAGAAATAAGCCAAAGTACACATGGTGGAGAGTCCCAAATACCACTACGAGTAGGGAAATAAAATAACCAAAGCCTCAACAAGAGTGACCAAGAGACACCATTCAAAGAACACTTCCTGAATGGACAGGCCCTGGATAGTCAAAGAGCCTTCTTTAATACAGCAGTACTTACAGGTACAGAGTGCATGACAAGCTTTTAAAACTAACAAGAGACAGAAAGCTAGCCAAAATGATGAAATGGAAGAACTCTCCTCTAATGAAATTCCAGGAAGAAATGACAGCTAAACAACAGCTCAAAACAGATATAAGCAACATAACTGAACAAGAATTTAGAACAATAGTCATAAAATTAATCGCTGGGCTTGAAAAATGCATGGAAGACATCAGAGAAACTATTGCTACAAAGACTATGGAACTTAAAAATAGTTGTGATGAATTAAAAAATGCTATAAATGAGGTGCATAATACAATGCAGGCATCCAATGCACGGACTGGAGAGGCAGAGAGGAGAATAGGTGAATTAGAAGACAAAATTATAGAAAAAGAGGAAGCCAAGAAAAAGATAAACTGGTCCAGGAAAATGAGAGTTCGAGAGCTGAGTAATACAATCAAACAGAATAATAACCATATCATAGGAATTCTGGAAGAGGAAGAAAGAGGGAAAGGCACTGAAGGAGTCCTTGAACAAATTATAGCTGAGAACTTCCCCAATCTGGGGAAGGAAACAGACATTGAAATCCAAGAGGCACAGAGAACTCCCCTCAGACATAACTTGATCTTCTGCAGGACATATCATAGTGAAACTGGCAAATATAAGGGCATAGAGAGAATTCTGAAAGCAGCTAGGGATAAAAGGGCCCTGACATACAAAGGGAAACCTATAAGAGTGGTGACAGACCTATCTACTGAAACTTGGCAGGCCAGAAAGGAATGGCAGGAAATCTTCAATGTGATGAGCAGAAAAAATATGCAGCCAAGAATCCTCTATCCAGCAAGCCTGTCATTCAGAATAGAAGGAGAGATCAAAGTCTTCCCAAATAAACAAAAATTGAACGAATTCATCACCTCTAAACCAGCTCTACAAGAAATCCTGAGGGGGACTCTATGAGGGAAATGTTGCAAGGAACACAAGGTAGCAGAGACACCACTACAAGCATGAATCAACCCTAAACCTATGTTTTTCAATAATGACACTGAATGTAAATGGACTAAATGCTCCAATCAAAAGACATAGGGTAGCAGAATGGATAAAAAAACAAAATCTATCTATTTGCTGTCTACAAGAAACTCATTTTAGACCTGAGGACACCTTCAGATTGAAAATAAGGGGATGGAGAAATATATATCATGCTACTAGAAGTCAAAAGAAAGCTGGAGTAGCTATACTTATATCAGACAAGCTGGACTTTAAAGCAAAGGCAGTAACAAGGGATGAAGAAGGGCATTATATAATAATTACAGGGTCTATCCATCTGGAAGAGCTAACAATTACAAATGTCCATGCACCGAATATGGGAGCACCCAAATACATGAAACAATCACAAGAGAAACAATCTTATGGATAAGAATGTGCTAATAGCAGGGGACTTTAATACTCCACTTACAGCAATGGATAGATCAACTAGACAGAAAATCAGTAAAGAAACAATGGACTTGAATGACACATTGGACCAGATGGATTTGACAGATATATTTAGAATTCTACATTCTGAGGCCATGGAATTCACTTTCTTCTCAAGTGGTATGGCACTTCGCATGGCACCTTCTCCAAGACAGATCACATACTGGGACATAAAGCAGCCCGNGGCAGTCCTAGTAGGAAAGTACATTGCACTCCAGGCCTATTTCAAGAAATTAGAAAAAGTGCAAGTACAAACTTTAACAGCGCACCTAAAGGAACTAGAAAGAGCAACAAACGCACCCAGAAGAAGAGAAATAATAAAAAGCAGGGCAGAAATAAATGATATAGAATCCAAAAAAATAGTTGAACAGATCAATGAAACCAAGAGCTGGTTTTTTTGAAAAAATAAACAAAATTGACAAACCTCTAGCCAGGCTTCTCAAAAAGAAAAGAGAGAGCATCCAAGTAGACAAAATCATGAATGAAAATGGACTTATTACAACCAACCCCTCAGAAATACAAGCAATTAT
>NW_027532203.1:15473627-15498003 GCF_008692635.1 Crocuta crocuta | reverse complement strand
CATCACTCTGATTCCCAAGCCAGACAGAGATCCAGCAAAAAAAGAGAACTACAGGCCAATATCCTTGATGAATACGGATGCAAAAATACTCAACAAGATACTTGCAAATCGAATGCAACAGCACATAAAAAGAATTATTCACCATAATCAAGTGGGATTCATTCCTGGGTTCAATATTTGCAAATCAATCAATGTGATACCTCACATTCACAAAAGAAAAGGTAAAAACCATATGATCCTGTCAATAGATGCAGAAAAAGCATTTGACAAAATACAGCATCCCTTCTTAATAAAGACTCTAGAGAAAGTTGGGATAGAAGGAACCTACTTAAACATCATCAAAGCCATCTATGAGAAGCCTTCAGCTAACATCATCCTCAACGGGGAAAAACTGAGAGCTTTCCCCCTGAGATCAGGAACACGACAGGGATGTCCACTCTCACCACTGTTGTTTAACATAGTGCTGGAAGTCCTAGCATCAGCCATCAGACAACAAAAGGAAATCAAAGGCATCAGAATTGGCAAAGAGGAAGTCAAACTTTCACTCTTCGCAGATGACATGATACTCTACATCGAAAACCCGACAGACTCCACCAGAAGCCTACTAGAACTGATCCAAGAATTCAGCCAAGTTGCAGGGTACAAAATCAACGTACAGAAATCGGTTGCATATTTATACACCAACAATGAAGCAACAGAAAGAGAAATCAAGAAACTGATCCTATTCACAATTGCACAAAAAAACCATAAAATACCTAGGAATAAACCTAACCAAGGATATAAGAGATCTCTATGATGAAAACTATAGAAAACTTATGAAGAAAATTGAAGAAGACATAAAGAAATGGAAAAACATTCCATGCTCATGGATTGAAAAAATAAATATAGTTAAAATGTCATTACTACCCAAAGCAATCTATACATTCAATGCAATCCCAATCAAAATTGCCCAGGATTCTTCTCAAAACTAGAACTATCCTAAAATTTGTATGGAACCACAAAAGACCCCGAATAGTCAAAGTAATATTGAAGAAGAAAACCAAAACAGGGGAGGCATCACCATCCCAGACTTTAGCCTCTGCTACAAAGCTCTAATCATCAAGACGTTATGGTATTGGCACAAAAACAGACACACAGACCAATGGAATAGAATAGAGAACTCAGAATTGGACCCACAAATGTATGGCTTACTAATCTTTTTTACTTAAGGTAAAGTGGGAACAAGTATCCAATGGAAAAACGATAGCCGATGGTGTTGGGAGAATTGGACAGCAACATGCAGAAGAATGAAACTAGATCATTTTCTCACACCATGCACAAAAATAAACTCAAAATGGATAAAGGACCTGAACGTGAGACAGGAAACTATCAACACCCTAGAGGAGAAAGCAGGAAACAGCCTCCTTGACCTCCACCGCAGCAACTTCTTACTTGACACATCCCCAAAAGCAAGGGAATCAAGAGCAAAAATAAATGATTGGGACCTCATCAAGATTAAAAGCTTCTGCACAGCCAAGGAAACAACCCAGAAAATTAATAGGCAACCAACGGAATGGGAAAAGATAGTTGCAAATGACATATCAGATAAAGGGTTAATATCCAGAATCTATAAGGAACTCATCAAACTACACGCCCGAAAAACAAACAACCCAGTGAAGAAATGGGCAGAAGATATGAACAGACACTTCTCCAAAGAGGACATCCAGATGGCCAACAGACACATGAAACGATGCTCAGCATCCCTCCTCATCAGGGAAATACAAATCAAAACCACACTGAGATACCACCTCACGCCAGTCAGAGTGGCTAAAATGAGCAAATCAGAGAACTCTAGATGCTGGCGAGGATGTGGAGAAACGGGCACCCTCCTACACTGTTGGTGGGAATGTAAACTGGTACAGCCCCTCTGGAAAACAGTGTGGAGGTTCCTCAAAAAATTAACAATAGATCTCTCTTTTGACGCAGCAATATCACTGCTGGAAATTTACCCAAGTGATACAGGAGTGCTGATGCATAGGGGCACGTGTACCCCCATGTTCATACACAGCACTCTCAACAATAGGCCAAAAACACGGAAAGAGCCTAATNGCGGAGGGGAAGGGGGATGATGGGCATGGAGGAGGGCACCTGTGGGGATGAGCACTGAGTGTTATATGGAAACCAACTTGACAATACACTATTTAAGAAAAAAAAGAGTGTGAAATTTGGCTCTTTGCAGTTTATGTGTTGAGGTCTTGACAGTAAGCCTAGGCCTCTCTGGGTAGGAGGTGAAGGCTGTTCTGAAGAGTTTATTCTCCTATCAACCACTTAGAAAAGAGAGGAGTCCATCTTCAGGTTGAAAGTTGGGTTTCAGAGGTAACTTTTCACTGATCAATATTTGTGTATCATGAAATATTTCATAGTGGTTCCTACTGACGAGTCTTTAAGGGTACCACCCCCAGAGAAGCCCTACACTATACCTATGGGTAGGGTTGGTGATGTAGCTTTTAAAGATTTCCAGGGGGGGCTGGTGTGTGTTTCTGTAGGTAAGAAACAACATATCCATGTTTCTGTATAGGTGGGAACACCTATATCTGGGCTGTGCTGCTCCATTGGCCATTTTGTCTATCTGTGCCATTTCCACACATGTTAATTACTGAAGTTTTATATTAAGTCTTGACATTTGTTAGGGAAATTTTCCCTTTCTCTGAAGGAAGGTTTTCCTTAATCCTTGGGTCTGTGCATTTCCATGTCAATTTTAGAATTAGCTGGTCAACTTTTACAAAAAAAACAGTGGAGACTTTGATTCTGTATGTAGATCAACTTGGAGACAATGATAACGGTTTTGTGGTATTGAGTCCTCTGATCTGTAAATGCCATATAATTTCTCCCAAGTTGTCATTGTTTCACTTATGTTATAAACGCCTCTGTACAGATCTTGTCAATATTTTCCCACAATTTTTTTAATGCCATGTGCAAAGTTATACAAAGGATGGAGTCTATCTCTGGGCTCTGTGTCCTGTGCCATGGATTTACCAGTCTTTTCCTACTCTGCCTTGTTTGAATTCTGTACCTTTAAATTGCTTGGTAAGTCTTGTTATTTTCCAGGAAAAGTCCCCCCCCCACCCCCCCCGGCTTATAACATGCCGGCTGAAGCTGGCCAACCCCGTGTTTAAATGATCATGATGCATGTTTGAATGTAGGAGGCTCTAGAATGGAGTTTCTAAAGCAGGCATTAGAAACAAACCTTTCAACCAATGTATAGCTGCAGAGTTTTAAAGTTCATTTAGATGTGGCACACCACTTTATTCAAAAGTATTTATTTCCACAAATTTTTATCCACAGCTGAATATTACAGTGACTAATACAAGCATTTATCTATACACAAAGGTGTAGTTTACAGATTTTTTTTTTCAAAATGAAAAAATATTTTTATCAGTATTTCTTCTTACAATGTTAGATTCACCCCGGAATTGGATGTGAACCCTTTTCACGGAAGCAGTCTTTCATCTAAACATTAGTTGCTGGCAAAATGTTATATCCAAATCTGGGTTATTTTGATACAATACCATTTTAGAAAGTAGCTTAATTTCTGATTGCCTTTATTAGAATTAGAAATTTCTTTAAGAAAACCAATCTTTAGTATCTAATGACCCTTCTAGTAAGAAAAACCAGTCCTATATTTGTCATTGGCATTAACCTCTAATTTTTCTATACCCTCTAATTCTCTAATTATGGCACCAACATGTACAAAAAATGAATTTTGGCTATTTGACTCATGCAGCAAATGAATTTGAGAAATTGACTGCAGAGAAATATTCTATGAGGAAAAACTATGGGGTCCCGCCCCATGCTGTCACACTGTAGTAACCATTTAGTCCCATAGGCAGGATAGAAGTCCTTCAGTTCAGGAAATCCCTTGCTGCCTAGAATTAGGTCAAATGTATGAAAACAATTATATATATGCAAAAGAAAGGGATTCTAATTTATTCACTATAATCTTAATGCATTAACTCTAAGTAAATAGTGGTGTATTGGTGGTAGCAGTGTTAATTTTTTTTTCCTAAGTGTTCCGAGTTCCTAGTTTTGGTTTTATAAAAGCCTGAAAATTTCGTGGTATAGGAAAATGAAGGGAAGAAACTCCAATGGACATGCTCCATGGAAAGGGGAAGAACAGTCCATTTTCCTTTGGGTCTACTGTGCTCTCCACGTGCCAGAAACCTAACCACAGCTATGATGATCCAGGAACAGTGCATAGAGGGGATACATGTGTCAGCTATGATCAATATGTACATGACACACATTACTACCGGTAAGCAGAGAGGCTCCCTGTAATGCTTCAAATACAAATTGTCTATAAATATTTGATTAAGTAATCTTTAAAATGCTGTTTCAAGAGACCAGTCAAAACTCCACCATGATGTCGAATGTTAAAATTCCTCCCACGGCAACACGTATTTCAGAGAAATAATTGGCGACTCAGTTATCTTAGTAACAGCCGAAGGCACATGGTGAGAGGAGTGTCAACTAAATTTTAAACAGTAAAAAATAAAGACAGCTATCCAGCGCAGAGTTCAAACCTGGATGTTGAATTAAGTTACATTAAGTCACTGATTTCATGAGGTTTGAAAATGTTTAAAAATGCAAAGGATAAAAATGCTAAATAAGTGATTCACGTTTCTCTAAAGATGCTTCTTGCAGTTTCCAGGTGTTAAATAGGGCGGATCGAAACATTAGCCAATCACTATTTATTGTTAGTGCTCTATAAAAGACCATTTGTTTTTAAAGCATATATAAATATAGCTCCACTGAAATACCTGTCTTCTGGAAAAGAGCTAAGTCTGCCATTTCTTAGACTAAGTAGCAGACTATTCATAGCCCTCACCCCACCCCACATTTATTCTAATTGCCAAGATTTTATTCAATGAATCTTGGCACCTAGTGATTAACCAGTGACAGCAGAGGTAGTGACCCATAGGGATAGAGAGGGAGGAAGGCAGAAGAACGTAAGAACGGCAAACCGTTGCATTTATGGAATCACTGCCCTTTAAACTCCTTAATGCACTCTAAACAAAGCCATTTGGGGTGATCTTGAAGATAAAGGACAGTCCTTACACAAGAGACTCAGTTTTAAAGTAAAGTGCAGCGACAAGCAAATTAAACAACTTTAAAAAGAGGTATCCACAGACCTAGTAGGTTTAGACTGACCTCCCAAAGTCTGTGTGTCATGGGTGTGTCAGATGACAGAATTGTACCGGGCCAAGGAGGGACAGGCACAGCTCTGCAGGTAGCCTTTAGCAGCTCATGTTTACTATGTCATGCTGGAGACACGGATTTGGACAGGATGGTTGAGTCTTCACCCAGGTGCCGGGCCTTGTCCTACCCCAGCAGCCACAAAAATGGCAGAGAAAGTGGAACCGAAAAGGCGTGGTACACAGGACCATTCAGGGCTTGGGAGTGTGTGGGGTTTCTGGGAGCCTTCCTAGTTGCCTGGCTAAGTAACGGGAGGGGGTGGTGGTGTGTGTGTGTGTGTGTAGAAGGATGTTCTACCTGCAGTTCATGGAGAAGTCTTATCTTCTCAATGTGAGAGAGAGGCTCTCCTTGGTTTTGCAAACACCATTTGTTCTGGTCATGGGAACAGTATACTGTTATCTACTAGAAATATGGAAAAAAAATTTAAAAATGGGTGTGGAGAATATGCAGGGTTTTCTCACTGAATGCCTTCTTTGAAGAGGCAAGGGAAAAACCTAAAAAAGTAACAAACAAAATCTAGTATTTCACTGAATATTCTTTAATCCCTTTTTCAGAGAAGAGATATTTACGACATTAAGTGGTAAACTTAAAAAATATTGAAAATGACCTGAAAAGGGAACATCGACATGTTATTCTCACCCTTTAAAAAGAACACACACACACACACACACACAAACCCCAAAAACTTGGGTAATAATCATCCCTGATTTTAAAAAGGTTTTTTAAAAAAGTTTTTTCAAATAATCTGATTTTCAAGATGAAGTTTGTCCTTTACTATTTTGGTCATCTGGGATTACAGTGGTAATTAATGGTGGTCTTATTGGAGTTTTATGGCATTAAGGGGACTGCAGGCTTTCATATGAAGTTGTTTGGTTTTTAACCTGTAAATAAAACTTAGTATTCTTTTCTAGTATTTAGCTTATGTAGATTTTCATGAAATTTTTGTTGACTAATTACAGGGACTAGCATTAGAAACAAAGAATATCTTTCCATCTTGCTCACATTTTAAAGTTTGGGACCACAGCATTAAAAAAATTTTTTTTAACATTTATTCATTTTTGAGAGACAGAGTGCGAGGTGGGGGTGGGGGTAGACAGAATCTGACGCAGGCTCCAGGCTCAGAGCTGTCAGCACAGAGCCAGATGCGGGGCTGGAACTCACGAACCACAAGATCATGACCTGAGCGGAAGTCAGACGCTCAACCAATGAGCCACCCAGGTGCTCCTTGGGACCACAGCATTTTTAGCAGGATTCCTTCATAAACCCAAGACTATGCAAGAAGGGTTTAAGCACATTAGGGACAGAGTCTTATAATTTTGCTTTAGACACCAATACTCAGAATGTTTCATTGGGAGGTCGGTTCCACCACTGTCTCTGCATCACCAGGCATTCAAAATATTTTCGAAAAACTTCTCCCAAGGCCCCTGTAATTTTGTTCTCAGAACATCTCCCCACAAGCTCATATGCATCTGTGGTTTGCTGACCCAGGGAAATGTGTCCCATACTAGGCAACAGCATCGTGGTTGTTAGTACCATTATTTGTTGAAAGCCCTCTGAAGGCAATTTATGTGATTTACATATTTTTAATATTCTCTTACTTTGGGCATTCTCCAGTTCTATGCAAAGATCAAAACTGGGCAGTTTCCATTTTATAGATTGGCACCTTTTATATGGCCATGGGGACTGCTTGGTGGCTGTAAATGATTATAATGTGAATTCATTTAGACTGAAATCATATACTTAAAAAAAACTGTCCAGATTTCAAGTGTTTTATTCTGAGTAGTAGGTACAAAAAATGACAGATGTGTCTTATTCCATATAGTTCAGCACTCTGTGCAGGCTCTCAGTCTCCGATTTGATCCCCTTTAAATGGAGCCAGAGGTGGGAAGGTGCCTTGTCAGACCTCATTGAGGAACTCCAGATTGAGATATGCTGGGATGTGGATGGAGTCCATGGTCAGAGAGGATGGATTAAATGGAAACAAGACTGGAAACATGTGCTTGAAGTCTAACAGCAGTTGCTGAGGGTCATTCCGTTCCTGTAGTTGTGCCTGTGGGGAAGAATAAGACCATGTAAAATACTTAAAATACCCAAATATAGCCAGTTTAGGTGAACTCTCAAAAGTGAATTAGCACGTATCATGGAAATATTTGTGAACACAATTAGGTTGGGCTTCAGGAGAACATGACCTTCTGTTTCGGGGGTATTTGGCAGGGAGAGGAGCCCCTTTTGAGGCTTGTTGGAGAACAGAGGACTTTAAGCTCTCCCCTAATCCTAATAAGTCTTTACAAATTTTTTTCATCTCAGGGAGAATAGAAAAGTACATTTCAGGTGCAAATCACACAGACTGGCACCAAAGTGAAGTGGTTAAGATGGTGGGCTCTGGAGGCAGACAGACTGAGCTCTGATCTGGTACGACCCTGGGCAAATCCCTGAACCTACGTATATCTATTCCTTAGTTTTCTCGTCTGTAAACTGGAATGGGGGCTGTGACAGCATATAAAATGGCAGAGTGGGAGGCACTGGGGCTCAGTCCCTCCACTGAAGCAACCACTGAGCTGGAAAAAGCAATGCTATCAACTACTTTGGAACGCTGAAGTCTGACTGGCCACTCACAACGAGCAGGAGTGTGCCTGATGGAGGGGGAGGCCGCTTATCCTGGCTAAGAGAGCAGTATGTGCGAACCAGCCACTATGCCCAGTCTCCGGCCCTGGAGCAGCTGTAGGGGGAAAGGCCTGCACTCCTGGAGAAGCTGGCTGGTGCGGCAGGGCAGGCAGTGGGACCTTGTCCTCCAAAATCTGGGCTCATGCCCTTGTTGGTCTGGCATTCCCTCATAGGCTGGCACAGATGCCTGCCTTGATTTTGGCTTCTCTTGGGATACAGCAGCTTCCCCCAGTGGTATTGACTAGAAGATTTAAAGGGACACAGACTCTCTCCTTTCTCCCCCTGTTTGGAGCCAGACATTTTAGGAAAAGCAGAATAACTGAAGGGAAACTTTTCAGTTTACTAAAGAGGTTCAACAGAAGCCTTGGGCAGGCAGAAGAAATGATCAGTGAACTTGAAGATAAGGCAACTGAAATTACCCAGTTTGAGGAACACGTAGAGAAAAGATGAATAAAGGTGAACAGAACCTGAGGGACCCATGGGATACCATAAAGCATACAACATATACATCACAGTAGTCCTGGAAGGAGAAGAGAGAAAGGGGCAGAAAATATCTGAAGAAATAACGGCTCCAAATGTCCCCAATCTGATGAAAGACACCCTCCTCCCCCAAGAAACTCAGCAAACTCCAAGCAGGATGAAAAAAGACCCAAGCGGGATCAAAGAGATTCACACTGAGACACATTCTAGTCACATCATCAAAGCCCAACAACAAGGAGGGAATCTTGAAAGCAGCCAGAGAGAAAGGACTCCTTGCATACAAGGTGTCCTCAAGGAAGACCATGGATGGATTTCTCATCAGAAACCATGGAGGTCAGAAGGCAGCCCTGAAAGAAACTGTTAACCAAAAACTCTACATCCGAAACTATCCCTCAACAAAGGAGGAGAAACGGAGTCATTTCCAGATAAATGAAAGCAGAGGAAACAAAAGTCCTATAGGCTGAAATGAAGGGGCCCTGAACAGTAACTCGAAGCCACAGAAGAAATAAAGAGCACAGGTAAATGTGAAAGCCAGCACCACACTTTTGGTTTGTAAGTCCTTTTTCCTATACAGAAAACAATTATAAATTTCTGTTAATGGGAACAGATGTGTAACATGTGACCTGTGACGCTAACGGCAGAAGGATGGAGATGTGGAGCAGCGGAACTTGAAACTGAGTTAGTATTATTTAAATTAGGCTGAGAGTTTCAGATGTTAACTGCAATCAAGGTATACAGAATATATATACAGAGAATGAAAGCAGGGAATCAAAACGGTATACTACACACACACACACACACACACACACACACACACACACACACGCAGTCATGAGGAACATAAAACATAGGCAGGCATACAGGAAACCAGTAACTGCAGGTCAGATGTGATTACCGGTAAAGAGTTCACATTTTGTAAAGGACACAGAATAGTGTCTGGCACTAGGTGAGTCCCGTGTTTGCTCTGATCTTTACAACACTTTTCTTTGTAACTTCTGCTCGTGCACATCCCATTACCTCTGAACCGTGAACCCAGGTGCAGCTGTACTTTTATAAATGCCACAGAGACTAGTTAACTGAGTACTTCCAAGAGGAAAATCCAACACAGCCTGAATCTGTAAAAACATGGCTCATCTCCTACTAGCTTAAGCTAGGAAAACATTTCCCCTTGTTAGAAAACACGCACCCCTGTTGCTTCAGATAGTGACAACATTTTGAGATGTTGTAACTTTCTAGAGGACTCATTATTTCTCCATTTTGGAGAAGACCAACTGATGCTTATTTGTTGAACTCCTCTAGCATTCGCACCTTACAGCTGACTAATGCTCCTAGCACCTCCGGTTTCCTAAAGCCTTCAAGTAGGGCTGAGGTCAGAAAGTAACGCAATAGCATTTGAAAAGTGCCAAGAGACAGGTTTCTAGAATAAAATCAGTATGGGCGTAGGATTGAGAGGAGTCTACGGTGGCTGTGGAATGCATAAAGGTGTACCTACATGGCTAATGAATGGAAAATGCTTTCAATTTCCAGTTGTCGATTTAAATTTTTAAAAAATGTTTATTCGTTTTTGAGAGAAAGAAACACACACAAAGTGTGAGCAGGGGAGGGGCAAAGAGAGAGGGAGACACAGAATCTGAAGCAGGCTCCAGGCTCTGAGCTGTTGGCACAGAGCCTGACGTGGGGCTTGAACCTATGAACCAGGAGATCATGATTTGAGCTGATGTTGGATGCTTAACTGACCGAGCCACTTAGACTCCCCCAACACCAAAAATTTTTGATAGCATTTCCAGCTACTGAAATTGGTAGCTGAAGAAGACTCAATATCTGACTTGGACCTTCAGAGGCCTTCTGGTCAACCTCTGCTACATTTTGCCTGTGCCCTCAATTCAAAGCCAAAGTCTGACATGGCAGTATTCTTTGACCTTTGGCCTGACTACTCTTCTTCTAAACAGTGCCATTGTCAACATGTAAGCAGTTCCAGCTCTCCCTCTGATGTGTTTTAGATATTTACAGCCAAATAAGACTTTCTAAACTCATACTTTGATTTGTGTAAATGATCATTGCTCCATAAAAATCAGTGCTGAGTCAGACAGCCCAGTAGCTTCAAATTCTCCAATTTCAGTAGCTGACCATAGCTGTGTCCTAACTGGATCTTTTCACATCAGCATGCCTCTTGAGATAGCCGTGTATTCAAATCTCTGTCTGCTTTTCCCTGTGGTCTGCATGTTACTACATTTTCTCCCCTGCCCTTAGATGAACAACCTTCCATCAGACTTGGACCTCCAGCATCTGTTCTCTACTTACACGCAATGCTGGAGTTTGTTTATTCTTTGCCATAGCCGACTTTCTCCATTCCTTGACCGCTACATCGAAATGCTGTTCGGTGTTATGAATAAAATCCCGAGTATACATCAAAGGGAATAGCTTCTTTTACCCCATGTTTTCTCAAGGTTCTTCAGGGTCTTTCATAAACCCTCATTTTAATTCCCCCTTTCCTGACTCCTCTGATCATTTTCCTCCTTTTTATCTGTGTTTCACATATTGGTGTCACTTCACTGGCTAAAGAGGTTTAGAAGCATGGGAAAGTATTATATCTCCTCAAGATGTTCTCCATGTAGAACAACAGGAGAAATGGTTGGTCACTGTTTTTCTGAGTCATCTGGATGTGATTCATTATGCAGATGCCATAAGCCACAGTCCTAAGTTAGGCATTCAGCTCAAATTATCTATAACTCAGCTTTAAATTAAGAAAAAAAAAGCAAAAACAAAAAAACCCATAGTCTCAAGATGGATTTGAATAATCATTTCCCTGATAAATTTCCTTTTAAGCATATTCCTGAGGGCAAATATTCTAAGTCGTAAAGACAAGATTGAAGAGCTCAAGTTGTTTTATAAAAAAATATTTCTTAGTTCGGTTCATGGGTAGGGGATTGATATTCTGCATACTTTCTTATTCTATTTGGTGCTATAGTTCAGTGAAGTGCTAAGTGGTAAATAATACTTAGTCTAGGTCTAAAATCTGAGCAGAGATTATAAAAGTCGTGTGTGTATCATAAAGTTATTTAGAGGTGATATGGTTAGTGTTTACCTAAAGGGAAAGCCTAAGAATATAAGGTGTTTTGGCATATAAGATAACCAGCAATTTAGTAATAAAGAGAGGTTAAAGGTTAAAATCTAAGGGTAAAATATAAACTTCGATTTCCTTTCTTACTTTTAGACCAAGATTTTATAAAGTTGATTACAATTTTTAAAACTCACCTGGATTGTTCGTATAAAGCCCACGGTTACCCGTTCTTCAAATTCATTCAGGGGAGTATAAAGGTTTAAAATTTTGACAATCTGTTGGAATGAAAACAAAAGCTTAGCACAGACCTAAAGGAACAGAAGACAACTTTTGAATTTCAGAGAATATAGGACATCGGCACAAGAGTACAATCCTCTTTAGACAGGACCCACAGCTCTGAGCTGGAGAGACAGCTGGGAGTCTAATTAATAAACTACAGTCCATAGGCTTTGTTGGGAGATCTGAGCCCTCTTACTGCATTCCTGTCTCCTACATCCACCCATCCCTCCAGCTCCTGGCTTGGAAGATGATAATTCTAGGTAACGGTTGCCTGATATCCTCAGCTTCTTTTTTTTTTAATTCCCTGAAGTTCACCTTCCAGGTAAACCCTAGATTTTTTTTTTTCATGTTCTTATTTATTGTTAAAGACAGAAAGAGTGCACACACATCGGGGAGGGGCAGAGTGAGAGGGAGACAGAGGATCTGAAGCAGGCTCTGCACCAACTGCAGAGTCTGATGCTGGGCTCAAGCTCGTGAACTGTGAGACCATGACCTGAGCCAAAGTCAGATGCTTACCCAACTGCGCCAATCAAGTGCCCCTGAAATCCTCGGCCTCTTCTAGTAGTCACTGAAAGGTTTCTTTTAAAGAACACTGGGTATTTTACCTTATATAATAAAAGTGTTTAACCATCACTCTCTCCCTCCCACCACCCCCAAAACCACTTATAAAGGAACAGATTTTTTTCCTATTTGAACCTAGGATAATCTCCTGTCTGCCTACCAATGATCTAGTGGAAGTAGCCTGCCTAAATGCAAAGCAATGCCAGTTGAATTCTAGAAGTAAACTTCTGAAAGCAAAATATTTTTTAAAAGGGGGATAAAGTTTGAAAACTTGCAGTACATTTATGCAAGAAGCATTTTCCTTAAGAGTTTGGCATGTCATCTTTTTAGTAGTTAATGGGGGAAGTGAGGAAAGGTGTATTTACTTTACAATACCCAGTTTGGATTTTGCTCTTTAGGTGTTAGATAGGGAGAAGAAGGTGCATGATTTATCTTGGAAAGTCTGATTTCCTTGTGCTGATCTTATTTTGTGAGGCCACCCTGTATGGGCCCATTTCTAAATGGGCACACCCATGATGGAGGGCAAGTCACCCTGTGTGGGGACTGGATTTATCTTTTGATAGACTGGTAATAGCTCTGCAGCAGAGTCCTGATATAAACACTACTTGGCCGGGGTAGGGTTAGGGGAGGTGGGGGAAAGACACATTCAAATGCCTCTAGGTTAAAATCATGCTAATGGATTATAAGTGAAAACATGACCATAATGAAAGTAGAGTTGTAAAGAAAGTGATGTATTTAATGCCAAATGCCTGATGCTGCCCATTTCTGAACAAAATTTGAAATTTCTAGTGAGAAATATTCTAGAATTCTGTTTTAAAATGTTTTTACCTTAAAAAAATGAATGAAAATTAAAAAAAATAAGGACTCTTGAGTAGCTCAGTCAACAAGCATCTGACTTTTTTTTTTTAATGTTTTATTTATTTCTAGGAGAGAGGTAGAGACAGCATGAGCAGGGGAGGGTCAGAGAGAGAGGGAGTCACAGACTGAAACAGGCTCCAGGCTCTGAGCTGGCAGTCAGCACAGAGCCTGACGCGGGGCTCGAACCCACGAACCACGAGATCATGACCCAAGCGAAAGTCGGACGCTTAACCGACTAAGCCACCCAGGCGCCCCAACAAGCATCTGACTCTTAATTTTGGCTCATGTCATGATACGGTGGCTGTGAGATGGACACCCCTGCTGGGCTCCATACTGGGTGTGGAGCCTGCTTAGGATTCTTTCTCCCCTCCCTGGCTTGTGTGTTTGGGGGAGCACTTTCACTCTCTCATTCTCAAAAAACAAAAACCCAAAAACCACCACCGAAAAACGTTTTCACCTAAGCTTACTATCTTATCTAAGTGAGCAAGAGGAACCAGAAAGTTATTGGGGGAATGGTGGCATCTTGTTTCAAAGGCCAAGGTGGTCTTTACTGCATCAGGAACATCCGGTCTGCTGCACTAACAACCCACCATCCAGAATGGACTCGGAAGGGAAGGCCAGACACCCACACTGGTGGGGCCGCCACGGTCATACCTGCTGGGTGCTGAGGGAGGTGCACAGGGAGCAGATGGCCTCTGCATCCTCGGGGGTTTTCTTCTTTAACTGCAGGAGCTGGGCTGCTTGGATCAGAGGTTCCATGGTCTGGACTGCTCCGCTCTGGTGAAGGTTTCTTCCCCGAAGCCACTCTTCAAGTTGACTTATATTGTACCTTAGATACAAGTCAAAGTGAGCTGTGTTAAGCCAGTCCTCCTAACACACTGGGCGTGCACACCTGTTGTGTTCATTGTGCGGCCTAGTTGCAAACAGTGTGATCATTCTCTTCACTTCATTAGCTCAAGTGGGCAAAAGCTGGAAAAGCACCCAGCACTGGGCAGCATTTTGCTGAATTAATAAGTGAATGATTAGGTGCTTAAAATCAAGCAAAGATGAGTTCCTGAAAGGTCTGTGTTAAGTTAATGGGAAAATGAAGCATTACATAGATTGAATTAAATGCTTTTAAGGCTTTTAACTAATTTGTTTAACAGGTCACCAACTCCGTGTTGTTGAATTCCACCAACAGATGGTGATGGAATTGAGTCACATACCCACTGTCACAAGGACCACCAGTTAGATGTGGATTCCACTTTCAGAGACAAAGTCCCTGTGCTCGACTCCAGCCTGGGTGTGCGGGCCCCTCCACCAGGGTGGCAGGGGCGAGGCACCACTCTCCTACCTGAGCTGCATGCCTGTGCTCCAAGAGCAGACGTCCTTCCGCAGAAGCAGGTTGTTGAGGGTCACAGCGTTGATCATGTAGAAAAGCTGCTTGAACACCTGCAGGATGATCTCGGGGTCCAGGCCCTGGTCGCACATGACCGTGTGAAAGGAGTTCATCTGGCGGATGATGGCTTCTAGGCAGTAGGAGTTGTCCCCGTCCACCATGCTGGAGGAGCGCTTGCGGTAGCCCGTTGGCTTCACACCAGAGAGACCCTGAATGCTCTCATTTTCTAACATCGCAGAAACTGAAAGAAAGGCAGGATGAGAGAAGCTTGCATGTTCCCTACAGAAGATCTGGTTTTGGACCAATCAGATCAAACCGTACTTGAGACTTTGGCAATGTCACCATCCACCAGTTGATGTGCTTAGAAACTGAAGGCATTTAGCAGCTGAATTTCTAATGTGTTGGTCTCTATGTGGAACAAAATTTCCATACAGAAATCTCGAATCACATCTGTAGACCAAACTTTCACTTAAATTTATTGGTGATGGGATGACAATAATGGGCATGTACCTACTCAGTTCTGTACTGTGTCCACAGTTTGAGAATTGAGCAACTTGGGTATCGTCCTGGTCTACCCACTGACTTGGCCCTAGACCCTGAGATCATCCCACTGATGTTCAAATAACTCTTTTTATATGAGCCATGGACCATATAAATCTTAGGTTAACTTGTCTGTCATACTTACTGCACAGTGTTTCACTATGTGCCAGGTGATTTATGCTCAGTATTTCTTTCCCTCTTTCAACAACCCATTTCCTAACCAGGAAGTTGAAGCATCAGGACATTAAATTACTTGCCTAAGGTCACAATGCCAGGAGTTGGCAGGGCCAGGATTTGTGCCCAGGAATGACCAACTCCAGACCTGGCGCTGTTAACCATCACGTTATTTTGAGTCATAAAGTATTCCCAGTTCTCCCTAGGCCTGTTACCTCAAAAAGATTGTCAGATGGGGAGAAGAATATGGAATACAACCTAACCTAGAAGTTTCTGGATGGCATGAAAGACCTGTCCTACTTGGAATTCACCTATAACCTATTTATGTTTTAAAGACCTGGGGGGAAGCTTTACAGCATAGGCCCAAGGGACAATTCCCTCCCTAGCCTTTATGGGACACACAGTGATGCGCGCACATGTCATCTTTCTTTTAACTTACCAAATAACAGCTTTTTTCAATCTGATTTCATGTGAAGTGCCCAAGTATATGGCTTTGGACAGAGGGTTCGATAAACATTTATTGAACTGGTACTTACTACTGTGTCCTCTCACATGCACATGCTTACTTTTTCCCCCCATGAATAAAGTGTACATGTGGGCACAGGGAATATATTTTTTTCACCATATATGCATTTATACCTTTCGAATTTATATTTATCACCTATGGAAGGTTTCATAGCTCTGAGCACACAGCACACACACACCTCCTTGCTGCCTTGATTGGGAAGGTCCTGGTTTTCTGACGGCCATGCCTAAGATACCGGTTTTCCTAAAAGCAGGCATGTGCACCATCGTTTCTGACCCCATGACGAGTGCTGGACATCGCCCACTGCCACCTTACCTATCATAGGCTGCAAGACCCCCTCGGCGATTTTAATGAGTTGCTGGTAGATTTGAATGGAAAGGTCACTCAGCACCTGGCGGTATTCAGTGAGGTCAAAGTTCTTAAGACAGTGCTCGTTCTGCTTGGCAGTATTCTGAGTCATGAAGCCCTGCAGAAAGAGAGCCAGCAGGGGGTACTTTAGAGGCTCAGTCGTCTGCTGGGTCAGCAGGACTTGCGGGCCTCAGGTGACTTTCATATTGCCCTATCTGTGGGGCCCGATCAGGCTCTATTAATATGAGGTTCCACAAGAGCCTGTAGAGCTTCTTGTGGCCTCAGGGGTAGCCCTTTAATTTGAAGGCAGAGCAAAAACTCAGCATGATAGAGAAGTCGAAGCCGCTTAATTTAAAAAGCCTAAATCGTTTAGTCCACCTCCTGAGGTGGTAATTTCCCTACGGCAGCAAACCCACATTGGTAGCAGGTCCAGGGAAAGAGGGATTCAGGCTGTCAGATCCTGTCCCATTCTCTTCCTAATAGGTCAGATTACTTTAAGATGTGAAATACACAGCCACTAAATGAGTACGGCCCTGGATCAGATGGTTTTGATAATGAGAAGTTTTACATGGATTCTATTGTTGGGTGTCAGAATAAGCCGCAATGATTTCATGGCTATAGCACCATGTCCTCTTAGCTTTCTATGCTAACAAGATGAAATAATGTTAAATTGAAAGGTTTGCTAATATTGAAAAGGATTCATGTGACCAATGTCCCTTTGCATGCAAGCCAAGGTAAACCAACAGGAGCCGGAAAGGTGTTTTCAGAAGAGTGACCACCCCCAGCAAAGTCTCTCATACTAGGTCACGGTACAATTCTTTTTAATGCTTATTTTTGAGAGAGACAGAGCGTGAGTTGGGGAGGGCCAGAGAGAGGGAGACAGAATTTGAAGCAGGCTCCAGAGTTGTTAGCCCAGAGCCTGACATGGGGCGTGAACCGTGAGATCATGACCTAAGCCGAAGTTGGATGCTTAACCGACTGAACCACCCAGGCACCCCACAAAGCAATTTTTAATAAAAAAAAAAAAAAAAATAAAAATAAAAAGCAGGTGCAATAGCTAAGATATATATTTTTCCCCCTCTTTATTTAGACTGCACACCTCTGGTTATACTGTACTTCAAGTCTTATGCCTCTCATTATGTTATTCTCAATATAAGCAAAAAAGGAAGGGGAGAAAGGAACGTCAATGGAACCTCCAGGGATCTGGGAGGAGTTGGGATTCTTGCTGGAGAAACCAGAACGAAGACATATGCCACATGGCACAAAGTCACTGGGCTAAATGCAGAGTATGGCCACAGTTCTTTCGGGGGCCAGTGTTGGGAATGGTGAGCTCCAGGTGAAGCTGGGGGCCCTCAAGGATCAGAGTAGAATATGAAAATAATGCAGTCAGCTGGGCTCCAGGCTGAGTAATCAAATTTGGCTAGGAATATAAAGCTGGGCCTTAAGGCCAATGTGCACAAACGTAGTTTAATTATGTCGTGCCTCTGGTTCTGTGTCTGCCTTAAAATGGACAAACTAATTGGTTGGCTTGGGAGGTCATCTTATACATCAGACAACTACCTGAGCTTTCTTCCAGCATTTAGTGAGATGGGGTTCTTCCAGGAATTTGGGGTCACAAGGGTTTCCTTGGAGAGTCCCAGGAGCACCGAGACAACGGATGGGTCGTGTAAACTCATTTCTCCACCAACTCTACTTATTGGATTCAGGGTGCTCTCTGGGGCTCCTGGGACCCTGCAGGTCACCTAGAGACAGGTATCCTGTGGCCCACCTATTACTGCCTCTATCCCGAAGTCCCAGACGGTTCTCCACAGACCTTACATCCTCTCCTCCAGGTAGAATACATTTGGACAGAGCAGGGCTACCTTCCATGACACACCAAACCCCAATTCTGAGCAGAGACCTGAGGTGCTCCAAAGCAGAACACATATTGTGGTGTCCAAGGAAATGAGGGTTTGATGGAAGAATGTGGGGGCACTTGAATGGTTTCTAAGTGCTCTTTAGGGGATGGGGCTCAGCTCACCTCGTCCCCACTGTATTGTTTCAAACAGTGAAGGAGGCGACAGGTGTTGGATAACCAGAATGATGTCATCTCAAAGTCGTCATTGTGCTTCTGTGAAAAGAAAAAAGATGTCCCTACTTATGAGCAGTGGTGCCCATCTGGGTAAATGCTCACCTGGTATCTCTCTCCAGTTCCCACAACAACTCCACATGCCCCCAGCAGGCGTGATGGGCAGGCAACTGCCAGTCATGAAGACGAGATCCGCTGTCCAGAGGTTGTACTTCCCGTTCCTTCACTAGTGGGGATGCCACACAGACCTCTCTCCCCCCTGGTTCCCTGGCCTGTGGCCCACACCTGAATGCACACTCGCAAAGCTAGGCTACCTCTATGGCTGACGAGTACAAAGCCAGGGGACAGACAAGGCATGAGATCAGCAGCCCTGGGCTGTACACGAACCACTGGACATCTGGCCCTGGCAGGTCCTGATCTCTCAGTTACCCAACCTAAGGGATGTAAGGAGCAAGCCAGTGAAAAACTCTAGCACCCTATTATCTAGAGGGCAGATGTCCCATGGCTTCAACCATCTGGAAAAGGGCTATGAACCATGACTTGATGAAAAAGGCTGTTCGACAACCCAAAGAGCTATGACACAGTTTCTGTCCCAAGGCCAATAACCGCACGGAACTCATTTTGTCAGGTTGAATTGTCTCTGTTTAAACATCCGAAGGTAGGAGCTATGATGACCACAGAATCAGAGTTCTACAGAAAGTGACGGGTGGGGCTGGGCATGCTAGGGACAGAGCCTGGTCGTTAGGAAAGGTTTCCCTGAAGAAGAAACCTGTGAAGTCAGCCCAGGGCTCACCCAGATGGTACTCATTTTAGAGGTCGAGGCAGGAGACCCCAACCTGGTCCCCACTGTGTCTGTTTAGGGCCAGGAGGGGATGAAATGGCCTGTGGGGCCCAGAACTGGGCAGGTGGTGCAGAGACCTAGACCGGTGGGCAGGAAGCTAGGAGTTCAAGGCTGGTGCTGATGTGCTCCCAGAAGGAAAAAGGGGGTGAGCGATAGCGGCTTCGTGTGTCTCTGAATCAGCCTGGACTCCGAGCTTTGGAGGATGGCTTGCAGCTTGCAGGGGAGTGTGTAGGAGGCCTGAGGGTAGTCTTTGGGAGCACCGCCGTGTGGGGCTTGGGCCCATGCATTGGAACAAATCCCTCCTAGTGGGAACTGTGCTCCCCCAAAAATCTCACCACTCCTTGCAGCCTCCATGTGGTCAGCCTACAGGCCAGCCTCTCTGCAGAGGCAGCCACTACACTGGTGAGGAGTCCTGTGCCTGCAGGTGGGGTCGCCAAACCTCCCCTGTTCCGGCCTAGGCCTCCTCAATTGCAAGCTGATGGATGTGTGCACCCTTTGCCATGCCATCGCCCCGGGTGCTGGGCACCCAGCTCTGTGGAAAGGTCTGGGAGAAGGCCTGGATTCAGGCTGTGCTCCTGGACATCACTCCAGGGCAGGGTGAGCCCACCCTTCACTGAGGCAGGACATCCTCCTTGCATTTCTGGCCAAGGCTTTTGGAAGCACCAGGTGCCCTGGATTTCTGGACATCCTGCCATTTTGGAGCCCGAGGATCCTTTTCTAGAAGCTGCCTAGGCAATCTGGTTCCACCCCAAGCTGATTCTGTGCTTTCGTTGTTTACCTTCAGAGCTGGAGATGGGAGAAAACCTGCTGCTGCAGAGCCCAGAAGGACAGCGGCTATGAGGACATGTAGGTTTCCCTCCATCTACTGCAAACACCACCTCCGGCCAGGGGCACTCACCTTCAGGACTTTCTTAATGCCGTTGATGGTGGAGGTCAGCAAGGAGTGCACCTTGAGGTCGTCGTTGACATAATCGGCGTGCCTGATGCACATGTAGAGGATGTAAGCGGGGAGACAGGGCACCGTGCCCGCCAGGGTCTGTGGCTTCAGGTCTGACGGTAACAAGCAGCCGAGAATTAGATTATAGCACATGCTTGGGGGCTCTGGGAATCCTGGTCTGATGTACAAAGATCTTCCATATTTTCCTTATGCTCATTTAAGAACACACTCTCATGGAGGTGAGGGAGGGGGACCAGGGAAGAGGGCAAGAAGCTGCCTTGGATACACAAACACCTTCTGACCCTGACGACTAGTTTCAGAAACTAGTTAAAAACTTCTACCTAATTGGACTATAACGCTAACTAAAACAAGCTCCTAATGCCTCATCCTTACAACATGAAGGGAAAGAGCCCACAGGCAGCTCGCTGCCTGAGTTTCCATAGAGGCCATGGCCCTTGGCCACAAGAAGGTTCTCCAAATGGCTCTCCAACCAGCGAAAGCTCAGGGTAGGGGCCTGCTGTGCCCACAGCTACTGCCTGTCACAGATACAATGGGCCCTTTGGCAGTGGGTTGCAAGAAGGGGTCCAAGGAGAACTTGGCAAACTGCACATTCCCGAAGACAGCCTGTGTGCCAAGGGCTGGGAGGCCACAGGGACCTTTAGCCTACTTAGCTATCAGTGTGGAAACTATTTAGCTGGCAGAGGTGCCCAGACATTCTCAGAGCCAATAACGGCTCGAGTAGGCCCTCGACTGGCCACAGCCACGCCCTCGCCCCCCTCCCCTGCAGGGCCACCACATGGCGGGCGTTTCACCAGCCCCTCCCCTGCTGGCCTAACCCACGTATAGCTCGCAAACGGCTTGTCAAGTCCTGGAATGTCCTACTGGGACTTGGGTCCTATTTCCCATAGACTTTCTTGGTCTGCCCAGCTGAATGTAGCATCTTGGGGGAAGGGACCGTGGCTCTACGTTTCTCTGTCCTCCAAAGCAACAACCAGCCAGCGTGGGTACCCTCAGAGGACCAAGTCTTGGCATTAGTTTGGAGGACAAGAGAGAGGGAACGGTGGAGGGAAGGTGACTGGGCACTGTGTGCAGGCAGCTTAGCAGGAGACGGCCTTGCCTGGGGCCCCCTGGGCACGGGCACAGGGAGGAGCCACCGGCCTGCTGGCACACGCAGCCTCCATCACTAGGTTTTCACTCTAATGTTGTCAACGTTGAGTTTCGGTCACCACAGATTAGAGACTCGTCCCTAGCAGCACGAGAACAAGATGCAGCCTGTGTAAGGAGATGTGGGAGGACTCCTGTCACATCGTAGGACAACTGTAGGGGAAGTCAGCCTTTGTCAAAAGAACAGAACACTCAACTACTGCAAATACGCAGAGCAAAAACCCGAAGCAAATCCTGCGCTAGGCTGGAGTCACCCTATTCTTCTGTGGCCCTGGCCTGGTGCCCAGCAGGGTGGGAGCTCTCTAAGCTTACATTTCTCTGAAACAATGTTTACCACTTATGTTAACTTCAAATACCCCTGCAAAAGCTACCACTTCTTCAAATCCCATGTGAGATTTTTCGTGGCTTTAGCACAGTACTTTCACCCGTTATGTTTCACAACAGGGGGCAGGTGGGGTCAGTCGCCTCACCCCCATTTTACAGAAAACCTGAGGCCCCCGAGAATGGAGCTCGCGGCTCAGAGCCCAGGGAACCAGGCTACCAAAGATTCTTCCTTTCTCTCATCCAGGACTCTGTTCTCCATGCCTCTCTCCCTACCCTGCAGGCAGGTGCCTACTGGGCTGGCACACAGCAGGAAGGCAGGCGTGTTGAAGCCAGATGGAGAGGGGTCAGGAGGGACAGAGCTGCTGCGACTGGCATACCAGGCCTGAGGCTGGCGGTGGGTGAGGTAAGGGGGAACGGAGGGCTGAGGCTGGGTGGGGGGCGCAAAGTGGGGAGTGGGTCCTGGTGGGATGGCAGTGGAGTCGGGGGGGGNGGGGGGGGGGGGGGGGGGGGGGAGCCTAGGGGGTTGGGTCATCACAGAGGGTCCTGACCTGTCACGAGGTTCCGAATGAGAAGGGCCTCGTCTTCCTTATGGTACTCCAGCATGCCCTGGAAGTCCTTCTCCTTCCGCTGGACGGTGACCTGCCTGTTGAGCTCATGACGTCTCCTCTCACTCTGGGCCAGCGCCTGGGCAGCTGCGCAGGAAAGAGACAGGGAGCATGAAGAGACACCTCCAGGCTGCAGGCCCAAGAGGCAGGGATGCCTTAGGTCGGTGGTGTCTGAGCCTGGGCCTGGGGACCCAGCATTCTGGGCTCTCTGAGCTCCCGCACCCCTCACGTGGTCTGTCCCCGCAGCCCAGGCCACACTCCAAGCATGACCCAAGTTGCTTAGCACCAGGCACTGAGGTCTGTGCCAGGCAAGGGTGGAGCCAACCTCCCACTAGGCAGGCAGAGCAGGGGGATCCTGGGAAGGACGGAAGGTCCAGGCTGCACGGCCCAGGCTGCCAGGGGGTGGGTACCCCCCCCTCCAGCTGTAAGAAATGGAGCTGCCATCTGTCTGGAAGGTGGTCATGGGCCCCGGCCGGCCGCCCTGTCGGGTTCCCTGCATGTGGCCACAGGGCAGCTGTCCGGACAGCTGCAGTGTAGCCCCATGTGTGTGCGGGGCCTGGGCACTGTCACGGATGTGAAGCAGGATAGTGGCAGTGGCACAGGGAGGTAAGGGACCATTTGTAGCCTCCAAACGCAGATCAAGAAGCAGGAGTGTGACAGGCAGTCTTTGCAACGATGCAAGTTTGCAAAGGATTCAAGAGGCATTTTGCTGGCATTTTGCTGGCTGGGGTAACAAAGGCTTGTCAAACCTCCCTCAGGACTTCCGTTGGCCTGACATCATGGGACAGGGTGGTGGGCACCTGCAGGGCTCTCCCGAGAGCCTGCTACCTACAGGGCACTGTTCTAAGCATGGGGGCAGATGTGATGGGGCCTCTCTCTGAGGACGCCCCAGTCTAGCTACGGAGACACACCCAGACGTTTCCATGGGAACACACATTACAGCACAGCCTGGCCAGGTGCCCGGCGCCGAGTGAGGGCTGCGGTGACTGCTGGAGCTCAAGGGAGAAGAGGTGAAGGTGGGGTGGGGATCTGAGCAACCAGGTGGGAAGGAGCTGACCCACCAGCCCCAGGGCATATAAGGCTCCCAGGGGCACCGGAGAGGGCAGAGCGAGCACCGAGAGGCAGGCATGCGCTGGAGGGGAGGCTCTGTGTGGGGCGGGCTGAGCGGGAGAGGAGTGGAGGGAGAGAGGGTGCAGCGCGTTCCGTGGGGAAAGAGGAGGTGGCTGGATACACGGGGCAGGGGCACGAGTGGGGAACGGGAGGCTGCCGCCGTCACGCGGGGCCTAGGGGAGGAGGGGCGGGCAGGGCAGGGAGAGCAGATGATGGTAGGTCTTCAGGATGGAACAAAACGGAGAAATCTGAAGCCTGTGTGACCAGGAGAACTCAAGAAGAACGGAGAAACCCAAGGACGGAGTGGGGCCGGACAGACCAGATAAGCCCTGGCCTCCTAGAGCCTCCTCTGGAGTAGCAGCTGGACGTGAACAAGTGATTAACCAACGTCTGTGTTGGGTGCTGTGCCCAGAGGCACGTGGTATTAAGGACAGTGAGAGACAGCACTTGAGCCCTGGGGACATGGATTTTTTTTTTTTTTAATATTTTTTTTATTTATTTCTAGGAGAGAGAGAGACAGTGTGAGCAGGGGAGGGTCAGAGAGAGAGGGAGTCACAGACTGAAACAGGCTCCAGGCTCTGAGCTGGCAGTCAGCACAGAGCCCGACGCGGGGCTCGAACCCACGAACCGCGAGATCATGACCCAAGCGAAAGTCGGACGCTTAACCGACTAAGCCACCCAGGCACCCCGGGGACATGGTTCTTGAGATGAGACTGAAGGGATGAGGGGAAGGATCCAGGCGGTGAGGGGACCAAGGGAGGATTCCACGCTAGGTGGCATGTGCCAAGAAGGTGTGGAGAATGACAGATTTATAGTAAGGAGTCAGGGCAAGAGAACATTCTGGATGTTTCTGGAAGAGCAATCTAAACCTGCCTGACCAGGGCCAGATTCCAGTTTGGAAATTTGGTCATAAGACTGACCGCTCTCCTTCCTGACTGCCCATCGCATCGAGTGAGGGTCCGGGTCTATGTGTCAGGTAGCATNGAAACCCTGCCAAAAAGTCTTGCCTTCCAGCTTTAAGTCCTTGGAGGGCAGGGCCATAAGGACACTGTCTCGGTGCAGAGCTCAGAGTAAGCACCCGAACACCTGATTTATGTACCTGAGTCCAGGATGTTGGAGCTTGTGGGCAGCTCTATCACGTGACTGGACTGGGCATGGGCACCAGGAAATTGGTAAAGCAGAATGAGTGTGCAGAAGGAAGCAGCAGTTCCCTTCCCGCACTCAGG
>NW_027532203.1:15443165-15473512 GCF_008692635.1 Crocuta crocuta | reverse complement strand
GCCCCACACACCCTCCCATCCACCTACCTTCTAGGTCCTGCACTTTCTTCATGTAAATCTTCAGTTGTTTTTTGAGCTTCCTCTCATTCTTTTCCAGCTTTTCTACCAGCTCCTTAAGGTCCTAAAATCCGAAAGCAGCAGTGTGAGGTGGCCACCAACCTCGGTCAGGGCATACACCCTTGCTGACCGATGGCTTCTAGATTCTCTATTCCTGCAACAGGGCCAAGGACACAGCCCTGGCCCTTGTCGCTGAAGGCCTTCTCCGCACCACCCCCCTTTCCAGAGCAGGAGCCAGAGCAGGGCCTGCGGGCGCCCTCACTCACCAGGTTCTCGTTGGTGAGCCGGGAGAGCTCCTGCTGGACGCCGAACTCCACCTGGGCCTCCGGGGAGAGCAGCAGCGTCTGGCAGAAGGTCTGCTGCTGCTTGTCCAGCTCCTCCTTGAGGCCTTCCACCTGGGCCCGGAGCCCCTCCACTGCCTCCTCATGCTCGCGGCTCTGGGCCTGCAGCTGGGCCTCCAGCAACCTGCCCCGGGGAGACGAGGGCGGGTGACCCCGGGGCGCAGGGGAGCGCCCTCCGCGAGGGGCCGCAGACAGACACGCAACAGAGGAGCAGCCAAGCACACAGCGGCAGCAGGTGCACAGACCAACAGGGAAGGATGCTGAGGGGAACAGACTGGCAAGTGGGCCAGCCTGTCCTCTTCAAGGATGGGAACTCGGGGCCACACACACACACCCCCGGTCTTAGGCCTTTTTCCGAGACCTCCCCCCCCGCCACTGCCATTCCCTGTTCCTTATTCTGTGCAGTCTCTTCGTTTGGGATCGAGAGACTGTCTCCATGTCAAAATGTCACCAGTGGAAATAAATTTCTTATAGCACCATTGACATAAACATTATCTCCATCTGCCCATAGCCTGCGAGAATCTCCTCGTTAAGACAAAACCCTAGTAGACTGAGATACTTCTATCACCTGCATATTTCCCCTATTGTAGATGATCGGCAAGTTTTATAAAAGCAACACATTAGCCCCCTTCCTTATTATCTTCACCACCACACCCACTTTACCTGTGGATGTAAATATACCATTTCCTCTCTAGTCAAAACAAAAATTAAGACTGTTTGCAAACCATCTGGGGGAAGGTTTAAGATCAGCTGGTGTCATGAGCAGAAAGACCTAGAGAAGATCTGAGGAAAGTTGGAGAGAAGTCTCAGAAGACTCTGAGTCTAAAAGTCACCTGCACCATCCTGGGAGACACCTGTCCCATCATAAGAGAAGGCAAGGGGTTAGAGAAGCTTCCGAAGCTGCCTTCTGCTCAGGAAGTGCTAATATGAACTAGGTGCTACCTTCTTGGATTCAAGACCAAACTTTCTGACTCAGGGCAGTCAGCAATCACATGAGAGGGAGAGAGGAGGTTCTGGATGAAAGGTACATCCAAAAGCGGTCTGGCACGGTCCACATGTTGGAAATCCACCCCGGTCTTTTCCAGGGATGCAAAGATTGTGACCAGAGCTTAGCAGTCAGGAACTGGAAGTGCCTCAGAAATGCCAGTAAGAGTCCCCAGCTGCCCTGGAGGCAGGGAGGCAAAGAGAGACGGTTTTTAGTTTCGCTAGTTTGGCTGCAAGACAGGAGGGAGCAAGTCTCCAAAAGAGCAAGAGACAGGAAGTGGGTGGTCCGCTCCCCCGTGGATGTGCGCAGGTCTTCTATAGCTGTCGGCTCCGCTGTGACATCGTGTGTGACGCCTGGCTCCCAGGGGCTTCTCGACGCTCATACACAAGAATGAAGAAACAATGGAGAAATGGCTGATTCACCCATTCACCACAGGCAGTGTCACCAATTGACAGAGCCACACGGACATGTGGATTGTGGAGGAGAGTTCTACAACTAAATCAGCATTTTAGAGGACATATGATAGTCACAGAATATCCGATCTCGGCTACAATACACTAAAAGCATCACCAGTAAGTTATAAACCTACTGAGAATAGAAATACCTAGGTTCTAGGGACTCTACCCCAAGGGTCAGTTCCTGGTTTGTGCTGTGAATTTGTAGCCACATCTTTCTTATCTTCCACAGAGACTACAGTTGGGTGGCTTAGCCCAGGGTTGTGCGCAAGGTCCCAGAATCCCTGTCCAAGCATCAGGCTAGACGCCTCATCTAACTGAGGTCAAGGGTTCTGATGCCACAGCCAGTGACACAGCTGGTTCTAGAAGCCAGGACTCCTGATGCATAGATAGGTCTACGCTTTCAGTTTTGTTAATGCATTCATGTACTTATTTATCAGAAAAACACCTAATCTAGAGAGCCCCAAGGAGTCACCTGGTTTTACACGTAGGCTCCTGCTCTAATAAACTAAACTTCTCGGTGGGACAGAACTTGTTGAATAATAGCCATTATAACAGAAGTATCAGCTTCTGTTATATGCCAGGCACATGCAAAATGCTTCACCTGTGTTAACTCTACTCCTTATAACGACTCCATGAGGCAGGTCCTATTCTGATACCCATGAGACCAGCAAGGTAAGAGACAGAGGACACCTTGCTGCCAGGCAGTGGGGCCGAGGAAGACACACTGCCTCGAGAACCAGTTGACCTGGACTTTCTCTATTCCCAACAACAGATGCTCTTATTGCTGTAAAGGGACTGCCAGCAGGTCATCAGCAGGCAAAGCCTTGGAGATAGTGTGTGACAGCATCAGGTTCCATTTTCAGCCTCCTCCCACCAGGCCGAGTGAGCTGGGCCAGCACTCACTCCACCTGTTTCCTCTTCTGGGAAACAAGCCTGCAGACCATCGCCCCATCTGTTGCTGGGAGGCTCAAATGCACAAAGGTACATCACAGCCCCGCAGCGCCCATGCGTGGGCAGCCAATGGAGGGCCACGGCCATCACATTTTGCTGTTTCTGTGCATGTTGAACCTCCCTTGCCAAACTGCTCACCGACAGCTGAAGACCAATGGCTTATAGATTCAGAATCTGGGATCAAATGGAACCAGATTCAAGTCCTGGATCTTCTACTGAAGCAGCAAGTTCCTGAAATCCTGCAAGCGTCAGTGGCCTAGCCCCAGGAAGGTTCCACTGAGCCATAAGGTGCTACTGCCCAGATCCTGACAAGCAGCCTCTCCAGTCTCACCCACGCAGCCAGAACACAGAGCGCCAGCCAGGTAGCCTGAGGGGCCCCGTGATTCGTGCCTTTGCCTCCACTCCAGCTGAGAAACAGCTACGCGTAGACATGAACAGGCAGAACAGACAAAGCAGACGCAGGCAGAAAGGCGTATATTTGACCTGGCAACTTGCTTTAGGCCTTGGTAGGCCAAGCCGAGCTCTCCGTCTTCATTCAAATATCCCCAGTCCTCAGTCTTGCTAGAAATAAAGGACAGAAGAGAGGGCATCCAGTACAGAGAGAAGAGTCAGGGAGGCAGAGCGCCCAGGAAAGTGAGGCCATTTCAGCCAAGGTGTGGACGCCAAGGAAAAAAATAAAAAAAAGCTCAAGAACTCCCAGTTTCTCTCCTTCCCGCCTCATCACCAGCACCCGAGTGCCTAAGAACATCACCTCTCCCGCAAGCTGGGTTTCAGAAGGGGGTCCGTACACTCTCACGGGGGCTCATGGGTCACGAGGGGCTGGAGAACATGTTGCAGAGGAGAGCAACGGGTTGCTTCTGTCCCTGTAAATCCTGTAACCGGCATTGGTGCAGGCTGGGTAGAGGCATTTCCTTGCCGTCACACTCCACCCTTCCCCCCACCCCTCCTCTGACCAGAAGGATTCAGAAAAGGGAGATTCAGGGGAGATGGCAACAGAGCACGGAGAGGAGGCCCCGTGCACGGTGGAGCTGCAGAGGGGCTCCCGGGATGCTATGTCCGGCTGTACCGGGGCATCCGGCTCAGTGATGACCAAGAAGATGGCTCCCTATTGTCTGCTTTTCAATGTTGCTCTCCTCTCTGTCACTAAGGATACAAAAAGCATTAGCTAATCCCACCTCCAGCCCTCAGTGCAGTTGTACATAATAAAACTGTTAATAAAAACAGTGCCAAGCAGGATGCCAACTGAACGTTCTCTGTTCTACCCGGGGACTGGGGTGCGTTACTCCTACTGACCCAGCCTGGAGTGCAGAAGGCCGGCTGCCTTCTCCTTGCAGATCCTTTCACCCTCGCACATCGCCCAGTGTCTGCCCAATGCCGGAAGGGCAGCTCCAGGAGATCAGGCACCCGCCCACCTTCACAGCCCTGGGCGCACAGGACACAGCCAGTGGGACAGGGCGGCAGGTGAGCCTCATCTCGGGAAACTGTACCTCCCTCTCTGCTCCTAGGGATCCTCCTCCTGCTGGTCGGACCCCAGCTTTCCCGGCAGGAATCAGTGAGGAGCTCCAGGTGGTGTGCATGGACCAGCAACCCCTCCCTAACTCACAGGGGAGAGATGATCGTCCCCAGGAGCCACTAGTACTGCTCCTGCTGGGTTTTGTGGGTGGTGCAGGGGGTGCAGCCACCTGCTTTACCTCCCCGGAGCTCAGCTTCATGAAGAGGGACCCTGGGCCTTGTGCAGCTCATACAAGCTACTTCCTGGGCAGAGAGGGTCACATGGCTACCAGGTCCTATGCTGAAAAGCTTGAAGGAGAGGGAAGGAGGCAGAGACCATGGTGAGCTTACTTCTGGGGCTACTCTGGCTTCTGTGCCCCAAGGCTACCCTTTACTGCCACAGCTTGTACTTCATCCGGCTGGGCAGTGCGGGGGTAAGTGCCAACCAGCGTATCCTGGGGACCTCTCCTACTTGGGACTCTGGCTCCTCAAATGTCCAGAGCTCTCGGGGCGCCTGGGTGGCTTAGTCGGTTAAGCATCCAACTTTCCCTTAGGTCATGATCTCGCGGTTCGTGGGTTCGAGCCCCGCGTTGGGCTCTGTGCTGACTGCCAGCTCAGAGCCTGGAGCCTGTTTCAGTCTGTGACTCCCTCTCTCTCTGACCCTCCCCTGCTCACGCTGTCTCTCTCTCCTAGAAATAAATAAAACATTAAAAAATTAAAAAAAAAAATGTCCAGAGCTCTCACCTAGGCTGGGCCTCCCCAGAGACTGCCTTTTATTGTAGACTTCTTGCTGTCCCCTCCTGTGCTTAGCACTTACCCCGCCTGTGTGTCCCCCATCTATCCTAGCAAACCCAAAAGCGACCTGGGCCGCATCAAGGGGGAGCTGACGGCTTAGCCCCTTTGCCCTTCTCAGCTATTCACAGTTAACTAGGGCCTTTTAGTAACTAGTGCTTGAACCCAAGTGGGCAGCGACTGGAAGGAATTCCAGGCATTGCTGAACAGGAATGCAGGATCTTTTGCTCCAGCCATCCTGTCCACCATGTGTGGAGAGATCCCAAGATGGAGAGGACTTTCCTGACGCGGACACCTGGGCTAGAACCCAGGTGGGCTCCTGCACCTGGTCTGTGGCTCTTCCCCTGCCCACACCTGCTGGCCCTCCAGATGCCCCGAGGAGGGCGCCACCGCTCACCCTCTGCCGGGTGTCTGTGTGTTGCTGAGTTACACAGTGAGGAAGTTGGCATTAAATTCCTGCTCAGAGGGAGACACTCTCAGAATTCTTAATTCTGAAACACGCGAGGCAGTATGCACAAAGATAAAAGGAGAGACTGTGGGGGCCAGTCGTCCCACAGCGCTCAGGAAGTCAGGCAAACCAGTAAATTAAAAAGCAGTCAACCAGCTCCAGGTCCAGCCTTTGTTCCTGGATGAGAGAGAACCAATTCCTCTGGAGAGATTCTCCCTCCCCTCTGTGTGCTATTAGGACCGAAGGTCTGGGAGGGAGCGCCACCTGGTGGTATGAGAAGGAAAACCCCAAATGACAGCTTACGGAATTTTTTAAAAAAGTTAAGTACCTGATGTCAATTAAATTAACAAACGTTCACAGAGAGTCTCTGGTGTACACACCACTGTGCTGAGCTCCATTCTCAAGGAGGCTGCAGACGCACTTGAATAAGCCACAGGTAAAGCCTCCAACTGCAGGAGCGTGGAAAACTACCACCCCAAAGGGTATGTTTGCCTATTGTCCTAGGATAATACTTGCTTTCTCTCATGCAGAACATTAGGGCTATGACCCAACAGCCATCCATCTGTCCCTGCCAAGGACCCACCTCCCTGTGGACAGAAACCGGCAAGGTTCGTATGAGCACGATGGTGGTCAGTTTCCAGTTTCTGAAAAGAGTATGTTGTGCTCCACCGATATCCTTATTTCTACCCAACTGCCCAGGAGATTCCCCACAATCTCTAAGAAAGGGAGGCAGCAACCCCAATACCATGAACAGGATGCTCTGTGGACAAATATGCCACTGAATTACAGCAGATGGGAATTGAGCTGATGGCTCGGGACCCACTGAATCCTGGGAACACTTAGGAGGGAATGATCACCTCACAGAAGCCAGCTGAGGATTTCTAGCCAGGGGCAGTTACAGTGAGGACTTGAGAGAAGGGAGCTGGGGAGCAGGAGGCTCTTCCTTCTCCTTCACTGTTCCGAGCGAGGCATCCCATAGCAGCTGGGGCTCAGGGCCAAAGGGGCCACGGAACTCCAAGCCCCTCCTAAGGAGTCTGCACGCACCTCTTTCTGGTTCAACAGGATCCCCAAGCAGGCCCATTAGGGGGTGAGTAACAGCCCCAGGTTTACCTGTCCAAGCCCAGGTGCCATCAGGCAAAGCTACCTTTGGGCCTCCTGTTGTTTCCCGGAAACTGCTGGGAGGAGGGGCTGCCCGGTTTCCTGGGACCCAAGCCAAGGTCCAATACTGCACCCTAAGTCTCTCTTTGGGGTTTGACAGACTTGCGTGGAAATGGCCAGTGGCCAAAGGAGCACTGTTCCAAAGGGGCACTATTCCTGGCCCCAGACCTGAGCTCCCACCACACACGCCTGCTCTTCCTTAGCTTTGCGACCTTGAGTGCACGGCTGGAGGTGAGGCCAGGCTGCCAGGAGCAGGACTCTCTGCCCCACCTGGCTCCCCATCCTCCCCATTCCCTCCAGACCCCCACCTCTGGGGCAAAGACCAGCCCTCTCGTGACCTGACTCTGGCCATACAGAAAATGGTTATAATGTTGGTGGTTTCTCAGTTCCCAAAATGTGAAAATGAGAGCACCTTCTGTAAGCAGAAGAGCTATCCACATTCCTGTGGCTCCTCCCAGAGCCGCCCTCAATACTGGCCTCCCTCCCAAACTTGAAAACAAAGGAAAAGACACAATTGTAAGGATCAAACAGAGCTCTATAAACTCTGGTAGTAAGCATAAGAAGTTTTAAACTGGGGTTACCATGGACTCTGAGACAGGGGGATGACCGGGCATGCGAGAGTGTCTAGAATCCCTCCATAAATCTTGGCAAACTTCAGTGCAGCAGTGCAAGCTTTTCCTGGGGAGGGGACAGAGCTTTGCAGTCCCTCCCACCCCAAATTACACATGCATAACACAACTTCTGTTCAAACCAGAACACTCTCCATTAGAGGGAAATCATAGGAGAGGAAACGCAGCTCGGTCATCAGGGTGCTTTTATCACAGGAGCAGCCCTGGTCACAGATGGCCTCGCTGCTGAGCTCTAGGAATCACGCCTGCACCCCCCTGCCCACTGCTGTCCTCACTCCCTGCTGGGATCACGGTGTGGGCGAGACACAAACTGCAAGGCTCGCTTTCCAGGAGTGGCAGGCACTGGGGAACTGGTGCTTCCGGCTTCCCACTCTGCTCCGGAGACAGCCAGCAGCTCCTTTCTGTACTTGGTTTCACAGGCTATTAGTTTCCTATCATACCCCGGGCTTGACTGGGAACAGAAATATTTTAACATCGAAGAAAAGCTATTTTTATTTTATTACCAGAATTATTGCTGCTGCAAAGGAAGACAAATCCAGGGTAGTAAGGAGCCCCTGGGACTGGATCCCGGACGACCACTTGGGTGAATAAAAAGGGAGCAGAGAGCTGGCAACAGCTGCAGTTCTGAAGATCAGAAAGATACATTCCCTAGCTTGTCAAAGTCCAGCTTGTTTCCCCCCCACTTTTTTTTTTTAATTCCAAGTATTTCCTGTGCTTTNTTCTAGAATGCCTGCATCTTCTGATTACCTACACAGTGGGTGGGAAGCAGCCCAGCCTCAGAGTCAGGCCTTCGGCATTGTACCTTGACTCGGTTTCAAGCTGGCCGCTTGTCAGAGCAGCTCCCCCTTTCTGGGCCTCAGTTTCCCTATCTGCAGAAACAGGGGTGAGTTTAGAAGACATGGCAATCACAGCGCTGAGTCTCTGAGGCACTGTGCCATTCCTGCAGACGACTTCGTGCTGCCCTCAGCGGCACCCATTGGCAGTTTCCGGATGGGCTCGCACTTTTCATTAACTCTGTACAAATGCTTAGTGACTAATCACCAGTCAGTGAGTTGAGGTGAGAGAAAGGTGGTCGGGGAAAAGGCCGGCTCTGTTCTTACCTGTACCCACGGGGGCACCGAGAGGCAAAGACAGCAATAATGGCAGGAAGGGTTCTAAGTGCAAGACGCAGACTAACTCACCTGACCTTCTCAATCTCCATGTGAGGTTACCTGCTGTGACTGTCCCCAGTTCAGAGGAGGAGACTGAGGCACCGAGCCGTTATAATGTAGTTACTAAGCACTTGGTAAGCCAGCCCTCGGCCACAATGCCCTGGGGTCTCAGCCAGGCTCCCTTGCCATAACCTGGGCGGCTTACGCTTAAGGAGGGACTAGAGGTCTGTTCATTAAAGTCCAGGGAAAACTCATTTTAGCCAACGTGGTAGTGGTCAAGTTCTGCCATCCAGCCTCTTGGGTGCCTGGCTTCGGTTCCAGCTCTTAAATGACAGGCACTGGGGCCCCACTGGCTGGGTTGAAGAAAAGATAAATGGGTGCCTGCCTGGGGTGAGGGAGAGGGGCGGGGGCTCAGCTGGTTGAGCGTCTGACTCGATTTCTGCTCCTGTCATGATCTCAGGGTCATGGGATCGAGTCCCATGTTGGGCTCTGTGCTGACAGCATGGAACCGGNGTGCATGTGCTCGTTCTAAAAAGAAATAAAGCCAAGAGCTGGAGCAGGAAGAGCCCCTCCCACAACTTGGCTGGGCTCATCTGGTGCCGGCTTCCCTCTGGGGGGTGGGGGTGGGGCACTGTCAGCCTGTACTTCTCGCTCCTCCTGTCAACAGTTGCAAGGAGGCTCCCTTTCCAAATGCTCTTCACAGGATCTGGGCTCTGGAAGCTCCAGCTGTGTTACCGAGTCTTGCTGAAGCTGACAAGTGGTTTGCTGAGGGCGTGGGACTCGCGGAGTCTATTCCACCTCATTTCCGAAGTAAACCCTGAGGCTGAGCAGCGTCTGAGAAACAGCCTTCACACATCAGGTTGGGCGAGGCCCTTCCCCATTGCCTCCTCCAGGTACAGGCACCATGAGGTAGGACTTACCTGTTTGTCTGGCAGACCCCATGATAGGCCTCGATGGCGTCTTCCTGATCTACATGCTTCTCACTGTTAGGCCAGCTTGTTCTTGCATTAATGTTCGGCTCCTAGAAGGTCCCAGATTAAAAAAAAATAACTCTGGTTACATAAACAACTGTTGCAAAATGACTTTATAGACTTTGTACATACAGAAGCATAAAAACAAGCTTTCGAGGGGGCGCCCGGGTGGCTCAGTTGGTCAAGCATTCAACTTTGGCTCAGGTCATGATCTCAGGGCTTGTGAGTTCAAGCCCCGCATTGGGCTCTGTGCTGATAGCTCAGAGCTTGGAGCCTGCTTTGGATTCTGCATCTCCCTCTCTCTCTGTCCTTCCCCATTTCTGCTCTCTCAAAAATAAACATTAAAAAAATTAAACAAAAACTAGCCTTTGGGGAAAAAGGCCTAAGATGACCTCAGTAAACAGCAGTTAAACCCAGGCATGAANGATGGCGGTGACAGGGTCTCTGAGGCCACAGCACCCCAATCTGAAGGGCAGGGTGAAAATCTGTCTCCGTGTTGATCCTCCACACTCATGAGGGCTTACTTATCCCCTCCATGTCATCCCAGGGCCATGCCCAGAGTGACCCAGGTGGCTTCTGTCCCCTCCTTCCCACTCCCCAATCTGTCCCAGAAGGTGAAAGCATTAGGAACAAATGCTAAGGCAGACTTGCCACCCTGGGTGGGCTGAAAGACTTCCTCTATCTCAGAATCAAAGTCAATAGCAAGAGGTAAAGCACGAGGTGAAATACAAGGCCAAGGGGGCGGCTCAGGCCATTGCTCTTGTTTCTAATTCTGTGTCTTGTTCTTTTTGAACATGTTCATATTGAGTAACTTCAGAAGATTCTAGAAACTTCCAGTAAAGTTTTGCATGAAAGGTCATGCTGAGAAGGCAGCAAGTGCCTCGCTGTGCCTTTAGAGGAGACCCTAGAGTAAGAGAGTCTGCATTTTTTGGGTTTAAGGAGCCCACGGGTAAAGCTATGGAAGCAAAACACGGCACATACTACCCAGTGTCGCCCCTCACAAGCCCACCCAGTGCTGTCATCTTGTTACCATGCTCTTGCCGGCGAGCCGGCGCTGGTCGGTGCTGACAATCTGGGTCCTCAGGATGAGCACCTCCTCCTTGCGAACCTCGAGCTCCTCGTTGGCCAACTTGAGCTGGTTCAGCAGCAGGCTGTAGCTGTCAGGGGAGCTGTGGGTGGAGTTGTTCTGTGTGGCGTGGTCAGCCACGGCTTTCCTCAGCTCATTCAGGTCGTTCTTCAGCTTCTTGTTCTCTGACTCTAGCTCTTGCCTCTGGAAGACAGACCAAGCAGCACACTCCATATCCCCCTGGATCTAGAGCAGTCTCTTCTCCCCATGAGGGCTTCCTTCTCCACCTTCCAGAATCAGCCTGCCCCATCACCCGCCATGAAGCTAGGAGCAAACTTCTCGTTTTAACACTGAAACCCATGGAATAAGTTCTGACTGGAAAAAGGTCAGTAATAGTTAAAACTGGGGTCTGGATTTGAACCCACAACCCGAAGTTACTGGTGTGAAGCATCTGACCTGAGGCCTCTAGGAGAGCATTCCCCATGGAGATTTAACGGTGTTTAATTTCTAAATGTATTTGGCCATGATACCCAGTTGAGGAAATGCCAGGTTAATTTTAAACAACATGCTTTTAACACTGGACTTCCTAGAAACTTAATATATTAATGTACTTTGTGACTTTCCAAGAGTGTGTAAGGATCCCAGGGTTTCCTAAACTGATCTCAAGAGCCTTCCTACCCAACGCACTTGTTCCAAGGGGCACCACAGGACCAATGTTTTGGAGTATCTTAGGGACACACCTTTGTCATTTAGGTCACACAGAAAGCCACCAACTGTCAATGGCAGAAGAAAAGCTACCTGTGTGCAGTCAAAAATACCATCAAAACAACTTTAGAATGTATTTTAGGTTTCCTGGGTGTAATGTTTAGCTTTGTATTTGACAAAGTCAAACCATATAAAGTTTGATAATCACATATATAATACTCTTAGGGTCTTGGGATACATGAAATTCAAAATTTCCCCCACAAACCCTTCTAATGTGAATAAGGAATGACTGGGTGCACAATTATTACAGAGCCAAAGGACCACAGAACCAGGAGGCCATATAAATAATTGCTCCATTTTCTGAATGAGGAAGCTGAGGACAGAGCAGAGAAGACTCACAGTGAGGTTAGGAGCCTCTGTCAGAACTGGAGTCCAGGATTCCTGCCAGCAATCTCTGCCAAGGGTGACTGGCCTGAGGACCCTTCCACCCCAACTCACCCCCACATGGGGCTTGCCTAAGCCTTGAACCCTGTACCCAAATGGTGTGCTTCTGTCCCTTTATGTATTAGAGAAGGATCGGGGGAAGTTCTGAAATTCTGGTAATTTCAGCAAAAATCACTACTCATCAAGGGGTCCTTCCTAGAGTAGCTTCATCTCACCCATGTATTTGTGGGTAGGTTTTTCAAATCCAATTTGGTAAGGATCATGTTGGAAAAGATGCCTGAATAGTCTGGTGTGTAGACTTATCATCTGCTTAGATCTTGGTCTGCTCAGAGTCTACACTTGAGGAGGGCAAAGGACACCACCTCCCTGCCTCATGCCCTCAGTAAGCATTCAGCTGGACACATAGCAGGGGCCCACAAAATACCCGCTGAGGGGGCTTTGCCTAAAAGCCCCATTTTGCATCACTTCCCTCAAGGTCTGCATCTGTTAAGTGAGAAGAAATGCAGCCTCCACAGCACTGGTCCTTCCAGAAACCAGCCTCTGTGACAAGGTGCAAAGGTTAAGTCAGGTTTCACCAGAGACAACGAAGGAAAAACCAGGTCCTGGGACCTCAGGATCCTGGCCTAAGAGGGCAGAGTGGTAATGGAGATTCAAGAGTTTTAAGTACTTAGTGAGCCCTGTCTGAGCCTGGCCCAGGCTGGCAGTGGGGATGCAGCCTGGGGGAGCAGTGTGAGCATCTTCCCCAGGATCCGAATGCAGGGAGTGTTTTTGAGCTGACTTTAAAATGGGAGTCTTAGAGGCAGCACCTTGCCCCTAGACTCGAAGAGTGGCTCGCAGACTAGGGTGGGCAATGGAAATTTCGGGAGGGTGTGAGAGAGCAGACTGCTGGGCCCCATCTCAGAGCTTGTGATATAGCAGGTCCAGGCTGAGGCTGACGACTTGCATTTCTATTATGCCTGTGGTGATGCTGGTCCAGGACCAGTCCTGGAAACCCACTGGGCTAGACCTGCTTTACCATTTTTTTAAAATGTTAATGTATTTTTGAGAGAGACTAAGCACAAGTTGGGGAGGGGCAGAGAGAGAGGAAGACATAGAATCTGAAGCAGACTCCAGGCTCTGAGCTGTCAGCACAGAGCCCAATGTGGGGCTCAAATTCATGAACTGCGAGATCATGATGTGAGCCAAAGTTGGATGCTTAACTGACTGAGCCACCCAGACGCCCCTTATCTTTACCAGTTCTACAACAGTCTACTGTTCACTTGCTCAGGGAAGGCAGCTGAGGAATGGCATGCACCACAGAAATCTGTCACACCCACCCCTCTCCCACGGGGTTTTAAACCTTTAAATATCACATGCAGAACATAAGTCTAAATCAATAACTCAAAAAAGGAAAACCCTTACAAAGCACCCACTTCTGTGGCCCTAGTTGTTCAAAAAACCATGGGCATGATTCAGGGCTGGTCTCCTGGGGCAATGCAGTGGTCACCAGAGTTCTCTGTGGTCCTGTGAGAGGGACCAGACGGACCCTGGCAGACTGGGCAAATTCCCAAGTCCCTGGGGATGGGAGAGGGGGAGGGGGAATGCTCTGATGCCCCTTTCTGTACACCCCTCTCTGCCTGGGGGCCTAGCCCCCCCATCACTGTAGTAAACATAGGCCTGCTTGCCCTGGGGCCTGAGGCCTTCTACCCTCCAATCCTGCCAGTTCTCGCGGGGCCAGCACTGGGTGCAGGGGGACATCCCTGTGCCTTACGTCTCTCCGTGTAAGTCCGGATCACTTTTCAAAGTGAAGTCATCCCATTGGCCACATAACTCACTGTATCAAGTAGGTAAAAACATATGTGACATAGTAACACGTATATGTAGCCTCTGTCCCAGGTTCCTAGCAATGGAGGCAAGAGGGACATCTTTTGTTATATTTGTTCTTAGCACCTGGTTCCTGACTCAGGGGTCCTAAAACCCTTGGTGCTTCCTATTGGGGGTGAGGGAAGTGTCCATTGTTAGTCATAATAAGTCCCTTTCAGCCCCAGCTAGCTCATGCCAGTGAGGATGGGGACGGGGTACCAGGGAACCAATCCTGAGGTCAGAGCAGTGGAGCCTACGCCCCACCCACAGATGCCCTGAGAGGGAAAGAGGAGGGCTGGAGACTGAGCTAAACAACAATGGCCAATGATTTTATCACTGGTGCCTGAGTAATGGAGACCCATAGGTGAAGGGTTCCAAGGACCTCCAGCTGGTGAGCATGTGGAGGTGGGGGGAAGCTCTGAGCCCCTTCCTGCACACCTGTGTCTGCTTCATTTGCCTACTGAGCTGCAGCCTTTATAATAAACCAGGAGTAGTAAATCAGATGCTTTCCTAAGCTCTGTGGGCTGCTCTAACATGTGACCAAATGTGAGAAGGGGGTCATGGAAACCCCGGGTTTGTAGCCAAGTTGGACAGAAGTGTGGATAACCTGAGGACTTACAGATGTGATTGGCATCTGAAATGGGGGCAGTCTTGAAGGATGAAGGCTCTGACCAGTGGGGTCTGCACTAACTGCAGCTAGTTAGGGTCCAAGCTAAACTAAACTGTGGGACACCTATCGTTGGGGCTCCTGTAAGTAGAGATTATAGCTCCTTGTAGTAAGTACACATTTGCCTCTGTTTCACAGATGAAGAATCCTAAGTGTCACGTTGTGTGCTTATGGCTCCACTTACGCACAGACTCAGTCATCCATTCTCCACAGGGTGAGAGTTTGGGGAACTTGTTGGCCAACAATCCTACCTTCAGACTATTGTAGGCTAGATCTGCATCCTGGTCCAAATCTAGATCATTCTTTGCTTGTTCCTCCTGCACGGATAAGGAAACAGAAGGTGAGCAGGGACCACAGACAGCTGCCCCATGGCAGTATTTCCAACCACAGAAAACATGCTCATTTTGCCCACACTCCCTGCCCCATGTCCACTTCCTTCCTACCTCCAGAATATGGGGCCCTACTTCAGGCCACCAGGAAGCTCTCTGTAAATGACCCTCCTGCCTGTCTTCACTGTCTCCATCACTTTATTCCCAGATGGTTAGGCATGTGAACATGTATACACTATGTTACAGGTTGAATCATATCTCCAGAAAACATGTGGAAGTCCAAAGCATGGTACTCTGTGAATGTGACCTAATTTATAATTTATCTGTCAAATCCTACTTTTAATTGATTTAATAGCTAGAAAGCCTATTAGTAAATAGCATATTAAATGAATAGGAGTTAAAATACTTGCATTTGGGGTGCCTGGGTGGCTCAGTCGGTTGAGCGTCCGACTTCAGCTCAGGTCATGATCTCACGGTTCGTGGGTTCGAGCCCCGCGTCGGGCTCTGTGCTGACAGCTAGTTCAGAGCCTGGAGCCTGTTTCAGATTCTGTATCTCCCCCTCTCTGACTCTCCTCTGCTCACACTGTCTCTCTCTCAGAAATAAATAAAACATTTAAGAAAAATAAAATACTTGCATTTGTCTTCACAGAAATATTTCTTAAAATAGTATCCTATACCATGTATTTTGTGGAATTTTGACATGTGTATTTATTGGGTTAAATAATCTTCTATTTTTAATTTGATAAGTGATTTATGATTGAGTATTGCATTTTATTGGGTGGTTTTTCCGCAATTAATAAGATGATTATACAGACTTTTCCCTCATTTTGTTAATATGTTGAACTATACTGAGAGATTTTTTTAATGTTGAAATGTTCCTACTGTTCTGTGACATTTTATATTTGACTATTGGGTAGTACCTTTTTTAACACATGACCAATTCAATGTTGATTTTTTAAAAAAATTTTGTATCTGGGTTCATAAGCAAAATTAGTGCTATATTTTCTATTCTTGTTCTTGCCTTATTTTTGAAAGATTATAGCAGCTTCCAAAATAAATTTAGTAGCTCTTCAAAAAAAAAAGAAATGGGATCTTTGCAGATAAAAATCAAAGTCAAGATGATGTCATTAGGATGGGCCCTAATGAAATATGCTACACCTGGTGCCCTTACAAGGAGATCTCTCATTCCTCGCTCGTGCTCTCGCTCATGCTCTCTCTCGTGCGCGGTCTCTCTCTCTCTCTCTCTCTCTCACACACACACACACACACACACGCATGCCACCTGAAGACGTAGAGATCGGAGTCACACAGTGCCAAGTCAAGGAACTGGAGCTAAGGAATGCCAAGGGTTTCCAGCAACACCCGATGCTGAGAGAGAAGCATGGAACAGATTCTCCCCAAAAGCCTTGGAGAGAGCATGGTCCTGTTGGAACCTTAATTTTTTATTCCTGGCCTCTAGAACTATGAGAGAACAATTTTCTGTTGTTTGGAGCCATCCAGTTTGTGGGACTGTGTTTCATCAGCCAAGAAAAGTAGCACCATAACACTTATACATTTAAGAAGATTAATAATTATGTGCTTAAGGAGCTTAATGAGCTACTCTTGGTTTTTTTGGGATGTGTGTGAACATATGTATTCAGTTTTCCCAACTGAATCACTAAGCGCTTTGTGGAGAAGCCTGCTTCCCCTATGTCACCCTACAGCAGGGAGTCTGGCAGCTGGCCCCCACGATGCTCAGTAAAATGCTGAGTTTAATTCCAAGGAATTAAACAACAGCAACAGCTGTGATGCTAGCCCATCAGGACTCAGCGAACCAATGACTCCTATAATTGTCTGGCAGCTACTGAACCTGAATTGCCAATAAGAAGGGGGCAGAAACACCTGCATAAACGCTTAACTGTATGGGGTGATTTCAAGTAGTGCATGACAGTCCTTGAATAAAATGGGTTTTGGCACTAAAACCTGACAGTGCTTAATTAGATTATCTGCAGTGCTAGCAACCTTAAGTCCAAGGTAAGGCCACTCCCTGCTGTGCATGGATTAGGTGTGCCCAGACATACAGACCAGGACGGATGGGAGCACCTCCTGGAGACTCTCCCAGATCTAAGGCTGCTGCATGGACCACATGGTCTCCTACCCGGGCAATCTGGGAAAGCCACTGTCCAGGGTACCAGTCTCTGGCTTGGCTTCTGCCCCATTCATGGTACTGGACGGGACTCCTCAGGGTGGGCTCTTCATTTGCTGCCCCAGTGAGAGGCTTGTACTTGTGTTTGGTGAAGTGTGGGTTTGCTGCATGGCCACCCATAATTGTTGAGTGCATTTGGTTCTCAGAAAACGGAGATCATCCATGGTCAAGGGGCTGTATTAAGGCGGACTGGCAGTTATGTTTCTAAGTGGACAACCCACTGGAATCACCCTCGAGGCAAAAGTGACTTTGCCATGCTCTGAGAAAGGGAGCTGGATGGATGGGAAGTCAAACACAGGGACAGCATGGCTGTCAGAGGCCCCATCCTCACAGCAGACTGCCACTCCCACACTTATGGGATGTCCTATAGACTTCTCTCTCTCTAGCTGCGACCCCACACCACATCTCTCCACAGAAAAGATCCAGGTGGCTCAGGTTTCCTCTTGGGACCAGGGGCAGATCCAAGAACATGATCCCTGAAAGCTCAGTTTCAGAGTGCTGTAGAGAGGGGGGTTCCATACCTTCCATCCCATGACCTACCTCCTGCCTTTCTTACCACACTCTGTCAGAAACAAGATCTTTCTCCTTAAAGGGAGATCCTCAATACACATTCAGGGCTATAAGCCAAGCCTATTCTAACTCTTGTTCAGTGATAACTTTTTTGAAGTTTATTTGAGAGAGAGAAAGAGGAGGAGGGGCAGAGATGGAGGGAGACAGAGAATCCCCAGCAGACTCTGCACTGTCAGCACAGAGCTCCACTCAGGGCTTGAACCCATGAACTGTGAGATCATGATCTGGGCCAAAACTAAGAGTCAGATGCTCAACTGACTGAGCCACCCAGGTGCCTTCAAGGATTATTTTTCAAGAAAGGGATATCCCTTTTTATTTGGTATCAAGAAAGAGAGAAAGCCTAAAGCCAAGATTTCAAAGTTATTTAGGATTTCTGTGGTGGGGAATCTGGAGAATGGACCTTTGGGGATAGCTGGGTGGGCTGGGGACTTATACAACAGACGTGGTCTGATGTCATCTGTGTAGCTTTTAATAGATTTGATTTGCGCTTGCCTGTCAGGACCACTTCTCTTCTGAGGGACATTTGTAAACCTAACCCGTTCACCCTCCAATCTAATCTACCTGAGAGACTGGAGTCCACCAACAAGATTTACCTCCCCACTTAGTGCTCAGAATACCCAAGAATGTTCTTGCAATACAGACCAACATCTATATCACATCTGAAGGGAAAGGGAATGCACGTGTTACCAAAATGAGACTGTGTGTAGAGGCAGAAGCAGGGCTGAGAAGCAGGGAGGGGGGTTGAACCCCACAATGGGCAAGTCAGGCTTGAGAACAAAGACCTCTGACAAACCCATGATGAGGTCAGCTAATGATATGACCCATGTCAGAACTGGCCTTTCTATCCCATTAGAAGCGGTCCTTCTATTATCACTGCTAACTTCAGTGGGCTCTATTCCTACAGTGCCAATCTCTACCCAACCTTGCATTTATTTGAGCAGTATCAATGTTATTTTTCACTTTCGCTTTCACTTGTGTTAGGTCTGGTCCCCCCAAACTAGATCATAAACTCCTCAATGGCTAGGGGTTTTTCTTACATTTTTACCCCTTCTTGTTTAATCAACAGTTTGAATTTTTTTTTTAGTTTATTTTTGAGACAGAGAGAGAGAGAGCATGAGTGGGGGAGGGTCAGAGAGAGAGGGAGACACAGAATCCGAAACAGGCTCCAGGCTGAGCTGTCAACACAGAGCCCGATGCGGGGCTTGAACCCACGAATTGTGAGATCTGACCTGAGCTGAAGTCGAATGCTTAACTGACTGAGCCACCCAAATGCCCCGTAAATAGTTTGAATACCTACTATGACCCGGCACTAGCTCAGTGCTAAGCATTGCACATGGTGCCTAGGGGGTCCCTGACAGAGAGAGTGGAACATCTGGTGACACCAAGGTGTCAAGCAATATCCTTTTGAGATCCAAGGCACTAATGATAATCTCGACTGAGGCCAGGGAGCAATCGTGGGATAGAAAAGTGAGTGACACAAACCTAGTCTACCCCTAACCCAGTGGGGGTAGACTCAAGTCCATACCAGGCTTCAGGTAAAGGGCAATCACTTTTCTGTTAAAATTGGACTCCAGCTTGTATTTACACTTTAATCACACATCCTAGCACCCTTTGCAAGTATGTGTGACATATGCCACAGGCTCTCCCTAGATTTGCCACTGGGAATCCCTTGCCCTGGGGGCTCTTGGGAAGCCTACTCCTGTCCATCTGGAGTGGCCTGGGGGTGCCAGCAAGGAGAGAAGATTCAATATGATGCCAACATAAGGCGGAAGCTCCTCTCTGAAACCGAGCTCCCACCCAAGCCCCTGTGTTCACCCTGCCACGTGAACCCTGGGAAAAGCGGGATGTCAGCACCCGGGGGCTGTTCCGCAGGCCTGTGGCCCCAGCACGCACCTGGGCCTTCCGGCTGTCCTGCTGCTCTCTCTTCTCCAGCTGCACCTGCAGTTTCTTCCTCTCCTGCTCCAGCTCCCGCACTCTCTTCTGCAGCTTCAGGAAGACGGTCATGTCCATGGCCGCCTTTTCCAGGCCGATGTCCTTCAGGGGAACACAAGGAGCCGGGAAGGAGGATTCAACAGCATGGCTGCCTCAGGGGACACTCGGCACCTCCCAGCCTGCCTCCGTGTCAGCCGCCTGTCCTCTCTCTCTGTACAAACATCAATCCGTGCCCCAGAGGCAGAGCCAGTGCCAACCATCAGTTCTCAGAGTAAAGTTGGCACTCCGCACTCATTTGCTGTCTAGATAACATCGGAGTCTGGTCCATTTATATTCCTGTGAGAGCCACTTAAGACAACCACGCATACATTCCAAGAATAAAGACACAGCCATTTTACTTGGAAGTTAAAAGAGCTCACTTATGGAAATGGTCTCATACCAGAGAAATTGTAAAACTCAGGCTCTAACACTTCCTGACAAAGAATCAATGTGGTTACTAATCACTGCAAATGTATTGTCAAACACCACCTGATTGTACCTTGAAATGGAACCAAGTTTCCCTGGAACTTGTTTATTCCATAGATCTGAGAGCATCAGTTTCCCAGATTTTCTCCCCTCAGATTCATGCCTGGGTTTACCCTTTGGGGTTCTGTTGTGTGTGAACGTGCATGACAACCGTGTATCTGTGTGAGTTTATCTATATGGGTTTTTTAAGTACATGTGTGCATGTATACATACACATGCATACATGTGACAATGTAATTTGGTTCAATTAGCAGTTCATGGTTGCCTCGTGCTTAGCTGGCGCTGTGATAGCTGTTCTAGCTGATCCCAAGAGCCAGCCTCAATTTTCTTGAAGGTCAATGCACTGATAGAAGTGGTTACATCTGCACAGAAATGGCCACATACATGTCTAGTGGCATGTCTGGAGTTCAAATGACTGAAGCCTCTGGGTCCATACTTTAGACGCTGCAGTGTTGACAGCAAGGACCTCTTTCAAGCTAACACGAGCTAAGTGCTTACGGTGAGCGGCACACCGCACCGAACTGCACAAGAGACACGTTCTCATCCTAAGGACCTCTTTTCTATCCTTTGCCACCTTCACCTTGTGACTCGCCGTCTCTTATCACACTTTTTCTTTCTAGCACTGAACAACAGAACACCTGAGGTTCTATTACAAACTTCTCCCATCACCTGATTACTGTCGAACTCTCCACCAGACAAGCTCTGTGAGGGCAGGGACCGTCTTCTGGCTTGGTGACCACTACGTCACCCGCAGCACCCCGCACAAAGACGTGCTCAAAACACATTTGGTTTTATAACTGCCTCTCTTCCAGGTCTTTCACATGCTTTTTCAGGTTTTACGTACTTGTGATTTTCTTCTTTTCAGATGCCTGGGGAAAAATTGTCTGTGTACCTTTGGCAAAATTACACACAGGTTACGAGGTCTGCCGTGTGGTACGGTATTTAGAAGCTCTGGGGCTATTGCTTACAAAGATAGAGTCACTCAGCAAATACCTGCAGTTCCAAATATTCCAAATAACTGTTTTCTGAGTTTTACCCAGCTTCTAAGTCAGGAAAAACTTTTTTCTTCCATATTTATGGCTATTTTATATGTACTATGATACTGAGTGGGGATGATAAATTATTTCTATTTTAATGACTAAGCCGTTCTTTCTTAATCCAGCCATTTACCTCTCTGCAATAGGCTCTCGGTTTTATAAGAGGGAGGATCGGGATTTACCATCTTCCTTTCTAGATAGTGCATGATGTGAACAGTAATATTTCACAGTAAATATTAACTCCAGGATCTGTAAGTCACCTTTAGGCCAAGTGATTCCCGGGTCAGGGAGAAGCCTGTGGACACTGGTCACCATCAGCCAGGAGAGTGCATGTCTACGTAGCTGGTCAACCCAAAACACCTCCACTCCCTCTGGAGCACGGACCGCGGCCACCAGCCTGTCTTACTCACCTCCACCTGTTGGAGGGCATCCTCTGTGTCTCCGACCTCAGATGTGGAGACGGAGGGGTAATTGGAGTCAGATTCTAAACTACTCTGGTTTGATGGGTTCCGCCTGTGGCCTGGGGTTTGCTGTTGAAAGAGAAAACTGTGAGTACTCATAACAAATGAATGCCAATGACAACTCTTCCTTTTCAAAGGCCAATAGATCCTAGAGTTGGACTCTGGCCTCATTTGTCAACAAGAACAGGTCTTGGAATGACAGCTAAATGGAGCTGTTCCCATGACAACTTCATCTACAGTGCTTCCAGTCATCCATCTAGCTAGCAAGATGACACAGAGAAGGGCCCTCCACGGCAGGACTGAATTCTTGCTCTCCTAATGAGATCCGGAGTCCCTAACACCCAGGCCAATTTCTCCACCAAGTCCTGGGGAAACCAGCCTTGTCTCCTGGTCTTGCCCTGATAGCACAGCAAGGCCATTCTGTCATTAGGCCCCCCACTTGAAAAGAATGTGGCAAACCTGCCTCTAAGGGCCCCGTCCTTCAACCCGTGCTCTACCCATTTTATGAAGATAGTAAAGTAAGCATGTTAGAAACAGAGGTGCCCNAATGTGGCAAACCTGCCTCTAAGGGCCCCGTCCTTCAACCCGTGCTCTACCCATTTTATGAAGATAGTAAGCATGTTAGAAACAGGGGTGCCCGGTCAGTTAAGTGTCCAACTCTTGATCTCGACTCAGGTCATGATCTCATGATTGGTGAGGTCGAGCCCAGTGTCAGGCTCTGCACTGTTAGTGTGGATTCTCCCTCTGCCCCTACCCCACTCATGCACACGGTCTCTCTCAAAATAAATATTTAAAAATTTGAAAAGAAATAGAGGTTACCATTTATACTTCGGCTGTTCATGTAAAAACACTTTTTCTTGCATACGATTTGGCTTTGAGAATAAACACTGATCTTGGTCAGAAACTTCTGTATTTATATATGTTCCTCTTCAGCTTCCCTTCCTGGTTTCTATGCAATTAACTTATCAATCTTGTCTGAATATGCATTTCTGGAGGGAACATTTATGTGGGGTAAAAAGGAATGACGAATCCTGAAATAGGATGTTTCTATGTATATTGTGTTTCATCAAAGACGGGGAGAAATGATCAGACCCTGGGGGTCTCTCTGCAGCACGCACCAGTGATGTGGAGATCTGAACTGTTAGTGTTTCAGTGAAGGGATGTTTCTGGAACAGGTAACAAGACTGACAACATGCACCTGGGTGGGATCTTTCTTAAACTCCTGAGATCTTTAGAAGACCCCAATGTTGGAAAAGGAGCCTTCCCTGGGAATGATCACCCGGCCCCACTGCTTCCTCATGTGATAACCACCACTGGACATGGCAAGAATGGCCACCGGAAAGGACCGGCACAGATTTACTGAGCACGACCGTGTCGGAGGGCAGTGCCGTGGCTGGAGATGTGCAGGAATGGGGGTGGGGAAGTCGGATGCAGGGCTGGCGCCAGGACTGCCGTCCTTGCCTTGATGATGGTCATCTCATCCCGAAGGTTGTCGTATCTCTGCTCCAACCGTGAATACTCCTTCACGAGGTTCTGGTACCGGGAGCGCTCCTCCTCCAGCTCCCTCTCCATCAGATTTTCCTTGGCAGAGTTTTGGGCAAATTCATCTGGAAAGCAAGCACACGAAGCTACAGTTTTGCTTTCTGAATGGATTCCCCTTGCACGTCTTGACTCACGCTTTGTGATTAATCGCTCTTTGAAAGGCTGCACATGACAAGCGCCCACCCCCACCACCTGATGAGTCTATTCAACAACTTCACCCACTGCAGAGCAAAGGGAAGCTGGTCATGGTGGCTCGAGTATTCAGAGAAGGGGGGAAGCCCATGTTGCTTTTGGGGAAGTGGGGGAGAAGCAGGCAGTGGACAGGACATTCCCTCGCTTAATGCACTGTCTTCTCTCCTGTGACAACGGGTCACACAGCAGCTGCTGGCAGGATCCCTGTAAGAATCCAGGTTTTGTGGGGCACCTGGGAGGTTGAGTTGGTTAAGTGGCCGACTTCGGCTCAGGTCATAATCTCGTGGTTTTTGAGTTTGAGCCCTGCATCAGGCTCTGTGCTGACAGCTCAGAGCCTAGAGCCTGCTTTGAATTCTGTGTCTTTCTCTGCTCTTCCCCTGCTCATGCTCTCTCAAAAACAAACAAAAAAAAAAAAAAAAAAAAAAAGAACCCAGGTTTTGTTCCCCAGTTCTGTCCCTATTCCTGAGCTTTCTGGTTCTGGAAATGTAGGGAGATTGAAGGAGATAAGGCCAGATGTCAGGGTGGGGGAAGGAGGGAAGATAAAAAGATAAAATGGATGGGCTTTCCCCCTCACTAAAACGTACTATTCATATCAGTAGAAAGAAGCAATTTTTATAGGGAAATGAAAAAGTGTAAGTTTTCAATGAGATTTCATGCTGGGTGGGATCCCATCCTCAGATGGCTTAATCCTCTCATTGCATGGGGGAGGGACCTAAGAGGAAAAGGTGAGTGATTTGCTTAAGGAACCCACTGAGCTGGGCAAGGACTGGGGTCTGTGGATGCCCACTGCTCCTCCTTGGCCAGGCAGCCCATGGGGGTTGATGGTGGCACAGGAGTCGGTGGGATCTGACCCAGGACCTTCTCTTACAGCAAACATTAGCAGATGACCCACTGGGTAGAAGAAACCACAACAGGTACTATGGACACTAAAGATAAATTTAAAATCCACAATAATGACAGCTCCTAGGTACTCTTTATGTATCAAAGCACCATGCCATGCTCTTTATGCTTCGGAGATCTGTACTTTTATGTCCATTTTGCAGATGAAGAAACTGAGGACTACAGTCATTAAGGGAGTCACTCAAGGCCAGGCAGTAGCACATGGTAGTCATTCTTCGAGTACAGGTCCCCAGGACTCCAAATCCTGTCCATTATGTGCATTAAACTCTTGAAACCAGGAGTCACAGTAGGGGCTTAAAGGCCCCCCTTCTTTTTCATTTATTAAAGCCCTTTCTCCACTGCACCATCTTGACTGTGTTCTTGCTAGGAGTCTGGGGGAAGGGGGTGTGGGGCAGAAATCAATATGGAAAAGAAATTAGACTCCAAAATGGAAAATCAAGCATTTTGCTACTTACCTTTTGCTTGGCACAAGATTTGGTTGTTAAGCTGTTCCTTCTCATCCTTTAAGAGAGCATTTTCTTCCTCCAGATCTGCAACACGCTGAAAGGGAGAGCAAGAGGGGAAAAAGGCTGCGCAAAGGAGAGGCTCCTTTCATGCAGTTTGAAGTTCAGCTGCTTAGGTCTACGTGCTCTTTTTAAGAAAATCAGGTCAGGCAAGACTGCTTTCATTTCGAGGGCAAGACCATTGCACCGAAAGAAAAATCCATTAAAAGACAACAGAGGAGCTCACCACTCTGTATGGTCCTCCAGTGCCCACATAAACCTCGTGAAAAGTCTGCACATGCTCACAGGCCGTGTGAAGGAACGGACAACAGTAACAGGCTTTCACCTCGTGTTTGGTTGCCTGTCTTGGTAAATTCTGAGCTCTCAAATCTGAGTGGCAGGGAAGCCCAAAGCTCACAATGAAAAATCATCTCTGGTGTTCATTCCACTTGCCCTCACCGGTCTCACTGGAGCAGCACAGCTCGGGTGCCGCAGAGGGAAATGAATTCTAGAGTTTAGCTTTTGGCCATCCCCACAGCCCCCACCACAAAGGAAGCATGAAGGGAATGCTACTAAAAATGGCACAAAAAGAAAAGAGTAATTAAGGAAAAATCCCGCTCCGTTCAGAGGGAAGAATACCAATGGCGTATGGCAAGCTTTTTAAAAAAGGAAGTTTTGGCTATTCAGTATTGGAGCAAATATTTGTATAGATTTAGAATGTATAGATTTATAGATTTAAAAATGTAACAATTCAGGGGCGCCAGGGTGGCTCAGTTGGTTAAGCATCCGACTTTGGCTCAGGTCATGATCTCATGGTTTGTGGGTTCGAGCCCCACGTCGGGCGGGCTCTGCGCTGACAGCTCAGAGCTTGGAGCCTGCTTCAGATTCCGTGTGTGTGTGTCTCTCTCTCTCTCTCTCTACCCCTCTCCCTCTCACACTCTCTCTCTCAAAAATAAACATTAAAAAATTTTTAAATATAACAATTCAGCCGTATTCTAAGACAATCAGAAATCATCAGCTGTTCTAGAGGAGTAGGGGAAAGGGGTCTGTTCTAACATGAGGGCTGGAGCACGATGGGTCCACCTCTGCACATTTCTCTCTGGACCCCCTGACNGGCTCAGGTCATGATCTCATGGTTTGTGGGTTCGAGCCCCACGTCGGGCGGGCTCTGCGCTGACAGCTCAGAGCTTGGAGCCTGCTTCAGATTCCGTGTGTGTGTGTCTCTCTCTCTCTCTACCCCTCTCCCTCTCACACACTCTCTCTCAAAAATAAACATTAAAAAAATTTTTAAATATAACAATTCAGCCGTATTCTAAGACAATCAGAAATCATCAGCTGTTCTAGAGGAGTAGGGGAAAGGGGTCTGTTCTAACATGAGGGCTGGAGCACGATGGGTCCACCTCTGCACATTTCTCTCTGGACCCCCTGACTCATCTGGCAGGAGGCCACCGAGTAATTTTCCCCACCAATGTAGTAGCATCCCTGCCTTTATGACAAAGGTAAGCACGTAAGTGAGCACTGCGGAAGTGGACAGGAAGAGGAGAAGGATGCATGCCCAGGGGCCCTCCATTCAGGCACCCAGACCTGAGTCCCGCCCTCCCTGGAGGCTTCCTGAAGCCAGCAAGTCAGCACAGAAAAAACCCTGCAATCACACAGCAATCAAAGCGCAGCAAATCTGGCCTGAGGCAAAGACAGGGAGCTCCACAGCCACAGCTCTCTGACTCCGTGAGCCACAGGTCCCCCTCGGGGAAACAAACACCCACCCTGAAGGTCTGCTCTCCGCATATGGAGATGATGTATGTGGAGTCTAAGCAGCAGGCACAGCACGGAGCTGTTGATGAATGGATGTAGATGGTTCTACAGCATTACCTATCCTGGGCACTAAGCTGAAGCATATACTTTAAAAATCATTCCGTCACTTAGCAACAACTTAAAGAAAAATTAAGATCTATTCTGCACAGGTTATTTCATAAAACAGAAGAGGAGTCCTCAGCTTCCTTTATGAGGCCAGTAGTATCCTAATACCAAAACCAGAGACATCACAAGAAAATGACAGACTATTACCTTTTACAGATATGGATGCAAAAATCCTTAACAAAATGTTACCAAACCTTCATGATAAAACCACTCAACAGACTAGGACTAGCAGGGGCCTTCCTCAACCTGATAAAGGGCATCTACAAAAACCCACATCATCAGACTTTATGGCTGAAGACCGAATACCTTTTGTGCCCAAGGTCGGGACAAAGACAAGGACGTCTGCTCTTGCTGAAAATAGTCAACACCTTACTGGAGAGTCTAGCCTGGGCAAATACAAAAGAAATAAAAATCATTGAGATTGGAAAGAAAGAAGTGGAATGATCTCTATCTGCTTAAGACATGATCTTTTATGTAGAAAATGCTAGGAAATGTACTTAAAAACTATTAGAATAAATGAGTTCAGGTGTGGAGTGCAAGATCAATACACAAAAGTTGACTGTATTTCTATACAGTGCAGTGAGCAACCTGAGAAAGAAAATTAAGAAAACAATTCCATTTACAACAGCATCATAAAGAAGAGAATACTCTGGAATACATTTTAACCAAAGGAGTACAAATTTACACTCTGAAAGCTACAAGATATTGTTGAAGGAAATTAAAAAAGATCTAAATAAGTGGAAAGACATCCTGAGTTAATGGATCCAAAGACTTAATGCTGTTAAGATATAACCCTCCTTCAAATAACTTATAGACTCAATAAAATCATTATCAAGATCCCAGACGGCTTTGTTGCAGAAATTGACAAACTGACCCTGAATTTTTATGGAATATCTAGGGATCCAGAATAGTCAAAATCTTGAAAAAGAACAAAGTTGGAAGAATCACATGTCTCAATTTTAACACTTACGACTTCAAACACAATTATAGTAATCAAGACAGTGAGACATTAGCATTAGGGTAGACCAGAGATCAATGGAATAGAACGGAGAATCCAGAAATAAACCCTCATGTTGTAATTCATTGAGGAAAGTATAGTCTTTTCAACAAATGGCCAGAACAACTGTATTTCCACATACAACATAAAATTGGACTCCTACCTCACACTATATTTAAAAATAAACAAAGTACATCAAAGACCTAAATGTAAGAGTTAAAACTATAAAATTCTTGGAAGAGAACATAGAAGCAAAATCTGTGATTTTGGATTAGTCAATGTCTTATTAAATACAACACCAAAAGCACAAGCAGCCAAAGAAAAAAATACTTAAATTGGACTTCATCCAAACTAACAACTTTTGTGCTTTGAAGGATACTATCAAAGGGAAAAGGCAACCCACAGTAGAACAGTAAATATCTGTAAATCATTTATAGGATATGGGACTTGGACCCTGAACAGAGTATTTGAACTCAACCAATAAAAAGAAATCCAATCAAAAAATGGAAAAAATTGCATAGACACCTCCAGATGCCCAATAAGCGCAACAAGATGTTCAAGGTCATTAGGGAAATGTAAGCCAAAACCACAATGATTTATCACCTCACATATACTAGGATGGTTAAAGTTAAAAAAAAAAAAGGAGAGAAAGACAATTACAAGTGTTTGGTGAGGATGTGGAGAAATCAGAATTCTCCTACACTGCTCATGGGAATGTAAACCAGCACAGCAGCTTGGGAAATTTCTTAAAAGTTGCATTTTAACCCTTTTTTGACCAGCAATTCCATTCCTAGGTTTCCAAGAGAAATGGAAACCTGTGTGCACACAAGAACTTATACAGAAATGGTTGTAGGAGTATTCAAAAGGACTAAAAAGTGGAAACAACCAAAAGTCCATCAATGAACTGATGAACAAAATATAGAACGCCCATAGGATGAAATATTAATTGATAATAAAAAGCAGTAAAGTACTGATCCATGCCACAACATGGATAAATCTTGAAAGCCTTATGCTAAATGAGAAAGGCCAGTCACAAAAGTCACATGTGGTAGGGTTCCATTTATATGAAGTGTCCAGAATGGGTAGATTAATGGAGACAGAAAATAGATAGATTAGTTGCCTAATGGCTGGACAGGGAATAAGCAGGATTAGGGTGTGACTATTAATGGATACAGCATACTTTTTGGGGGGAGTGATAAAAATATTCTAAAATTAGACTATGTAATAGTTGCAAAACTGACTATATTTTAAAGACCACTGAATTGTATACTTTATGTGAGCTATGGTATAGGTATTTAATAAAGCCACTAAAAAACCATTCCACAAATTAACCAATCTACTAAGCACAGTACCCTGTGGTAGATGCAGCAAAAGATAAAAATATGAGTATGAAACAGGCTCGCAGGTTTTGGTCTGAGTGATAAGTTTCTCCATAGACACCTGCAAGACTATAGTGACTGACACAGTGAATGAGCTTGCTCCCTGGTTCAAGTCCTCACTTCCAGCCATCTGTGGTACATTTTACCATCTACTGTTGGGGGTGGATTGGGCTGGCAAGGGCTGTGTAGAAAGACACAGCCTTAGTACAACAACATGTGCATGGCAGCTAAGACTAGATGGTGACCTACCAGGACTGCTACCTAGGAGACAGATCCCTGATGGACCCATAAGACTGGCTCAAGGGCAGAACCTTCCTGATGTCTGAATTTCAACTGGTTATGAGTAAATGCTACCTTGCTTTCCCCTTAGCTTTGAAGTTCAGCTTAAGGCACTAAGAGAGGAGATAAGAGTATGGTTCTTCCCACCCTCAGCATCACATGGAAAGGGTCAGGAAAGAATTTCAACAAGGCTGGAGTCCAGGAGCAAGGTCCCCTGGGGCTCCTTAGGGGCTTGGAAGGCAGTGACTCTCACAGGTGCCTCGGCTACTCTGGGGAGCCGATGGACCTGCCGGCGGCTTGCCCTCTGTGGCTGCATACGGAGAACTGCAGATACACATTACCTGTGGAGGCTTACCAAAAGCTCCAAGTACTTTGTCAACAGTCTGCTGACATCATCCAGTGTCTTTTGATTTTGAACAATTTTCAATGTTCTTCAAAATGTGGCTTTCAAAACTAACCTTCCAGGAAACTGTCCCTTCTCTGCTACAGGGCATGGCGGCTTTTGATTCTCTCAATTCAGACAGACTTGGTTTCTACCCCAAGTTCATCTGTGGATGTACTGCTCAGAGTTCTGGGAATGAGGCTATGACCAGTGTGGGTCATTCTGACACTACTCTGGCTACTGAGCAGAGCCCTCACCCACCAGGCAGATGATAAGCCCTTCCATGGAGAGTCAGGCCAAGGCGCACGTTCTGTCTCCCCCACAGGATATCAAAAGAGAAAAGGCTGGTAAAAAGACATACATTCATGGGGCATCTGTGTGGCTCAGTTGGTTAAGTGTCCAACTTCGGCCCAGGTCATAAGCTCATCCTTTGGGAGTTTGGGCCCCACATCAGGCTCTGTGATGACAGCTCAGAGCCTGGATTCTGCTTCTGATTCTGTGTCTCCCTTTCTCTCTGCCCCTCCCCTGCTCGCACTGTCTCTCTCAAAAATAAGCATTAAAAAAAACTTTCAAGAGATCTGCATATAGCTAATTACAACAAACTACTCTTACTCAACAAATTATTGCTTATTATAATGAACACAACTGATGTTTTGTGTCTACAACGACTAACGTCTGCTGTGGTGGGGAGGGCGAGAAATAAAGAAAAAACACTGGGTGATGCCCTTTGACCATCCAGGCTGCCACTCACCAAGCCTCGCTCTATTCCCGGGGATGACACAGGGCAAGGCTGCAACTTACCCATCAGACACTCCCTCACAGGATTCTTTGCCAGGAGCCAGAGAGGGAAAATACAGAAGCCTTGAGGTGGCTGACCTCTGACAGCATCCAGGCTGAGAGGGGTGAAGGACGTGTGTAAGGGGCACAGCTGAGTTCTGTAAAGCAGTGTTTCTAAGCCTCAGCGCTGCTGACATGTTAGGCTAGGTAATTCACGGTTGTTGGTGGGGGACAGGCGTGCTGTCCTGTCAGATACTCAGCAACATTCTGGCTTCTACTCACTAGATGCCAGTAACTCTGCCCCA
>NW_027532203.1:15373743-15443141 GCF_008692635.1 Crocuta crocuta | reverse complement strand
CCCCCAACCTAGTGGTGACAACTAAAATGTCTCCAGACATTGCCAAATGTTCCCTGTGGGCCTCTTTTTGAGAACCATGGCTATGAGGTGATTTATTTATTTTTAAAAAAATTTTTAATGTTTATTTTTGAGTGTGAGAGAGACAGAGCTCAAGAGAGGGAGGGGCAGAGAGAGAGACACACACACACAGAATCCGAAGCAGGCTCCAGGCTCTGAGCTGTCAGCACAGAGCCTGATGCGGGGCTTGAACTCACAAACCAGGAGACCATGACCTGAGCCAAAGTCAGATGCATAACCAACTAAGCCTCCCAGGCGCCTCTGAGGTGACTTAGAAAGGAGTCAGATGGAGGCCTGTTCCTGACAAGGAACAGATGGAGGCCTAAGAAGGCTTCCCAGGAGAAGCGACTCATCTCACTCAGACATGTGGGACTTTGTGAGCAGCCAAGGGAGTGCTGGGGGTGGGGGGTGGAGAGGAGCTGGTGCGAAGGGATGGAAGCCACGGTCTGGGAACAGAGCAGCTCTGTTGTGGTCATGTGTGGTTCGGACAGAGGGGCTGGCTGAGAAAGGATGAGGCTGAGTGGGTAGCAGAAGTGAGAATCGGAGAATGGGTTCACTCCTTTTGACCTCAGGATAAACTCAACTCCTCACACACCTTCCTAAAACAGGCTGAGCAGAGCCTAGCATCTCCCACCTCTGGTTTCCACCTGAGCGCTTCCCTGTCCCCTCTGCCATGCTCTTCCCTAGCCTTTTATTGAGGGTTTCTCTTCCCGTCTAGTAATAACCATGATCCATTCTTCCAGGAAGGCCTCCTGTCTCACATGTGTGGGCTGTGCTGCTGTGCTCCATGCTCAGCTCTTTCGGGGCCTGCCTCTCCCCATCCAGAAACCCAGACAGACTGCTCTGCTTCCTCTCCCCCTGCTCAGCCTGGGCCTGGGGACCACGGCCAGGCTGTCATGTCATCAGAGTCTGGCCCGACACAGTGGAGTGAGGGAGAGGCCCTACACACCCAGTTAAGGGGCCTGTAAGGGGGGCAGGTTCCTTTATTTATTTATTTTTGGTAGTGAATGGGTTTGTGGTTGACTAAAACATCTAGAACACAAGAGTTGCTTAATCAAATGAATCAAGAGAAACGAGGTGGGGAAAAATACTCAAGTACATCTAATTTTCTGTTATTGAAGACAGTTCACCCAATGAGCACCTTGGCAAATAGTAAAAATAGCTCTCACATTCCCCGATGCACAAGCTGAAAACAGCCAACAGAAGAAACCACGGGGTGTGTGCCTCTACAAAAGCAAGACTTGATGCGGCCTCAAGTGAAGCCCGACCTGGTGCCGCATCTGGAGGGTGACACTCCAGTCACCCTCAGCCAGGAAAAAGACCCAAGGCCATAACCTCTGAATTCCCTGACTGTAAGCCAATGTGTGTCGGGTTAACACCAGCCCTTACCAGGCAAGGAGGGCTTTGCTTCCCCCTTAACCACCCTCAGAATATGTGGATGGCTCACAGCACATGGTCACCAGAGAAGGCATCCAAGATCATTCACTATCGTTATTACTTTCTCTGAGCTTCCTACAGTCAACGTCCTTCTGAAATGCAACACGGCACCTGGCCAGTGGAGAGTGAGTGCCATTACCACTAGGTTGGACCTGGGGCCTGCATTACTAAGAATGCAGTCTAAGTTTACTGCCATCACTTATGATCTAGAATCTTAGGCAAGACTAGTTTGAGAAAGCCATGGTCTACAGCATGTACCTCGCTTGAAGTCGTCTAACATGCTTGAGCCTCCTTTCTTCCCTCTGCCTCCCCCTGAGGCTTTGATTCATGAGAAGGCAGGCCTCTGAGGGACTCAGCTTTGTTATTCTGAGCCATACATCAAAGTGATACCAGGGAGCTCTGTTCTCTTCCTTGCCTGAACAGCCCTGGAACGGGGCCCGTGTTCCTGGTCTTCTGGTCCCACACTCGGCTCTGTACCCTGGGAAGGCAGAGAATGCTTCCCGATCACATTTCCCCAGCTACCGGCCACCCCCCGTCTTCCCAGCCGGCTAGCACACAGGCTGTTTGCTGGCAGGCAGCTAAATGGTCTCCCTTTTGTGAATGGTCAGGAGCACGAGCTACAGTGAGAGACACTTAACACAGAACCAGGCAGCTGCGCTCCCTTCAGCACAACACCTTCAGCAGGGTTTGGGACTCTCACAATCAGCAGCTCCATTTTCTCTTGGGCAGGGGCAAGGGAGGCAGCATCGTTTAACTCTCACAGGCCACATTACTTGGAGCATTTTCTTCTAAAAGGTTATTTGGGAAAGATCTTCAGAACCGACACTGGGGGTAAATCCAATCACTCTCAGGCTAATTTCATCCCTGGTAAGTTAAATGAAACAAATATCCCAGCTTCATGCTCAAGAACTGCCTTTACTAGTTAATCTTTAGGGATACAAATGTAGCTCTGAGCTTTTGGTTCTGTTTGTTTATTTATGTATTTAATCAAGTTGGGTATTTACACTGTAAAAAGAGCTAAGTAGCAAGGTTTCTAGTAGAAAACCACAGAACCAACTGACTGGACAATGCCTATTGGAAAAGGCTCAGCATCTGCTCACTGCTGTGTCCCGAGTCTTCTTGTCCTTTGCTTGGCCTCAGGGACCAATGGCTTATTGGTCCTCCAACCTGCCCAGCCTATTCCTACCGACTGTACTTGCTATTACACTTGCTACATGGGTTCCTGGAAAGGCCCATGGCTCCTCAGCCCCTCACTAAGGGGTCTTCTCAGAAAAACTCAGGCTGTCCTATGTGAAGCCATACCTCTCCCTGCCCCCAGAGGTCCCTCTCTATCTCCTTCACTCTGCTTTATTTTTCTTTATGGCACTTGATAGATAATTTGTATTTGATTCCTGTCTGTACTTTTTCTCATAAACCCAAATATTTGAGCTCCATGAGAACAAGAAGGACTTCCAAAAATCATTTCCTTTTGCCCCACTGTGTAGAACGGGGCCTAACACACAGAGGCAGCCCGTAACTATCTCTGAATGGATGAAGGGCCTGGACTTCCATGGTTTCCTCAATGAGTTGACATCCTTCCACACCGTTGGCATGGGGTGCTTGTTCTGAGAACATCAGCCTCCTCCTAAACCACAAACCCTGGAGCTCTGAGAGCACAACTCCATGTCTTAGCTGGCTAGAGAAGTCTACTCTGCACCTTTGGGGAAAGACTCGAAACACCCCATTGCGAGAACCCCACTATGCCCCCAATACCTTTCCACTTCTACTTGGAAAAAACCCAAACCTTTACACTGGAACTACCCAAGGGAAGCAAGCAGCAGCTGGCAGATGGGTGACAGACAACGCCTGGCCCCGGGGGCTGCTCTGCATCACGGACACATGTCCAGGAGCCTTGCTCAGGGCCAGGTGGCTGGCTGGGGGGCCACTCTTCTTCACCCACCTGCAACCCTGCACTAAGCCAGGCCTTTGGAGCAGATTCTGGACAGTGAGCCAGGACTCTGTGTCAAGGGCAGCCCTGGGAACCATGTCTCTTTCATCATGGACACAAAACAGCTCAACTATACAAGATGGCATAGCTGCACACGACAGTCGGCAGTCGGCATGGGGTAACAGCTTTACAGAAAAACCCATCACACGGGCTAAAAGGAGGGGAGGCCAAAGGCCTGGGGTCCAGCTGCTCTGGGTGGGGGAGGGGGGGAAGGGGGAGGCGGGGNCCACAGTGGGGAGTCCCTGCCCCCAGGGAGACCCAGCTTCCCCTCCCCTCCCCACCCCCCGCCACCCAAGGGCAGTGCAGCCACATGGCCAGACAATGGATATCATCAGCAGCGGGGAGCCCAAAGTTTTCCAGGATGCCAGTTCCAATAAAACATTTGCTGACATATCAAACCCATTAATTAACACCTACGAGCAGTCGGTTCCTCACTGTGCTCTGAACGTCTCATCAATCTTGCTCAAGGCAGAGCAGCCTCTAGACGAGCCCGAGAGGAAACCAATTGTCTGATTATTCAGCATGTGTTAAGATTGGACATGGTGCCTTTGACAAATATTAAACCCTCACCAAGCACACAAGACAAAGGGCAGGAGGTAGGGGAGAGCTAGTGCTGCTACTCACTCACCCCACAGCCCCCAGAATAAAATGGTTTTCCAGACCTGAGAGGAGGAGGCCATTTTGTTTCCACTTTCTCTCTTCCTGGAGACAGGTGGACACTGCACCTAAGGAATCATCTTATGCCGGTTTCTTCTCATGTTGTGAGCTTGGGATTTGCTTACACTTAGAGTCGGAGAAGGAGCTTTTCTTGTCCTGCCTCCCCACCTATTCTTCCCCTTCTTGCAGTGTCCTTGAGATTTTTCTTCTTGCCAGTTCCAAGCTCTCATTGTATTTAAGACCTGGCTCAACACACTCCTAGGAAACTAATTTCTTGAAGGAGTGAAGGAAGGAGCCTCTTCTCTGTTTTGCCCTGCCCAGGAAGAGTTTCATATATAAACCCTCAGGCTCCCTTGGATGGAAACTTGGACATTTTTAAAGCACCAAGTCCTCAAATCACAGTCCCCAAGGGGGGGCAGGGAAGGTGGCTGGGGAGCTGAGAAGTCAAGTGCTCTCCACGGGGGCAGGACAGGAGACAGCCAGTGTTCCTGCGGAGTACACACACCTCCTGTGTGTCTCTTCTCACCCGTGTGCACATGCAGGGGACCTACTTTGCCTTCCCTCCCAGGGTCACCAATCTCAAGGATTTCCAGTCCTAAATCTGGCCTCTTCTCTGCCTTTGGATTCCACAGTCTTGCTTTTTATTCACATAGAAGGGTTATCGTCCCTCTATAGCCACGGTTAATAGGCCACCAGGGCAAAATTCCACAGCTTGTAGGTGATAGGCTTATAGCTACATTCTAACAGGAGCTTCCTAGCACCCCATGCTTTATCCCAAAGAATGAAGTCCACCTCAGGCCTTCCAGGTCCCTCCTGGTAGGGGAGCTGACATACACAAAAGCTCCTACTTTTCTGTGCTAGGCTAGCCACCTCCACCAGGAAGCCCCATGTCTCACTTCATTCATCACCCAGTCCCTGCATGGACCTCATCTCTGATGCCTGGGAAAGTGAGGGATCAGGGAAAGCAGCACCTGGTGGTGCAGAAGTTCTGCCTGGGACAGGAAAATGTAGGCAAGCTCAACCTGAGCTGGCCCAACTGGCTGGATAGGCTGTCATCTCTAACAGTAGTCTGTATGTTCCCTAGTGGTGTCTGCGGGACCCTCAGGCCAGGAGAAGGTAGTGGACAGAGGAAGAGGGAAGCACTATGGAACAGGGCTGGGGTCCTTTTCCTTCTAGAGGCCAATGAATAGCATCTCACGGAGTTGGCCAGTTGCCTGAGAGATGATCACACTTTTAAGAAACAGACAAACATATGAGAGAACTAAGGCCAGTAAGGTTCCCATGTGGGCTTGGCAATGGGAAGTACAGGGATGAGACTCTGGCCATTGCACTGGCTACCTCAGGACCTTTTCTGTGGCAGCATTTAGCCTGCTTCAAGTTTTAAACACTTAAGGTTGTTATTCTAACATTCGGAACATTGAATCCTTCCCTCATCCTTAGATTCTCAACCCACGATGACTCTCCAGTGATGGAGGCACTAAACGATGGGGCGAGGTGCTATTTGCCCCGTGTTGTGGTCTGTGGGTCATTGCAGACATGCGGGAGCAAACGGCTGTGCCCTGCATCCATGAAGGGCTCTCCCATGGGCACTTGGCAAATCCCTGGTTTGAACAGTTATCCTGGGAGGGAAGGGAATCTGTATCCTGACTTTTGAGCTGGAGAAGAGGGGGCCAATCACAAGAAGTTCTATTTTACGTGGTAGAGAGAAAATCTTCAGAGCACACCAACCAGAATGGGCAAGTCTGGCTGAAACCATCAACACTGACATTTAAGGCAAAGTCCCCAAAGTAGGATCACCATGAGTAGGGATGTCTAGAGATTGCTCCAATCCCTCCAATATCAGGAAGGAAAGTCACTACCTCTGTACCATGCCTCTCGCTAACAGGGGCTCAGGCCACAAAGCTTACATGTGGCTCTTACTAGACTAGAAAGAATGTCATCTAGAAATATGCCCCAAGGCACACACGTGTGCTCTTTTCAGCAGATGCCACTGTGTTCAGCCAATGGTGAAACGCAACCCTTGTTCGGTGACTGGCACGTGCTCATGTGGGTTAACCCCAAAGCAGAAGACTTTGCATCTAAATGCAGAGGGACTGTCAGTTTGTGGGCAGAAGCCCCGGTAAAGTCTATGGCAATTTTACAGCTGGGAGAAGAAATGGTCTTGGAAGGATAGTTTGTTAGCCGGGCCACCGCCAAGCAACTCCCTCAGGCTTCGACGTACCTTTCTCAGCTCATCCTTCTCCTTGGTGTGGGTATCTTCCAGGATCTTGCGCTCCGAATGGGCCCTCTGCAGCTCCGCTCGCAGCCCCTCCACCTCCTCCTGCAGCCTCAGGCTGCTGTCCCCACCTTGGCTCTGCTGGTAGTGGGCCAGCTCCTTCTTCAACTTCTCTACCTCCATGGTGTGTGTGTAGGTGACCACCGACAATTGCTCCGACAGAGTCTTGAACTCTTTGTTCTGTGAGAGCACCAGCAGAGAGGGAGAGGAGAGAGCAAGGTAGAGAGTAAGGTTGTTGGGGCAGGAAAAAAAAAACAAAAACAAAAAACACATGAAGGCAGTTAAAAAAAAAAACAAAAAAAAAACCTTCCAAGGTGGAATTAAATCTCACAATCACCACATGCCTGAGTGCTTTCCTGGCATCTCCCCTAACAGAACTCTATTGTGAACCCAGGACAAATACAGGAAAAGAAAAACAAAAAAAAAAAACAAAACAAAAAACCCACCAAAGCTGACATTCAAGCAGTGTTTCTGGGCAGTGGCAGAGCTGGAAACTGGTGGACAGCAGTTAGTCGATGTTGGGCTGGACAGACCTGTCAGCCAATTTTTAAGTTGTAGGAACAGTGTAGCTGCCTTCCTGGATTTGCAGCCTTTGCTCTTCAGGTTTTCTTGCTCTTTCATACGGGGCCTCCTACCCTTGGACTCGCTGGCACAAAGAGCTGCAACCTAATCGCCAGCTCAGAGACAAAGGACCCCTTCAGCATCCCCTCTTCCAAGGAGGCCCTCTCGCCACCTGTCACCTCACCCTGTAAGACTGACTCCACAGACTGATGTCTTGGCAGATTTTGTCCATGTTGTTCACCGGGGACCCAAGTGAACAACAGGGAAGTGAGAAGCATCCCTCCACATGCCTGGTGCAGGTGTGGAAGGGCACTATAGAAAGGCTTGCACAGAGGAAACAGAGGAGCTGGGGCCAATGTTGACTGCTCATGTCAACATGGGCAAAAACTGGTGCTGCAGGAATTGAGAGCATCTGCTGCAAGCGGTCGGTGGGGAACGTAAAGAAGGCTCTCTGAGTAACTAACCGCCATTGATTGTTCTTCATTACTATTCTCTGTGGGAGCTCCAAGTAGACCAGAACTGGGCCTCAGGAATCAATTACTAATTCGCATCAGAAATTAAGCTTCACAGAAAGCCATGAAGAACAGCCAAAGAATGGCTGTTGGGCCCAGTGTATGATGCCATTCGTGCTGTGGGACCTCAAGCCTGGGATCTGCTGATGTTGTCCCAGCAGAACACTTCCTGCTTTCATGTCACAGAAAGAGGCTCTCCTGCAGTCCAGGGAGATCCTCTGGTTACAACTGGAAATGCCCTTATGTCTGGTCTGGCAGCCAGCCTTGATGTAAACACGAGAAATCCAGTTAGGCTGCATCTGTTTAGAAAACTCAATCTTGCCTATACTGATCCCTGCCCTGGTCTGGGTCCCTCTCCTGGAGGCTGAAGGGTCTCTGCACAGGGGAGTGGGCTCAGGGAGGGAGTGTGTGGTGGATTAGCCATATCAACTCTTCTCCACTCTGGACTAGCAGTGAGGTTCAGCCCAATAGTCACCTCCAGGTGGCATAGCTGGCTCAGATCACCATCAGAGTGGAGCAGAGGACTGGGCTCAGGGGTTTCTGGTTGGAGCTAGTGCAGGGTATAGAAGGAAGGCACATAATGTGGTGGCAGCAGCAAGGGGCACAGGCACCTCACACTCCCCTGTAAGATTCTAAGGGAGAACGATGTTTGGCAGATCAGCAGATGATGGCATCCTGCTATGGACACAGAGGACACCCTCATGCAAAGATAACATGATTCTCTAGAAGGATGGCTCTTTGTGGTGCCGACACCCAGGCGGATGTGGGACTCAGGGAAGCCAGGATGTTAAGAGTGGCTAGAGCCAGACAGACTTGTGTTCAGATCCCAGCTCTATCCCTGACCAGCTACATACGTCTGATCAGATGGCTCCACCTCTCTGTGCCCCAGTTTCCTCACGTGTGAAAGGGAGGCGATGGTAAGCCTTTCCTCAGAATTTCATCAAGATTCAGGGAGATCCTGGTGCCTGACACACAGTAAGACAGGGAGCTGTCTTCTTTGCTCAGTTCTATAAGGCCGTTCTGGTGGGAGGTGCTCTGAACTCTTGGCTGGCCACCTGAGGTGGTGGGGAGATTCCTAAGAGAAGCACTTGGACAGCTCCCTAGTTCATCATCAGCATCCAAAAACCATCGCTGGGGACTTGATGCAGCTGCACATTTCATGCTCTGCAGGCATGATTTCAGAAAGGAAGACCCCAGAAGAGCTCAGCAGTTTCCCATCTTATCCTCATGCCATGAGGTCCATATCAGGTGCCCATGACTGTGCAGCTAATCATGACATGGGAGGTACGGGGTGGGGGGGGGCTGCCCCCTCATAGACCCCTGACATGGGGGGTGCTGTGGGGGACTTGCTCCCGCATAGACCCCAGAAACCCTCCCTCCAATGATGGCTAAGCTCCTAGAGCTGCCTTTGTTCGTGTGACCTGGAGACCTGGCCCACTCTGTCCTGCCCCAGTGAAGGCGCTTTCCTAATACCAGAATCTGGGGATTTCTCAACAGACCTCTACTCTCCTCAGGTATCCTGAGAGGATGCTCACCCTGCCCCTCCTACTGAAGGGCACAGATCTGTCCTCAACTGCCAACAAGGAACCTGTCTGGGAAGGTAACTTGAGACTCTCTCCTATTTGTTACTTTTTCAAAAGCTTTTTTTCTTATCAAAGGTTTGCTTCATAAGAATTTTTAGGCTTCAAGTATGACCCCACCTGAAGGATATGGCATTCACCTATTCCTCTAGTCCATGATCCCAAGCCCTGTGCTGGTCTCTACTGCACTTTTGTATAAACCAGAAAGGGCACCACCTTCGGGGAGGGGGTAGGGAAGTCCACAGAGCTGCCTCTCTGCGTGGACATGGCCCCAAGGGTGCACAGATTTCTCAGGGCAGCAATGCTCCAGGGCTCATAGTTAGATGTGCATAAAATGGTCACAGGATGGTCTTTGGTCCTACTTGACCCCATAGCCAACTATCCTTGTGCACTGTTACAACCTGTTGAACTGTATGGAAGAGGCTTCAAATAGTTTCCAATTATGGTCTACAGATTCCTGGGGAAGGAGGTGAGGAAATCATTGCAAGATGACTGTCTGCATTATGAAAAAGAACGTTTCACATGTGCTACCAGCACTTACTGGGTGTTTAGTATGGGACAGGCACTGTACTACATAATTCACATATACCAACTCATCCATTCCTCAAAATCCTATGTAGTGAAGCTAATTAAATTCCCTTTTTCAGGGGCACCTGGGTGGCTCAGTCAGTTAAGCGTCCGACTTCGACTCAGGTCATGATCTCAAGGTTCATGGGTTCGAGCCCCGTGTCAGGCTCTGTGCTGACAGCTAGCTCAGAGCCTGGAGCCTGCTTGAGATTCTGTATCTCCCTCTGTCCCTGACCCTCCCTGCTCACACTGTCTCTCTCTCCCCCTCAGAAATAAATAAAACATTAAAAAAATTTTTTTTNGCTGACAGCTAGCTCAGAGCCTGGAGCCTGCTTGAGATTCTGTATCTCCCTCTGTCCCTGACCCTCCCTGCTCACACTGTCTCTCTCTCCCCCTCAGAAATAAATAAAACATTAAAAAAATTTTTTTTAAACTAAATTCCCCTTTCCAGTTCAGGAAACTGAGGTAGTGGAGGCCAAAAAACTGTGAATTACATATGCTGTTTCTCAAATGTACTTGGATGCTCTTGTGAATCATAAAACATCAATGAATTTAACATATCTACTGAGTGTATACTAAGTATACTGAATCAACCTGATTTAAGAGGCTACTAACTGAATCCACATGATTCTGTCATATTCTTCCAGATAACACATTTAAAACAGCATTGTACTCCTAAAGGTCTAAAACTTGACCCTCATTATAACAGAAAAATTGTAGATTCAAATGGCCTACTCACTCTACATGTTGTACCTGAATAAAGCCAGAATTGTAGAGAGCCACGTTCATAGGCTGTATCATTTTGGCTGAAAAATGTCACAGCACAGGCCTGTATCAGGGACACTGTAAGAAACGGTCCCAGGAACTGTTGCTGTATTTACTGGTGAAAGATATTCTGAAGGAGTGGTTTATGAGATTACAGGTTACAAAAACCCATAGGAAAAAGTTTCAGCACCAGGGACAGCTCCAATCCTCCTCAACAATTTTTCTCTTAAACTCTCAAGTGACCCTTTTTCCTTCTTTCTGTTTGCTTGGGAACTCGGTGCCAATTTTAGGTCTTGTCACTTTAGAGGGTGCACGAAACCTTAGATATGAATTTTGACGCTAACTTTGCCTTCGTGTTATCCTTCTATTTCCTCCTTTGCTGATTTCTGGGCAGTGGGAATACTTTTAAAACAAAACAAAAAAACTCTACCAGGTAATCTTACAGTGCAGCCTGAAGTTGGGAACCACTACTGTAGCCACATCACAGTATCAGTGAATTTTTGAGCTAGAAGTTACGTTAGGAATCTTAGGCCGATCTCCACTTACAGATTCAGCCATAATCCCAAGCTGCCAACTCTGGTACAAGTGTAACTGAGACAGAACTCAGGCCTCCATCCAGCTAGGGCTTTGTCCACTACCCCGTGCTGCTCTGACAAGTACTTTGGGGATGTCTTTGCTGATCCTCTCCTTCTGGCTTAAGAACCTAATGTGTCAGGAGAGCAGTGACCAGAGTTGTCTCCAGGCATTACACAAAGAACAGAAAGACACTCAATTCTACATGGCTAGCCCTATCTGCCAAGAGACTTCAATAAACAAGCATCTCTGAAGACCTGGTGCCAAGACTGTGCTGATGCCTCCTCTCACAACAGAGCGTCAAGCATGTTGGACACCAGGTCACACACCCCACTGTAGAAGGCCAACTGGTCCAAGGACAATGCCATCTATATGTGAATGAACCCAAAATAAAGCTAAGAGTTCTCCTTGGATTGAGGAATTCTCTGATGTCCCAAGAATCTCCTAATGTGCAGATCTCCTATAATTTGGCTGGGGACAGAACATTCTCTGGAGCCAGACCACCAAGTTTCAAGCCTAGCAATGCTACTTACTAGTGTGTGACCTTGGGCAGGATGCTTAGCCTCTCTGCCTCAGTTTAAAGTAGAGATGAGATGATCTCACAGGGTCATGGGAAGGATTACATAAATTAATACAGAAGAATAGTTGGGCAACAGAGGGAGGGGTACCAGGAAGCGGGATCTAAATCCACCCCTTTTGCCTCTTCTGATCACCCTCTGCACGTAGGGCACCCTGCCCAGGGTGGATAGCACCTGCCACCACTCACAGATGTTTGCCGAGCAGGAAGCTTAAGGCAAACAGCTCTTTTTTAAAAATAGGCCTTTTAAATCTGCTTCCCTTTGATGTTCCAGCACGTGGGTTGAAAAATATCAGATTTATTTTTAACCTCTCAAATTAACTTCAGAAATCAGCAATGCCAGTGCAGGGCCCTGGGGCTGGGAACGGAGGGCTATGGTGACTGGGCCGTACCCAGAGCTCCTGGCAGGGAGTGGGATGACCAATAAAGCCACTTGTCTATCTGACTACACTTGACTCAGAAGGTTAACTGACAATTTTTTAATACCTGTTTTATATTTATTTTTGTAGCACCCCTTTCTAATGAAACATTTCTGAAAATGCATTCTATAAAAAAATAATACAGTGATAAGCTGCTTTATCTTTTGACTCATTTAATTAAATACTTATTGTAAAGTTACTAGTAAATTCATTTAAAAATTTTGTTGTCTGTTTAGGACCCAGTTAAATTTTTAGAATTTTGCAAATAATGGGCAAATTTTTACTGTGCAAAAGTCTTCGGTGGTCAGTCATCACTGGCCACAACAATGACAGTAATAATAATAAAACCTAAGCCCTCCCCCCCACCCCACGTACTTGAGTTTTTCAAACAGTCAATCCTTTCCACTCCTGTCCGTCTGGGCAGATGTGTCTCCCTCCATGACTGGACATGATCACTGCAGGCTGACCTGGGGCAGGTACCCAGTGTCCTCTGCCCTGCGCTTGAACTTTCCATATTGCTTCCTCACTAAGTACTCAAGCAAACAAGACACTCCGTGGAACTCACACCGGGAACATAAATATCCAGGACAACAGCTTTTTCTTGAGAAGTCTGGTTTTTTGCAAGAGCAGAGAAGCAGGGACATTTTACTACGGTCTATACGATACTTCTGGGCTGCTGTATGGGGTACATGGGTTAAGTACAAAACGGCTTATTTATTTTCTTGCCCTATTGGGGTCACGTGAAGCTTAAAAAACGTCCAGCCTACAACAGATGCAATACAATGGAGTGAGTTCCAGGGCAGTGCCTGGTGACTCCAACTTGGATTCTCTCTCCACACCACACAAGCACATGTAGCATTGTGTTCTCTCCCTCCCTTTCCCCTGTCCTTTCTCAGGAGGTGCTTGAAACCCTCCAGGCCACTGCAGAAGCCTGCTTCTATGGTCATCTTACTACCCTGCACGACGCAAAGTAACTGTGAGCCTGCTTGTGATGCTGGGAACCCATGTGAGCAAGGAAGACACACAGGGAAGGACTAACAGTTTAGTTATGTTTGGGGTTAAGAAAACTAGCATCGCTCTCATTATGGCTGTGGGCTCAGACAGGCCAGGTTAGAATGCTGGTTCTCGAACTTTCTAATTCTGTGACCTCAGCAAGGTACTTGAGGTCCCTGATCCACAATTTCCTCATCTGTAAAATGACTTCACAAAGTTGCTTAAGGATCAAATGCGAGTGCACATGAAACACCAATCCCAGGGTGTGGCATGTGGGAGTGCCCAGGAGATCATCAGGGTAGTGGACGCCATTGGCCACACTGGCTTAAGGCTGCTCCCTTGCAATACAGCATCCACATGTGTCAAAGCCATCCTCTGTTCACCAAGCCTAAGCACCAGAAACAATCGAGCGCCAAATAGAGTTGTTCCAAAGAGGAGAATTAAGGAAGACTGGCCACTGGAGCCACCAAAGAGTGGGTGTGTGGGAGCGTGAGCATGTGTGCCTGCCTCATCTTTCTGACCTGGTGGAGGGGCTGGGCATCCTGGGCTTGGTTTGGATTCCCTGCAGTGCCCTGCACAATACCCCACACACCCGTAGGGACCCAACCAATGACTTGTCACCTGTGGGACTGGTTGAGAAGGTGGTTGGGGCAGGAAAAGGAAAAAGCATAGCATAAATAGTGGTAACCATTTCCTGGGCTCCCTACTGCGTACCAGATCCTCCATGCATGTTCAATCACTTCTTCTTACAGCCCTAGCCTCCGTGCATGTTCAATCACTTCTTCTTATAGCCCTAGCAGCTCCATTTTATGGATAAGAAAACTGAGGTTCAGAGGGATCAGGTCACTTGACTTCTAAGCAGCAGAGTTGAATTTGAATTGGATTCTGAGTTCAAAGCATGTGCTCTTCCCATCACACAACGCAACAGAGGCAGAAGAGCAAAGTAGTAAAGAACATTGGCTCTAGGGCCAAACCAGTGAGGTTTGAATCATGGCCTTTCCAAGGTCACCTGTGTGACCTTCACCTGTAAATAATGGAGGATGATACTGTGCACCTTATGGGGCTGTTGTGAGGGTTAAATGAGTTAATACGAAGCACCAGGACAGTGCCTGTAGGCAGGGAACCCTCCATCAATGGCTGCCTCTATAAGAGCAGGAGACCATGGATTTGGGCTACTGTATCCACTTTCTCTTGCCGCTATAACAAATCACCATAAAGTTACCAATATAAATGCATTACCTTATGGTTCCAGAGGTCAGAAGCCCTAAAAGAGGTCAGAGCAGGGCTGTGTTGCTCCTGAAGGTTCCAGCGAAGAAGCCATGTTCCTGCCTTTTCTAGTTCTCAGAGGCTGCCTGCATCCTGGGTTCATGGCCCTGCCTCACTCCAACCTCTGTCACCACATCTTTTCTGAGTCTGACTCTCTTGCCTCCCTTTTACCAGGATCCTTGTGAATATACTGGGCTCACTCAAATAATCCAGGCTCATCTTCCCATCACAAGATCCTTAATTACACCTACAAAGTCCCATTTGCCATGTGAGGTCTCAGGTTCACAGGCCCCGGGGATTAGGGTGTGAACATCTTTGGGACAGGATTCTGTCTGCCACAGTCAGTAGACATTCCTGCAGAGTCAGGGGGATACTCTCGGGACGTCTGTGTTCCCTCAGGTCTCTTACAGCCCTAACAGCCCCCATTTTATGGATAAGAAAACCGAGGCTCAGAGGGACACAGGCAGTTCCCTGGGGATTTCTCTCAAACGTGTCCCCTGGTGTCTCCTGCAGCCCCCAACCCCAGGCAGGGAGCTCCCGACACTGACCTGGTCATCAATTTTCCGCTGCAGCTGAACCACCTTGTTCTCCATGCCCACATTGAGACGTTTCAGGTGCTCTGCTGAGCGGGCCTCAATCTTGAGGGCCTTCAGCTCCTGCTTGGCCTTAAGCATGCGGAAGCCACACTGGATGACGATGGCCGCGCTCCGAAGCCGCTGAAAGCACCTCCGCGCCATCCAGCCCCGCACGTGCTTCTGGAGGAGGGTGGCCTTGTGCTCCATGAGGACCTGGGAGGGGAGAAGCACACACTGTTGGGTTTGCGCTGCAGGAAAGGAATGAGGGAGGCTCCCACACTGCCTGGAGGAAGGGAGAGCCAAGGCAGGCCTCGGCTTCAGGAGATCCCGAGAGGACACGCCCTCCCTCACATACAGTTTTGGTGGCCATTTGTTTCATGAACAAGTTTTAACTAAGTTCTGCAGTGGCCTGTATACCTGCAGAGAAGCAGCTGGTCTGCTGCTACTCATTTTTAGTAGTTTGCTTTACTTTCTGTTTTATTCGTTAAGGAACCAAGGCATAAAAACCTCCCAAGTTGGAGGGAGTCTGAAGATGAACTCTGCCGGTATCTTCCCGTCTAACAGATTCACATCCCCTCTCTGGTGGTGGTGGTGAGCCCAGAGAAGGAGATTCTATAGCGTCCATGAAGAGCCAATGATGTATCGGTACAAATTTGGCTTGTAATTCCCTTTCTTTTTTCTATCAAGTTAACATCACTCAGAAAATGAGATCAATGTGTTTACCCTAACCCCCTGCAAAATAAACAGCTTGGGGGATAAATGAGCAAACACACCCAGTATCACAGCTGGGTTCAAGCCTAGTGCCTCCCTAATGTCACCTGCCCCTTCCCTGATATCACACAGATGTCACTCATCTCCCAGGAATGTTCACAGAACTACCTCCCACTGACCTTGGTTTCCCCATATTACATCGCTGGGCTCCACCCTAGTGTCTGATCACGTTAGGTTTTTCATGGTCACTTCAGTGTGTTATTATTTAGAAAATCCTACCTTCTCTGATCATAAAAGAGAAAAATGTTCTCTTTAGGAATAAAGAGTATCTTAGACATTTCCTTCTGATCTGTCCTTCATCCTAGCTTTGAGCCATGGCCGGGTAGGGAGGTCAGGGTCCTGCCGACCTGCCTTACCTTGCTGGGCTTCAGATTCTGAACTCGTTAAACGAAGGGGTGAGACCTGGTGACGCTTATATTGCCCCCTGCTCTCAAGCCTGAGCTAGCCTGAGACAGGTCACCAGGCTCTGCCACTGGCTAAGTGCCCTTGGCCAGGTGACAGGTTCCCCAAGCATCTCAGCTATCAAAGAGGCCCAACGATACGCAGCCATCTGACCTAGGATGGTTACTCTCGCGTGTGGACTTGCCTGGCCTCAGGATGCCCTGATTAAACACTGCTTCTGGGAGCGTCTGAGGTGTTTCTAGAGAAGATGAGCATTTGAATGAGGCGCGGGGGGGGCTGTCATCATTCCTAAGGGCCAGAAGAGAACAAAAGGCAGAGGAAAGAGGAATTGGCCCCTTTCCTCCTGACTCGTTGCTTGAGTTAGGACATCTCATTTCTCCTGTGCTGGGACTGGGATTCACACTATTGGCTCCTCTACTTCTTAGGCCTTAGGACGTGGACTGAATTACACCACTGGCTTTCCTGGGCCTCCAGCTGCTGGATGGTAGATTATGGGACATCCCAGCATCCATAACCATGTGGACAATTTCCTGAGAGGCCCCACATGTGTGTATACACACACAGAAGTTCCATTTCTCTGGAAGACTAACACCACCATACCTCATGGGACTTGGAAAGGATTCAGTGGGAGCAAAGGTGTGAAATCACTTAGAAGAAAGCTAGGAGCACCCCCACAATGTTTGCGGTGGTGACAATCCATCTGCTGCTGCTTTAGCTCCCGGTCTGCAGCCCCCGAGTCCCCGGGTTGGGGGTGGGCTACACACCTGCTGGTAGATTCTCCGCACGAACATGCCCCGAGTGAAGGCCTGGATGGTGACGGCAGCCCTGCAGACCCTCTGGTAGGCCAGGCGGGCCCTCCGCATGCGGTACTGCTTCTGGAGCACAATGGCGGCTCGTGTCCTTCGCAGATGCTGGGCCAGCCTGGGGAGGGAGAGTGCAGGTGGGCCCTGCTGATGGAGGCCTGGGAGCCATGTGTGAATGCAAGCCTCTCCCCCAGTCCTGCCTGGGCACTCCAGGCCGAGCCCATGCTGATCATGCTCACAGAACGCAGCGAGGCCACATGCACCTGAAGCTCAGGGTGCATGTGAGCTTCAGGTGCATGTGTTGTCTAAGCAGTCTTTCCACAAGTTTAAAGCTTAGTCTGAGCCTCCCAAGCCCCTGATCCCCATCTGCTCATTCCCCCTCCCGTGAACCCCTCACACCAACCTAGGCAGTCCCTAGCAACACCACGTGTTTATGCCTCAGTCAGTCTCTGGTACTTCACTCAGCTTGGAGATGACAGGAGCCAGCTCTCCATCATGCCCCCCATATGTAGTAAGGGCCTGGCCCGTAGGTGCTTGGTGTATATCTGCTGAATGAATAAAACCTTCACAGGCCTAAACCCCTATCTCCTTGCTCTCTCATCTCCCCTGCCCTTTCCACCCTGGAAACACAATGCACAGACACCTACTTTCCTGTTTCACTTCTACATTCCCCACCGCACCTCCCAAGTAAGACAAAGTCAGTCTGACACTTCTCACCCTCCTTCAGGGCTCTGCTTGGTGTCAGGCTCATAGCCAGTGCTCAGAGACTCAGAATATTAAAAGCTAGAATGGCTCTCAGAAGTCCTCTAGCAGAGCCCTGGAGCCCCCAAGGAGGGAACCCACCAGCCCCACCCTGCCTGAAGTGAGTCTGACTGCACCAACTCTTCATAAGTTCTTTCTCCCTACGTGGGCCCTGCATGTCCCCTGGGGCATGAACTCCTACAGGGAGAACACAGGTCAACTGTTTTAGGTTCTCACCATCTGTTGCGTACGACAGAACTGCACACGCACGTAATGACTTGGCTGTTGGCACAGACTGCCGACAATTACTTAGTGTTGATGCTACTGACAACTTTCTATTTCTATAGCTTTGGTTCCAGAGATCATCAATGGTGTTTCATCATCTCTGGTTAAGCCTGGATAAACAGCCTATGGCAAGGACGGGAAGGAAAGCAGGCGCAATCTCTAACTTTCTCATACAAAGGATGCCTGCTCTGGCTTCTAACTCGGGGGTTTTTCCTTTTAATGTTCCAGCACAAGTGACTGAACAGCCACTTGTCAAAGTTTGGCTTCCAAATGCAAGACTTCAGGGCATTGGTCATCACTTCTCCAAAGAAATCCCTGTATCGAGTGGGTGGATCTAGAACCAGGGTTGGGTCTTGCCATGACCAACGTGCCCCTCAGTGGAGGTGCTCACGCCGTTTGGTACTTTATCGATCCAACCAGACCAGGTGGGAGGGAAAGTAGTTTCTGCTGCACGGTGCCTGGCTGAGGGTCCTGACTGGCACCCAGGCTCTGCCCCTGCATAGCCGCCTTGTGGTTAAAGTCATACCCTCAGTGCGAGTGAATTTACATAGGAACCTTCCAGGATCTTTCCAGCTCTCATTCCCAAACTCCCAAGGGATTTGGAAACTGGTGTCGTAAAACAATGAAGCTGAGTGGAAGGTGTGAAGGCTGAATTGGTCTCCTTTTCTAAAAGATTACTTTGGGATTTAGGCAAAGGGGAATAGTGGCTTTGTGGCACACACAGCCCATTCTAGATTAGTACTGGTGGGATGGGGACAGACTGGGAGAACCAGGAGACTCAGAGCCAGAGCTAGACTTACACCCTCAGGTGAGAAGCACATGGGAGACACGTGCCCAGTTCCTAGGAGAAAGCTGGGGTGCAGACAGAACCACTCATCAGGCTGAGAGAGGCCAACCAAGTCCCCTTTCCCCAGAACTTGCCACACCAGATGCGCCCCAGTTTGGCTCACCTGCGGGCCAAGAGTCCTCGGCAGTACCTCTGCAGAGTTAAGGCAGTCGCCTTCAGCCTGCGGTACTTCACCTTCTGCAACCAGCCCCGGACAGTTTTCTGGATCATGATCGTGGCTGCCCGGAACTTGTCAGCCCGAAGCTTCTCCAGGTAAGCCACCTGGCCTGCCCGGAAGAAGATCTTGGTGCGGCCAAACTGGAACTTGTCGGGATCCTTTATGAGGCAGGGAGGGGAGCATCAGTGAGGTACCATTCCCTACCACCTGCTCCTTCCATGCAGAGTTCCCTGGTCAGAGCTTGCACACCCCTGCTCCTTAGACACACCCCAACTCTCAGCATTCATTGGACATGAAGTCCCTACTACTGGAAACCCAGGCTATGGTGTCCAGGACGCAGCACTGAACAAGATGCCTGTCCTCAAGCAACTGACATCATGGTGAGAGTAGAAAGGCAAAGTTTTCAGACAGTGGCAAAGGTTATGAAGACAATAAAATTGGGGATTTAAGGGTGGGATGGGGATACTTAAATAGGGTAATCCTAGAAGGCATTTTTATGGAGGTGGTATTTGAGCAAAAACCTAAATAAACTAAAGGAGGTATTCCCAGGGGAATGTAGGAGAGGAAAGTTCCAGGAGAAGAGCAGAGCAGATGCAAATGTTCTGTGGTAGTGAAACCTGAGTATGTTTGAGGAACAAGAGAGCCAGGAGGGTTAAGTGTGGGGGCAGGAGAAATAAATCACCAAAGGCCTTGCAGGCCACAGTACGCAACTGGGATGTGGGGCGGGGTGGGATGAGCCAGCCGTGGCCTCATCACAAACCCCAGTGGGCTGTACTAACATTTTTACTTTCTGCTTATGCCGAGATGTGAAAAAAGTACCCACACACGTGAAGGGACTTTTCTTTTAGAGTTGCGGATGTTGGAAAATGGATGAACATCTCAAACAGTTTTAAGAAGGATCGAGGCCAAAAAGGGCTGCAAACTCCCCCAAATCCCCAACTCTCAGGGCATCTGGGCAAGCCTCCGGGGGTGCGTCCAGCTCACCTTGATGAGGCTTTCCAGGACAGACCTGCAGATGGCCTTTTTGTCCGTGTTGGCGAGCTCTCTCTTCTTGACCAGCACCCGATACCGGTTGAAGAAGTCGTGGTAGGCCCACCTGGAGGGAAAGCAGGTGCATCAGGCGGCACGTCCTGCTCCCCAGCCACACAAGGGCCCCAGCCATCTCAAGGCCCCATGCGGTCGCTAGTCCTGGGGTGAAGCTGTTCTCAGAGCAGTAAAAACACATTCCTGGGGCTTGTCATCTTTCTCCAATCTGAGAGTTTCAGTGTGTGGCTGAATTATACAATCATGAGCAGGAGAGGGAAAAGGAGGGTTTCAGAGATCTCTCTGCGAGGACCGGCCAGAGGCTGAACCACTCACAGGGTTTCTGTCCAAGCAAAGGCACGGAGCTCCCCTCTGCTGCTGGAGGGGAGCTTTGCCTGGAATGCAGCTTGGTTTTAAATGTTGTTTTTCTTTTATTGATACTTCTCATTTAAAACCTTTATAAAAAAGAGAGACATCATGAGTGGGGGAGAGGGGAGGGAGGAAGACAAGAGAATCCCAAGCAGGCTCCACACGGTCAGTGTAGAGCCTGACGCGGGGATCGAACCACAAAACCGTGAGATCATGGCCTGAGCTGAAACCAAGAGTCAGAAGCTTAACCGACTGAGCCACCCAGTTGCCCCAATTAAATGCAGAAAACATACATTAGCAAATAAAAGGTGGCCATATCTTAATCCCTAATGACACTACCATTCACACATTTTGGTACACTTTAGAAGGAATCTTTTAAAAAATTTTTCTTGATGTTTATTTTTGAGAGACAGAGTATGAGCAGGAGAGGGGGCAGAGAGAGGGAGACACAGAATCCGAAGCAGGTTCCAGGCTCTGAGCTGTCAGCATGGAGCCCGAAGCAGGGCTCGAACCCACGAACCGCAAGATCATGACCTGAGCTGAGGTTGGATGCTTAACCAGGCCACCCAGGTGCCCTGGAACCATCTTTCTGCCCAAAGTAGAGTTCACTTATGATTTTTCCTCTTTCATTAGAGTAATGCAAGCCCACCATGAAGGATGTATTCAGCAACTCCCTTTAAAAAAAAAAAAAGCACTCACAAATAAGTGTGCTTTAGTATGTTCTGGAAAGGAATCTTTCAGGAGACCTTAAGTCAGGCTCTTGACCTCTGAGGAAATCTCTAAACACATGCAAACTTTTCAAGGAGTGAGCAGTTTCCTAGGCCTAGGCCGGGTCTGACCCCTTTCTCCTGAAAGCAACCTTCATCCACACAGATGTCCTCTGACCCTCCTTGCTCCTTTTCCTGGGCTCCAGAGGGGACGCTCACAACCTCCTCACATCACACATTCTGCTTCCACACAATCCTACTCTAAGGAGATGGCATTTCCCATCTAAACCCCATGCAGGTGAGCTCAGCCATCTGTCCCCACTGGTTCTGCATCCTTGGCAGAGGCATCCGGCAGCCCCAGCTCGCCCCGCCGGAGGCATCGAGGGCTGCCACACACACCCTGTCTGCGACAACACACACGGGCCTCATAACCAGTTTGAGACTGTGCATCTGGGGCCTGGCTGAGTGAGCGTCCTGTGGGCTTGTTCATCTCACTCATTCTCATGTATTAACTGGGGTGGGGGCACCTGGGTGGCTCAGTTGGTGAAGCATCTGACTCTTGCTTTCAGCTCAGGTCTTGATCTCACAGGTTCTTGAGATGGAGCCCTGCATCAGGCTCCATGCTGAGCGTGGAGGCTGCTTGGGATTCTCTCCCCACCCCCCACTCCTGCCCAGTGCACCCTCTCTCATAATAAATCAACATTTAAAAAGGTTTACAAACTAAAATTTTTAAGTATTACTAGGGAGTAAATGGATAACACCCCTTCTCCTGGAGCACATTTGCCTTTAAACGGGGTCCCTTCAGAAATTTCATCCAAAGACCAGAGCACAGTGGAGTATTAGGTACTCCTGGTGGGTGGTGCCCACGGCACGCGCTTAGAAGCCGGTTGTTTTCGAGGGCCTTTCCTTGGGCTCCATAACCACCTGCCAGCATGAGCCTCAGGTCCCCCTTTCCCTCCCAGGCCATGCTCCTCAGCGCCCTGGGAGGCAAAGGAAAATGGAGACCAAGCTCCCTGCCTCTCCACCGCCTCCATCATCACGTACCTTGGTCTGGTGGAAGGTTTTCTAACATAGCTACGGGTGTCAGGGAGGGAGGAAGCCTGAAAGCAAACAACAAAAAGCATTCTCCCCCTTACTTTTTTCCACCATGTAAAAGTGCTATTTAGGAGTTATGCCTTACTTTTTCTTTCTATAACAGTTTTATGGAGATAACTCACATACTGTATGATTTACCCTCTTAAAGTGGACAATAGGCTTTAGTAGATTTGCAAAGTTGTGCAACCATACCCAATACAGGGTTCCAGAACATTTCATAATCCCCGGCGAAGCTCCCATTCCCATTATCAGTCATCCCCCGTCTCCCCGCCTTCCAGGATCCTGGCAACCATGAATACCCTTCGTTTCCATGCCTCTTGCCTTTTAATTAATTCTGTCACAAACATACTGGCAACCTCTATTCTGCTCGGAGCTGACCAGGCGTTACATGGCCCTGCTCTTACAGGCTCCCAACAATATGTGCAGGTTCCTCTGGGAGGAGAGCAGAGAGACGCTTGGAGCCCCCGAGGTGTCTTACAGTCTGGGAAGGGTTCCTGCTGCCCTTCTGTCCTTCACTTACTGAGCTCAAGTTGTTTCCTGCCCCTCCAGTTGCAGAGGGGCTATGAACCAAGCCCACTGACTCACAGGCCATTTCAAACAGGCAGCTTTTTGAAAAATGTTTACTTTTTAGAGATCACAAGCCGGGGAGGGCTGGACAGATGGGGACAGAGGATCTGAAGCAGGCTCTGTTCCTACAGCAGTGAGCCCAATGTGGGGCTTGAACTCATGAACCGCAAGATTATGACCTGAGCTGAAACTGGAAGCTCAATGGTCTGAGCCACCCAGGTGCGCCCAGAACAGGTGGCTTTAAACATGGAAACAGGTTATCTACCTGGCCAAATGCTGCCTCAATTATCCCAGTCGTGCACCACAAACGTCAAGAAAACTCCTGAGGTCTGACCGATCTGAATTCTGGAGGCCTAGGACCAGAGCTAGAGCTGATAAGCCACAAATCAGATGTGTGTTTTGTTTTTAACACATGCAAATGTTACCAGACTTCTCCTGAGGTCTTTCTGCCCCCAAGTTTCAGACACAGGCCTTTCTCTTTACTAATACTTCCACGCAGGACAAGATGCAAATAGAATGACGTACACACAAAGGCTTTGTGAGGTCTAAGTTGTTGTCCTCCTCATGCCCGCCCATCAACACGGGCCTCCATCGTGCACCTGTTTCCGTCCACAGTGAGGTGTGGGCTCTCCTTCAAAGCCAGTTCAGCACGTTCTGGGTGACTTTGTGCGGGCCCCTCCCCCATCCTGCAAGACCGTTATCGGTGTGCTCAGCTCACTCATCTTTCTCCCTATGAGTTCGCAATTTCTCTGGGGAAATAATCAGAGCAGCATTTAGCTGGGCTAAAAACCTTAAATGGTTCTAATTTGAAACTCTCTTACTGCTGACGGTTCCATAACTCAGGGTGGTTACAGGCTCAAGGAAATGACAAGACAGTAGGGAGATGTGACTGCAAAGACATCAAGGCCAGTACAGAACGAGTGTGGAGCCCAGAAGCAGAGCCGCCTGCATGGACACAGACAGGTAGCATGACCTTGGACTTGTACCACATGGGGGTCTTTAAAACAGAGAGAACATCAACTGCCTCACAAAGTACCTCCAACACTTTGGTGGCCAAGGAGTTCAGGAATGCGGAGCACTTAGAAAGCTTCTCGAGTTCTAAGACACTGTCCCTTCCCGGCTGACTCTCCTTTTTCTTAAAAAGCCTTCCCTGGATACCTGTCCCGGGGTGACCCTGATGGGGGAGGAGTGTGCCCGTAGCAGACCAACCATCTGCTGAGAAGGGCTCCCTCATGAGCTACCAAAGGGGCATGTACCCGTGTCCTTCGGCCACGGACCTAGCACCAACTGTGGATTCCCTTTTCCATGGAACTCTGTGCTCTTAGAGATAAAGTCCCTGCATAAAAGCCTCCCTCACATGTAGAAGGAAAACTTTCCAAGTGAAACTAAACAGAATATGTGATTCGTTTCCCAAAAGTAGAATTTAACAGAACTTCTTTATTTGGTAGGAATATCTGGATGGGAGGTTTTTTGTGGCCATGTAAAAATTAGGGCAGACCCCTCTATAGGACCACAGGGGGTCAGGATTTCCGCTTGAGGTGCTCCGCCACCATGAGATCTCCCTCCCTCATCGTTTTGACTAGTCCTGCTTCCTGCGGGATACAGAGCTTTATGCCTTCTCTATAAGAGTTTTTATACATGTGCTACCTTCTCTGATAGACTCTAGCCTCCATTGGCCGGGTGAGGATACATTTTTAAATTTCTTCACACCTATCACGGTATCTTTACACACACTTACATTTTAATAGAATAAGTGTTTTCCTGACCAATAAAATGATGGAATCCCAATGTTAAACCTTTTCTCTCTTACTGGTGTTTTTCTCCAAAGGGGCATTATTGGCTTTGGGGCAGGACAATCCTTTTGTGCTCAAATGGACACAAAACATCTTCAGACCATTACCTGCTACTCCATTCACTGAAATATGCAAAGATGTTCTCATTTGCAAAATGTTTATTCTAGAATATAGTGTTAGTCTAGACAACCATCTTGAGAACCAACCAACCCTGCCTACCATCTGCCTCTACAGTGTGAATCCACTGCTTCTGCTCCCACTTTTTGCCCTCAAGTGGCCCTCGACATGTCCTCCCCTACTCGCAGTATGGCTGTGCGGATTGCTGGTCGGGATGTATTCTTTAAGCCAATCCTGGGCCCAGCTGCTCTCCTATTTCACATTATTTGTGGGAGAAGAGCTCCTATCCTTAGTCTATTACTAGGTCCCAACAGTGGCCTCAACCCTGGGCTATGCAGAGTTATAGTGGCCTCAGGGACAGAAGGCACACTCATCCCTGCTCTCCCTGGATTTGGACTCAAAGCAATTCTAATCGCTGGTGGGAATGTAAAATGGAGCCTGGCTGAATGTCCTGGACTTCAAGGTCATGCTTCCTCTGGAATAAAGGCCTGTTTCACCCTCTGTGCCCCTGGCCTGCTAGGGAGTTGTGTAGATCTGGTAGAGTAGTTGCAGCTGGGGGGTGCGATTGCTCCTGCTAAGAATGGGGGAGATCAGAGGCAGAGGCAAGGTCAGATGGATGCTTCCTTGTAACAAGCTCCAGGCTCCAGACAGCACGTGGTAAGCACTGCCGCTGTGAGTGGTGGAGCAGACACAGCATGGTGACATTTCAGTCATCTAGACATCGGACATCTAAAGCCCAATACCAGACTCAACATTCTACATGGGGGCACATTCTAGAGAACATGTCTCCCTGTGAGGTCCTCAATGGATGAATGTGTACAAGACGGAGTGGATCCGTCAAAGTGGTAGCACTTGGCACTTCCCTTCTCTTGGATAGATTCCCTCAAGCAAGATTGGCTGGATTAGACCAACTCCAGGAGTCCCTTTAAGACCAGGGTAGGAGGCTCTGTGTCACACAGTCTCTACAACAGAAGGCCACCAGGAAACACCCCTGAAGATGGCACATCAGATCATCACCAGGTGAAAATGGGGAACATATTTGCAAGTCTTACCTGATAAGCATCTAGAAAACACAAAGGACTCTTATAGCACCAAAGAGACAAATAACCCAATTAAAATAAGGGCAAAAAAATCTGAATGCTTTTCTGCCAAAAGGATATACAAATGGCCAATAAGCACATGAAAAGATGCTCAACATCATTAATCCTCAGGGAAATACCATCAAAATCAGTGGGATACCACCAGACACCCACTAGGATGGCCATAATAAAACAGACAACATAAGCGTTGGCAAGAACACACAGAAACAGGACGCCACATCCATTGCTGGTGGGAATGTAAAATGGGGCAACCACTGTGGACAATGGTCTGGCAGCTCCTCAAAAGGGTAAACTGAGTTGCCATATCCCAGCAACCCCACTGATTGCTGAGCCAGCAATCCCACTCCCAAGCATGTAATCAAGAAAAATATAAGTACACGTGTACACAAGAATACATACACGGACATTCACAGCAGTATGATTCATACCTGCCAAGAGGTGCAAATAATCCAAACGTCCACTGATTGATGAATGGATAAAAACATGGGGTCACCTTACAATACGACGGCATTAAACAACATCGAAGAATGAAGTTCTGGTACATGTTAAAACCTTGACAATACAAAAGGCTACTTATTATATGCTTCCATTTGTAAGCAATGTCCAGAGTAGGCAAGTTTATAGAAAGAGGAAGTAAGTTAGTGTCTCCAGGGGTAGGAGGGGAAGAGGTAGTGACCCACAAGTGCGACAGGGTTTCTTTCCCGGGGCCTGAAAACGCTCACAATTAGTAGTGATAGTTGTAGGATTTTGGGAATATAACAAAAAACACTGAATTGTGTACTTTAAAAGGATATTTTTATCATAAATTATACCTCAATTTAAAAGAGTCAACATGAACAAATGAGATGAGGCATGGTGGGGGGGCTCTGTAAAGTAATTCAGCGCATACAGGATTTGTCATAATTTCAGCACGGATATTCACAGAGGGCTCCTTGGTGCAGAGGTAGCAGGGTGCTCACCCACCAGTCGCACCGCCCCTGGAAGCCTGGATTGGCTTTCCCTTTTATCCCCCACCTCGGTCCTGGGGATACCTCCCAGGGGAACACAGGCTCAGATTTTGAGGTGACCCCAGGTCTGAAGGTTGCTAGGCATTGCTGCAGAAGGAATGAAATGGAATTTTTCCCCATTGGCTCTGAGCTGCAGCCAATATACAAAGCGAGGAGCAGAAAATCTCATCAGTCCCAGCACTGCTCAGATACAGATGAGTGTCTACAACAACCAGTGACCGACACGTGCCTCTGAGGGAGGGTTTCAAGGCAGACAGCCTTCACAAACAGGCTCCCCTGTGGCTATGATGTGCAGCCCCAGTGGAGAATGTCTGACACACTGTGGTCCGAGCAAGTGAGCACAGCTCTCAGGCAAAAGAGCCTGAATTAAAATCTTTAAGATCTTGAGAAAGAGAATGGTTTCAGTCCAAAAGTAGTTCATTCTTGGTGGGCTTTTTAAGATTTTTGAGAGAGAGAGAGAGAGAGAGAGAAAGAGACAGAGAGAATGTGAGCACNGGGCTTTTTAAGATTTTTGAGAGAGAGAGAGAGAGAGAGAGAGAGAGAGAGAAAGAGACAGACAGAGAGAATGTGAGCATGTGAGCAGGGGAGGGTGAAGAGAGAATCTCAAGCAGGCTCCAAATCTAGCGTGGACCCCAACATGGGGCTCAATCTCACCACCCTGGGATCATGACCTGACCCAAACTCTAGAGTCAGACACTTAACCGACAGAGCCTTCGGTGGGATTTTTAATAACAAGGCAGGTAACCATGTGCCTGTTTAATCACGATTAAATGGAAAGGTGAACCACACTACCTTCTCACGACTCCATCTACTTCCTCAGTCCTGTGCTGTTCCGTCTACACAGGGCCGAGGGGCTGGAGGAAGGCAAAAGAGAGGTCTTTCAGAAGGCACCACAGAGTTTTTCTAAGGTCAACAGGAGATGCATGGAAGACTTATGATTTTTTTTTTAAATATAAACATTGCACATTCAAGCACACTCCCCCTCCCCAACACACGTGTTTGGGTTAAACGGAGCGTGCTTCACAAATCCCCTGGGACACAAAGCTGCTGTGAACCTCCCAGAGGAGCCCGAGGGGGGCATGGGAGCCAGGTGATGGTGGCCAAGCCTTCCTTATCAGACAGGGCATTTATTACCATGCTTTATGTGCATGATAACGGACATACTTCTTAGCCACGGCAGCACATTTCAAATTGAATGATGTATTTTCATTTTAAGTCAGACTCCCAAAGCACCATAATTATCAGAGAGAGAAGGACAGACAAGTATACTAGAGCCTGCGGGTGGGGCGAGGGCACTCCCAAGAGCGACTGCCGGCCTGCCAACTCCACATCCAGCCTCTCGGGGCTTTAGGGGCACAGGACACGTGTCCATTTCAGAATAGGGCTAAGTGGCCTGCTCCCAGGGCACCAGTAGACTGAAGTCTTTGCTGAAAAGGTCTGCCCTCCTCATGCGCTCCTGGGGACGTGGTCCCTGGACGTTTTATTACGACCATGACCCTAGGCCATGTACCATCTTCCTCCTTAGCGTTTTCTTCTCCATAAAGAGGCATGTGTCCTTTGATCACTCAAGTTGGAGACACAGAGGAAAATGTTCCAAGTCCTTATTCCTCTCATCAAAGAGGCCACTGAAGTTTTCTGTGAAAATAACTGTGCAAAGTTGGGGTTATCTGACAAGCTAAACCAAGTGAAGTCACTTTGCTGTGTTGGGTCTTAACGCCATGGAGGTGAGCTCTTTTGGAAATGACTCCCAATCCACTCGGGTCTCTCTGGGCTCACAAAGGTCTCCCCACGTCCAGGTGACAGAATGACTCCTCAGCTTTACATTCCAAGGTAACACACCCGAGTCCATGGTACTTCCTTCCAAAGCTAACCCCTCAATGGGTACCCAGGAGCTGGAACCCCTCACTTACTTGACCCCCAGACATGCCTATCTCCTGGATGAAGCAGGAAGGGTTTTGTTTAAGCAGTGAGGTGGCTCCAAATGGTTACCCTGATTGGCAGATACAGAACAGGCAGGCAATGGGTGGAGTCAGGAGGGTATAAGTGTGGTAGCTTTGCCCCGCAGCCCTCTCCCCACCCTCAGCTTTCAAAGAAAGGGCACCCTGGGCACTGTGGCTGGGGAAATGGGATTAGGATCTAAATGGATCAAGAGGCTTGATTCAGCTCTAAACCAGCACTAACAAAAGGGCCAAAAAACTATGGTGGCCTCTTTCCAAAAGCTAATATTTTGAATGGCGGTTTGGGGAGAGAATCCTCTGAGCCTTCAGCAAAATCTGCTAAGACAGCAAAGGTAAGGCAGCTTTCTGGGTCTAAGCCCAAATGTTTAAATCACAGCAGTATGTGACATTTTTTTGTGACACCGGAAAATCCCAGTCTTTCCTTCCTTCCCTACACTCTCCACAATACTTGCGATTATGAAAGAGGTACAGATGCCCCTCGCGATCACCCCCTTGAGAGAGGTGCAGAGCCATCAGGCAGGCAGGGAAAGACACCCGCCAGCGGCCCACTCAGAGGCAAGTCTGCAGGCATCTCAACTTCACGGCCACCTCTGATGGCAGCCAGGTGGAACGAACGGCAGGAGATGCCGTTTTCCACATGGGTCCAAACACTTGGAGGTGATGCACTCTCTCAGCTGCCAAGGAAGAGGTTGTCTGGATGAGGAGAAAAGCCTATCTGGGATGCTAAGAATGGAAGGTTGAGCAGGAGGAGGATGGAGGACTGACTGGCAGAGCAGGCGTCTTCCCAGATCACTGCGCAGGGGATGTGATCATCCCTTCCGTCCTGGACGCGGCGCCGCTTCTCGGCTGGCAGCACCCTCCCCTGGCTCCCCCACTGACCCAAGGCCTCTGGAGCCGAATCTCCCCGCTTCCTCTTCCAGCTCCGAGAACAGAGGATTCTGTGCTGCAGCAGCCAACCAGGAGTGCGGGGGGCGCACGCTGTCGCTCTCATTTCACAGCGAGGCTGCGAGCAGGCACGTGGGGGAAGCCGAGGTGGCAGGACCTCGGCCTGAAGCATGGTCTAGAGCTGACCACATCAGACCCAGACTTCTAGCTCCCTCCTGGACGTTCTCCAAGAGGTTCACAACCAAACAACACACTGTGTTAGAAAGTTCTTGGCAAAAACACGTGGCTCCTTACATACAGAGACGGATCCCCATGGTTCCACCTGCCCTTGAGTAGCTCACTTTCACACATGTCCCTGGTTCTGTCTTCCCGGGCTTGGCATGGTCCCCGTGTTCAGCCTCCCAGGCAAGTCCTCCAGCAGCACTGTTATGTGTTAGGAACAAAGATGGGTGCCGGGGCTTCTGGGCTCCCCTGGAGGCCACTGTGCTGCACCGTATGGGTGCGGCAGTGACAACCCATGGTCCCTAAGTTTCTTGTACAAGGACCCTCAACAGTGTTACAGGGGACACACTTTAGAGAATTCTTAGACTGACCTTTTCAATTTCTTCAAGAACTCTGCAAAGCTCTTTCGAGGTGACCAGACACTTTGGGATTTCAAAGACAAGGCTCAGTATTTCCGGCATAGGCCTGTTTTACCCAGATAATTGCACCCGTAAGCATGTAGTTCCTTGCTCATATCTCAATGAGTGATAAAAGTGTTATTAAATGTTTAAGCACCCAGCACCGTGTGGAGGACTGGAGAGGCATCATGTCATTCATTACAAACACCGATGATGTAAATACTTAGTGATCAGGGAACGCAGGCTCAGAGATTAATCTACTTGCTTGAGGTTATCTGGCCAAGGACAATGGGAGCTGACCATGGAAGCCAGGCCTGACTCCACAAAGGCCAAGGCTTCAACCACCAGCCTCCTCTGGCTCTGGCCCCAGGCACAGTTCTGCAGTCTGGACTTCTATTTATAAGTTGGACCAGGCAGGGTGCAGTTTCACACCAAGCCTCAGGTCTCGGCCCAGCCCCAGGGGGCAGACACCAAACCCTACTCTACTCTTCACTCCTGTTACACCTGTTTGGATGGCAACACTCTAACATGGGCAGGAAGATGCTTAGCAACCAGCACGTAGACAGGCAGAGGAAGGCGTGCCTGTATCTTTACTCAACCACAGCCAAGGGCCACCCTGAGCAGTTCACTTCCTTCTGTGAGCCTCATCACCAAAAGTATCTTTTAAATCATGACACACCCAGGTCTATATATAAAGCCCAAGTAAGGACACACTATAATATCCCTTTCTACCACAGATTGCCATCTTGAATTTTCCATCCCCAGTTATTTCATTAAATAAACAAGATGCTGGTTATGATCTATCACACTGACCTCCTGAGCCGCTAGTGGGCTGTGAAGCAATAGCAAGCAACGCTGAGGAAGGCAGACTGTCAGGGAGGCCAACAGAGCAGGAGCTGGGGCCTGGCTGCCTGTGGAGTTCGCTTTGAAGAGCCGTGGCTGGGCAGCTCCCTATGGTCTTTGCCACGTTCATAAGGTGTAGGAACCACATCTGATCCGAATGCTGTGCTTGGAGCAGCCACTGAAAGTCCATCCAGTTGGCTAGACTACAGTTCTTTGAACTCAAGACTGAACTGCTACACCCGTGGCCTGAGCCCCATTCCCTCAATCAAAAGACTGAGGCCGGGCACAGCAGGGCAGGCTGAGCCCTCATCCAAGAAGGGCAAGCAGGGCTCACCTCATTAATCATGGAGTTGTCAGCAATTTGCATTCAGACCCTGGGGTTGAAAAAGGAGATGGAGCTCCAGGATACTCCCTGTCTTTCTTCTGAGCAGGGAGAGAGGTGGTTGAAAAAAATACTACCAGGCTTCCACCCTGGCCAGAGCAGACTGTTGTGAACAATGCCTGAACCTGCTGGGTTTGGAAAAGCTGCCTGGAGGTTGCAGATTAGTGACAGTTCTTTGCTTTCTGGGTCAAATGCAGACTCCTAATTCCATCACTAACTTCCTTCTTGGGTCTAACATTTGGGAATTGTTCACGGCTGCCTAAGAAGTGATTCCTCAACTGAAGTGGCCAAGGGCCGGCTGGAGGTTGCAGGGAGGAGGGGAGGCCTGGATACGTGTCTTCCCTCCTTTCCTGGCTCCCTCTGCCTCCTGACACATATGGGACTTCTTTGGATGGGGGTTCCTGTGGAAACCACTGCAGGCTCTGGGATGCTACCCTGCCCCTGTGCAGCTCAGCTCCATTTCACGGCAGAAAACATCTGGCCTCTGGGACACCGGGACACGGTGTGGCCTCATGATGGCTGCCGTCCACACCCTGCTCCTACTTCAGGCGAGCATCTAGGAAGGGTCCAGTCTCCACACAGCTTCAGCAGACATGAGGTGGCTCAATCACTTACAATGCAAGTTAGATCTTGATAGTGGTTTTAACTGAAAATTATATCCTCCATCATAGATTGGATTCTATTTTAAAAGGTAAAGGGGTCCATTGACAAATGGATGGACAAAATATGGTCTATACATACAACGGAGTGCTATTCAGCCATAAAGAGGGAGGGAATTTTGACACATCTACCAGGGTGAACCTTAAAGACATCAGACTACATGAAATAAGCCAGTCACCACCACTGTAGGACTGCAGTTACATGAAGAACACGGAGTCGTCAAAACCATAGAGATAAAGTAGAATGGTGGCTGCCAGCCGCGGGAGGGTGGAGGGAATGGGATTTAGTGTTCAGCAGGGACAGAGCTTTAGTTTTGCAAGATGAGGAGAACACTGGAGATGATGGCATAAATATGAATTTACTTACCATCACTGAATTCTACACTTCAAAATGATTCGGCCAATAAATAGGTGCATTTTATCACAGTAAAAAAAAAAAAAAAAAGTAGTAAAGGGAACAAGGTGGAAGGAAAGGAGAAATCAATCCCCTTTGCAACCGTAGCGAGCTCGATGCCCAGACCAGCACTGTTGACTTCCATACCTCTCAGGCCAAAGTGACGTTCTTCCGCCGGCATCCTGCTTATTAGACCCTCAGTGTTTGGGAATGTTCTGGAGGATGGGTCTCTGGCTGACGGCATGTAAACAGGTTTCCTAGGGTGCCACACCCTGCCCGCCCCCCCCGCAGGACATGGCTGGCGGGCATATTACCTGGAAGGGTAGCCGGCCGCACTGATCCGAATGGTCTCCAGCACCCCGCACGCCCGGAGCTGCTGCACTGCTCTCTTCGGATCAAAGCTGCAAGACAGTAAGACAACCCGTACGTGGCCATGCGGGCAAAGAAATGGAACAGGAGGGAGGGAAAAAGGACTTCTTCTTGCACTGGGAGACAGACCTTCATGCACCTTGAGTTCAAGGTCAGGGGACAAGCACAGACTAAAAGTCACTAACCGGCAGGTGCGTGAGTGATTTCAGCCCCACAGTTCTATGCAAGTTCTTGTTCTCACCTGGGCTGCATCTCTTCTTTGCTTACCTGAATTCTGTCCACCCTCCAGACCCTCCCCTTGTTATTTCCATCCACAGGGGCACCTGTGCTCATTCAAAGGCCAAAGTATAGACACTTGCCACCACACACAGTATTTGGCTCAGGAGTTAAGGGGGAATTTCAGGCCAGGCAAACATGTATTTGAATTTTGACACGGTCCCTTACCAGCTGCATGTGTAATCTGGGGAAAGCAACATCACCTCCTTGGGCCTCAATATCCTCACCTATGAAATGGGGATCATAGGAGTGTCCCCTTTTCAGGGTTAGTGCGAAGATTAAACATCATGGCCCACAAAAGCAGTTAGACCAACACCTGACACCTGGCACCTAGCATTGTTAGCTGTTATCACGACAGCTGCCCAGGTACGATAAAGAAATCTATTTTCCCATCTGCCTTCAGAGATGTGAGCCACATCTTCAACAACTCATAGCCCGCCCCCCCCACCAGTGCTGTTTAACCCTGAAAATCCAGTATTTATTCCAATACCTAAGTTGAACAGGATGTTGTAGAATCAGACATGGTCTGGGTGGAGAGGCTCCACCCTGGAGAAGTGTGTAGAAGCAGCACGTGAGAACCATGGTAGAAGTGTTGAGAGTCCAGGGGGAAAGTGGTCAGCATTGGCTGGGTAATCAGAGAAGTACGAAGTATGAAGCTAGACTAGAATTAATCCCTATTGGGGGCACCTAGGTGGTTCAGTTGGTTAAGCGTCCGACTTCGGCTCAGGTCATGATCTCATGGTTCGTGGGTTTGAGCCCCACATCGGGCTCTGTGCTGACAAATAGCTCACAGCCTGAAGGCTGTTTCAGATTCTGTACCTCCCTCTCTCTCTCTCTGACCCTCCTCTGCTCACACTCTCTCTCAGAAATAAAAATTAAAAAAAAAAAAGGATTTAATCCCTATTGTAGTTTGCTAAGACCCTTGCCCCACTCAGAAGAGATAGGAAGTAAATGCTCCCTTTCTTTCTGGCTGTCTTGGCTCAGCTAGAGCCAAGGGCCAAGCGTCCTGCTCTCCTTCCACTCTGGGATGTAGGCAGGCAGCGCGGAGGCCCAGCTCCCAAGATCTCACTGGCTTCAGCACACACCTTGGCCAAGCTGTCAGGCAGAGAGAGAGATGGGGAGCTTCTTTATGTCTAGGACCCCAGGGGGCTGCCTCATGCCGCCTTTGTCTGTCGCCTCCCGGACAAGCCTGGATGTCCTCTTCCCAGCAGCTTCTGGAGCTCTGCGGGATGGGTCAGGGCCGGAATCGGCCACGCCCGGACTGGCAGCTCTCCACTAGAGACTTCTTCCCTCACCTCTATTTGTATGACGTGCTCAAGTCCTGGCGCTGGCTGTTCTCTGACACCGAGAACCCAGAAGTCCATCGAGGCAGAAGGCTGGGTCAGCAGGCACCTTCCAAGTGACTGGAGACGGTGAGCTGACCTGGAGTCCAGGAACTCTCCGTGTTCCAGGTCAGCCCTGGGGCTCGGTGTCCTGGCAGTCACCCACACCCTCCCCCTGACCCCCCTCAAACCTGCCACTCTTGACAGCCAGCCCCTCCATAGTCTGCCTGATCCCTCCAGCCCCGGGATGCCCTTGACATTTGAGCATATACGAGGGGGCACTGGAGTCTGCACAGACCTGAACAATAGGACCGTTACTTCGCAGGAGCTGACTTCTTTTTTTTTTAAGTTGACAAAAAGCCACTCAGTGGAAGAGCTTATAAGATGAAAGAAAACAAAAGGAAACCTAAGTGTGGAGACTTTTGCTAAGTTATCCCCCGTGTAGCTTTCCTGAGGTGTCGCCAGAACGCAGCACAGTTCTGGGATCTAAGAAAAACCTTACCCAATACAGATGGGGTGGTAGTGAGGAGTCTAAGCAGCAACATGGGACAGAAAGGTTTCTTGCAACACAGGCTCTGCTGTTTATGAATCTGCTTTTCTCATCTCCAAGGTGGCCAGTTGGGCCCGGAGTTCTGAATGCACGGTGGATGCGCCTGCGCCCCGGGGAGGGGTTTTGTGGGCTGCACACCTCCCCTCCCAAGGCTCTCCGCATCCGTGTTCTCCAGGTTAGGGTCTGCTTCCATCTGCAGGGGGTGGGGGGGATGGGCAGCACACGTGGCCAGCACACGTGACCCCTCATCCTTTGTGGCTGGAGGTCCGCCTGCGGTTCTACCCACACTCACACTTTCCTCCAGGTTGCCAGAGTTGGCAACATTCTCTTCCCTGTGGGATGGGGACCAAGAGCAAGGGCAAACCAGAAAAAACCTGGTACAGCCACCAACAGCTAGTGCCCCTCCAGGCAACACACAATGTCTCCGCAGCTCCTTTTCCTCACTTCTCCGACAGACACGGAGAATACCTGCCCAACTGTAATTCGCTGGTTTGTTGCAGTGATAAGTGATAGGAAAGAACACTATTAGGAAGTAAGCAGGCGCTACACCAAGAAGATACCACCATCCCCTGTCCCTGTTCGCATGCCCCAGGGGGCCCGTAAAGCCAGCCAGCCTGCCTTCTGTATCTTCTCTTCTCTCTTCAGGAGTCAAGAAAGCTCACGGTCAAAGGCATCTCTTCCCCAGCCTCACGGCCCGTGTTACCAGGGGACCGGGAGTGGAAAACCCGCCCTCTCACCTGCTACATTTTGGAAGACTACAGTGAGGACAAGAGACACTTAACTCCAGACTGAAAAAAAATCACCAAAGATCTACAGGGTCGAACCTGCTGAAATGCAGGGTTTTCCTCTCTCCTCCCAATAAAAGTGCAGCCTCAGCAGAACCAGAAGTTACTTCCTTCAGGCTCTGCAGCGTGCGCAGTCATACCTGAGGACCCCGAGCCGAGCCGCTCAGCAGTGTCCGCTGCTGAGAGCAGGGCGCTGGCGCTCCCCCAGCCAGCGACCCCAGATTTCTCACACTCCCCCCGGCCACCTCCTCCCTGCACTTAACCACCTCTTGCTGCTCTGCTCCTACAGCGCTTCCACGCACCCACTGACCATTTCTGTGCTGCTGGCACTGATCTGTGACTGGCAACTCCTGAAGGATGAGGGACAGGTCTCACTGTCATTTCACTTGTCCTAGCCAGGTGACCAGCGAGTAAGTGGGTATGATCATTTTTTTTTTTTTTAAGTAAAGGAAACAACAGAGGGAACAAGCCTTTTCTACAAGAGACGCTGTCAAAGCACTTAGTCTAGGACAGCTGCCCTCCACTGGGGGTGCGAGTTTGTCCTCCAAGGAACATTTGGCAACATTGTAAAGCATTTTAGTTGTCACAATGATGGGGATGATACTAGCAAACTACAATGCATAGGACGGCCCCCCACAATAGGGTATTACCTGGCCCCAAATGTCAAGGGTGCCAAAGTTGAGAAAGCAGTCGTAGAAGATGGGAGGAGGCCCACAGAACTCTCCTTCTAGAATGTCAGTAACATCATAGATTTTAGATGATGTTATAGGTTTTTCCCATGAAAATTTTTTATCCTTCTCACAAATAATCTATATTATCTCCTTGAATTTTTTAATCAGGATGATCATTTTTAACCACAATTAGCAGATGAAGAAATGAGGCCAACAGTACAGGGCTAGCTTGTGGATCAGCCAAATGATCAGTTTGAGTCTAAACACCAAGTGTGCTGACCTGGGTCAGTATTCTCCCCACTTTACTAAAAGGATGATTTCAGTCCTGAAGGAAAATGAAGGTCTTAGAAACATGGGCTGTTAGGACTAGACACTTATTCTGAAAACCCCCAGCATCTCATCTGAGGGGAGGCCCAGAAAGAGAATCCCACACGTGGCAGGCACCAGGTTCTGAGGACCCAACTGCCCAAGGTTGCAGCTGGTTGAAGGCAGAGCTGGTGCCCAGCCCTCAACTCTCATCTCTGGGGCCCCTGCACACCGCTCCTGCCCTTCACACATAATCAAAGTCTTTCATGCATGCTGCCCTTCTAACAGTATCTCTTCTCCCCGAGTCAGCTGGTAAACAGATGCCACACCGGAGGAATCCCTAACCACTTCTGGGAAATTTGGAGGAAAGGAGAAGCGTCAACAGTCAGCGTGCTTCAAGGAAGGCTGACTCGATGTTGTCTTCCTGACCTTTTCCAGCACAAGGCCCATCTGAGCACAGGTCAAATTTTACGAAATAATAGGAACAGCAAGGGGTAGTTCAGATACTCACTCTGAGTTGCCAAAATAATTATTTCACAGAAAGAAATTATGCTAGGTCCAAAAAAGAAGTCAGAGAGCTGGGACTAAGGTGCTTTAAAAATTTAGAATTATACTTCTTCTGGCCAGAGGACATAACTTGCGTGCTGGCTCATGGCAATGGAATGAGAGGCTGCAGAATTAAGGGACAGACTGTTCTAGAGGCTTGGGGGAGTATATCAGGCAAGCAACAGAGTCTAAAACAAGGTGATGGAAGAGAAAAGGGAGACCAATCTAAGAAAATTTCATGTAGACTCTATGGGACTTTGACAATGACTGGACACTGGGGAGTAAGGAAGAGGAAAGAATCAAGGTTTATGCTATTCAATATGGTAGCCATCAGCCAGCTACAGGCATTTGAATGTAATTAAAATGACATAATTCAGTTCCTCAGTCACAATAGCCACATTCCAAGCACAGAATTGCCACACATGACTTGTGGCTACAATGCTGGACAATGCAGATAACGGAACAGTTTCATCTATCATAGAAAGTTCTATTAGACAGTACTGGTCCAGAAGGACTCTGAGGTTTGGTGGTAGGTAAATGAGTGGTCAGGAAATGATTATGCCATTTGCTACATAAGCGACCAAACCAAGAGGGACCGTATCTGGAGGGACAAGGAGTCTGGCTTCAGACATGCTGGATGTGAGCCAATGAAAATGCAGCAGGCATTCAGAAATACTAGTCTGGAATCTGGCAAAAACCAGAGATGAACACAGATACTGAACAGTCACTGCTACATAGATTCGGGTGGGGTCAACCATGTGGGCATGGATAAAGCTGGAAGACCATTTCCAAGATAGGGGTAGAAGTAGAATCGAGGCCAGAGAAGGCTGAGGAGTGGGGTGGAAGGAGGAGAACGGGTAGGAATAACTGGAAGCTCAGTAGTAGAAGGTGTGCGAGAAACGGGACAATCTTCATATCTCGCCACTCGACATGTCACCTGAGGTCATGTCTCCCCACCCAATGGAAGAAGTCTCCTCTGACCACTACAGCTACCCTCCCACCTTGGAACTGAACGTCTGCTCTGAGACACAGGCACATTTGCATTTAAGGACATGCTTTTATGCAGTTCTCTAATTCCTCAACACCACTGTAGACTCCGTGGGATTAGGGGAGGTACCCCTTCATCCTGTTGAATCCTGCTAGATAGCACACAGGTGGAGCTTGGTACATGTCTATTGGCCTGTATTCAGCACGGAAACCATCTGTGAGGCGTAAGAGTAACTATTCATCCTGCTGNNNCTTCGCGCCCCCCCCCCCCCCCCCCCCCAGCCAAGGTGGTGTCCCTGTCATTCCATCTGAACTTGTAAGGAAGCATGAAGAGGCCAGGCTTCATGGGCCTGACTCCAACCAAGAGGCGGCTGGCCCCACCCACGCAGGCACTTACTGGAAAGGGAGCTTCTCGTCGTTTGGCTTGATGCAGCGAACGTAGTGTGGGGTCGTGGCATTCAGGGTCTCCATGAGCAGATGCAGGGAGGTACGGAACTGGGGAGACACAAGTCAGCACCTGCTTATTTACCTCTAACATCTTGTACGTGTATAACAGACATTAAGAAACACCCACAGACTGGTGGTGGTACTTGATACTGTTATTGTCATGGTTATGATTAATTTAGGACAAAAAGAAATTCAGAGACTCAGGGTCAGAGTCTAAGCTGACACCCCTGCCTTGCTGTAGATCCAAAAGCAAGTCCCTCCCACACTGACATTAGGGCTCCTCGAACCGCACAGGGAGAGCCCACCTGCTGACATGTCTAACTCAGCGTGGTAGATCAAAGGAGATGAAAGGCCGGTCAATAATAGGAAATAGGACAGAGGTCATCATGACGACTGGAGGCTGGTGATTCCTAAACTTGTGGCCCTAGAGCTCCAACATCCGGTGCCTGGACATCCTGGAAGTTGTTACAGCAGAGTGAGATGCTCAGAACAGGCAAATCCTCTGCAGCAGAAAGGCAAGTGGCTGCCGGGGCTTGGCAGGAACTCCCTTCTTTTGGAAGACACACTGGACATAAAAATCCCACAAAGAGACACAGAACATGCCTTGGTTTTCTAGCCGCCAGGCTTATCTAGCCCTTGCTCCCTAATCTGCAGATTCTAGACCCTCTCGCCTCTTCTGCCAGGTGTGTGTGGTCCTAAGAGAGGGAATAAATGCACTGCTGGGACTGTACCCCTTCCCTTCCTCTTTCGTGTCTGCTCCCTCTAGAGGGGGCTTCGCAGTTTCCTTCTTCAAAGGGTACATACGGAGCAGATGTTGAGGCTACTCGAGCCTCCCTCTGACTCTGCCTCCATCCTTCATCTGCAGAGAGGCCTGCCCTGCCACACGCACCCCTACCCGCAGCTGCCTGACACAGGCTGACCTGGTGGCCCACAGTTTTCTTGTGCTCCTTGTTGGAGACTTTCAGGGGGGGTCTGGCGGAGCGAATGTTGATCTTTGAGGACGAGCCTTTCCCGGATGCAGTGGTGGCAGAAGCAGAGTCCTTGTCGTCATGAAACAAGTCAGCCACTAGTGGGAACTAGAAACAAGCACAGGAAGAACACTGAACACAAGATCTCTGACTTTATGGTGCTCTGACTCTTTCAAAGTAGCTTTTCCAGTACATACCCAAGGGACCTGCCAACACACGTGCACACAAAAACTTGAACATCCAAGTCCATAACTACATTATTCATTGCAGCCAGACTGGGAACACTATAAATACGGATCAGCTGATAAATGGACAAACCGAACGTAGAAGCTCCGTACAATGGAATACTACTCGACAACATAAAGGAAGCAAGTCCTCATATGCACTACAGCATGGACGAACCTGGAGACCATGCCAAGTGAAAGAAGCCAGACACAAAGACCTTGTAGCGCATGATTCTATTTACAAGAAATGTCCGTTGAGCGGCAGCCAGGGGCTGGGTGAGAAGACAGCAGAATAAGTGGTGACGGGTACAGTCTTCTTTATGGAGTAATGCAAATTTCCTAGAATTTAGAGTTTCTCCTCTCTGCTCATCCCGAGAGGCCCATCTCTCAAGGTCTAGCCCTGCATTCTCCATGGACTTGCCCAGATCACTCCCTCACATCTCCATCATGTTTGTGAGCTCGAGCCCGGCATCGGGCTCTGTGCTGACAGCTTAGAGTCTGGAGCCTGCTTGAGATTCTGGGTCTCCCTCCCTCTCTACCCCTTCCCCACTCGTGTTCTCTCTCTCAAAAATAAATAAACATAAAAAAAATTTAAAAATTAAAGAAACTAGATAGACCGGTTCATCCATTCACTTACCAATGCTTAACTGACCACCAAATATGCAACAAAAAAATACTGTGCATGGGGCTGGGAACAAAAACAAATAGCTTCTTATGGATCATTGGGTTTATGATCTAGCATAGAAGTCTAACTCTAATCAATTAACCCCACAATTAAAAGCTTAATGACAAGATGATGAGGATCCCAAAGGAACTAAACAACAGAAACCCATGACTAAATCAGGGCCCCACAGCAGAAATTAGGAAAGACTTCTCTTGGGAAGGGAAGTTTGAAGTAGTGCATTATTAAGAGGGCAGGAAAGCATGCTAGGAAGTATCTACACATCCAGGGAACTCCTCTATCAGCCAGTACAGCTATTGGACACACCGCAAGGGGAAAGCAAGGACGAATAGCTCATACAAAATCCTTGGTTGAAGATTTTGGTCTTCATCCTGAAAGCATGGGAAACTTTTTTTTTTTTTTTTTTAATAAGAGCACTTACCATTTACAGAGCACTTCCAATGTACAAAGTATATATGAAAATTTACTCAATTCTCCCAATAACCACTTGGTTATTACAACCCATTTTACAGAGGGGAAACAGAGGCTCAGGACACAAGATCACAGAGCTAGTCAGTGGCAAAGCCAGGATCTGCACACAGACAGCCTGGCTCCGGAGCCCATACAGCAGTGGGGAGCAGTGAGCAGTGCTCTCCTGGGGGAAGCTCTACCTAGCTGCAGCATGACACAGAGACTGAAGTCCACCGTAAACGCAGCCCTAAGCAGAGCAGTTATGAGACACAAGAGCCAATAACCCAGCAGCTACCTGGCATGTGAGGTGCTTCAGAACAGTGAGCTAGGGTCAGGAGACCCTTTAGATATGACTCTGTCACCTCATTAGCTGTGTGACCCATGGCAAACCTCTTAACCTTACTAGATATCAATTTTCTGATCCATAACAATAAAGGAACTGAGTAAGAGGATTCCATTAAGCCTAACCTAGACTCCTGCAATTTGTATCTTTAATCTCTTACTGTTCCCAGGCTCCCTCCCTTAAACACATAGCTATGTTCAAGTTCCTTCCATGCCTAGTGACCTCCCTGGCCAGCTGGCTCTCCCTCCGCCCCATCTCAGGCAAGTGGTCCAGGGACACCACCTTCTGTCATCCTTCCTCAGACCTGCTCCAACCCATGTATGGAATGGCCCCACACTGCATCCTGCAGTGCCTTCTGGGGACCCTACTTGCCAAATCCAGTGGCTGGAAGGGGTACAGCTTCACTCCTGGTCCTCCTTGATGTTGTTGAAGGGCCCACACCTCCTCTCTGAGGCCAGCTTCCCTTCCACGGGCCCATCTTCCTGCACATCTCCCCTTCCTGTTGCTGTTTTCCACGACAGTGTCCTCACCGTTTATATTTTCTAACACTGGTTCCCTGGACAGTCTCCTTCATGCCAGTGGCTTCAACTACCCCCCACTGAGCCTGTCTCTCCAGTCTTAATGCTCTTCCACACCGAGGACCCACAGAGCCAACTAACTGTTCCATATCTTCCTCCTTGTGGGTATTCCCCTGGAAACTCCAAATTTGACATGGCCCAAACAGCCCTCACCCACCAACTGCCCCCCCGCCCTGCGTAAATTTTTTTTTTGAGAGAGCACAGCAGGGAAGGGGAGAGAGAAATGGAGAGCACGGATCTGAAGCGGGCTCTGCACTGATAGCAGATATGGGGCTTGAACTCACGAACTGTAAGCTTGTGACCTGAGCCAAAGTCGGACACTCAGCCAACTGAGCCACCCAGGGAACCCCAACTTCCCAAATTTGTATTAGATAGCATTTCCTACCCTAATAATTACAAAGCTCTGTCCATGGTTGGGGTCCAGCAGTCCTTAATCACCAGAATGCTGCTGCCCTCGTTCAAGCCTACCCAAGCTCCCTCAGGTCACTGCAGGTGCCTAGAATTTGAATGCCTTCCTCGAGATACACCTGCATCCCAACATATTCTTCCTACAAGCCAGAATCTTCTCCAAATACAAACGTTGTGTCCAGCAACTCCTCGTTTAAAGATTCGTGGGTCCTGAATGATGATGGCAGAAAGTCACCATCACACACAAAAACTGAGAACATGGGGAGGGGCAAAAATAGGAGAGACTGGGGGATGGGGAGAGACCATTTGGGCACAGGAGGGATGGGGGATCTGATGCCAGAGAGAGAAGGCACATGTGAGGAAGGGTCAAGTGCCCAGTCAGACTGGCGCTGAGAAATTTCCACAGGGGAATAATTGGCAGCCAAAGGCTGGCTGACATTTGAAAGACATCACAGATTCATTCAGTCTGTCATGTCTAAACAAAATACTAACTATCCTAGCTCACATACTTTCTGAAGTGGATTTACAAGATGTTTGAGTCAAGGGTAGAAGTTCCCACATGCATGATTACACTGTTTCAGGAGTCTAATTCACAGAAACCATGAATATGAATAGTGGGTTTTTTCCTCTGAAAAAAATCTATTAACTTCTAAGGCCAGGAGAATGTATTAAAACCACACAAGGAACTGTGAAATCAGATTAAACAGTAGGAATACTTTAACATTGAAGCCCCTTTCTCTTGCTCCAATTAGAAGCTCCCACACTGGTCCTGCGCTATAATTTGGGAAAGAACCCAACAAAGGTTTAGTCTGGAGAATATGCAATTTTAAAAGCATGTTTTAATTCTATGTCTTGGTTCTTGAGGCTCATTGGGAAATAGTGGGCTATCTGGGATGGAGAAGGACAGGAGTTTGTTGGAACATCAACTCTAGGAAAAAGGGGTAGGTGTTAGGTTCTTCTCAGAACTGTATAAAGATCCGAGAACATACACAGGCATCTAGTTCAGCCGCAGGGCCATGTGTTCAACCTTGGGCTGTAGGCAGCAGTGAAAGAACAGACATGAAATACTGATGAGTGTACCATCCAACCCCAGAGACCCAAATGGATACTGCTCCCTAGGGCTGCCCCATCCACCCACTGGGACAAGGGACCTGGGCTAGGCAGGGACATCCTGGTCTCAGCAGCATCGCAGCTATAAACCAACTTCAAGTCTCAATGAGTAGTTACACCAAGCTCTTGCTTGATTAATAATTCCCTCAAAAGAATGAATTTCCGAGAAAGCTTTTCTGTTTAATTGACTAACTCCAGTTATGCTTTACAAACACCGGAAAGTCTATTTATGAGCTGAGCGACTAATAATGTAATGACAACAATTCATGTAGGGCAGCCCTAGGGAACGGCATCCATCTGGGTCTCTCTGGAAATTTGCTCCCTCCAACTATGAAAACACTCAGATAGTACCTTCAAACAAACTAAGCACTTGCCTGATATTGTCACTTATTTCCAAGTGTCCACAGATACTGGTGTGGGTATGCTCTGCTATTTAAGTCTAAAGATAGATTTTAAAAAGCCTGAGGCAAATCTATTTGAAGAGGATTTAAAAAGTATGAAAATACCTTTTAAAGACCATTTGACAGTTTAAGAAATATGTCGATTATAGCTATCTACATAGCTGTTACCTTGGAAATAGTGCCTGTTCGCTTCCGTAAGAACATAAAATATCGTCCCTTTAAAACAGACGCATGAAACTAAAATAAAGACATGCTCGAATAACCATTTGATTAGAATCTCTTGGCTAAAACCTTATCTTTAAAACCTTGCTGTAAACCAGGTTTTAAAAAACACATTTTCTTCTCGAGCAGTTCTGTCACCTGGCCAGTGCTACTCTTTGGGGGAAAAAAATCTATTGTTAGTTAAACAAGTATTTCATTTATAGGAGTTTTAAATGAGCTCTGAAGGAAAAGCCTCAGTACTTTTTTTTTTTTTTAATGTTAAATAAAATGGAGGACTTTCCTATACTGGAAAGGGGATGATGATAAGGTCTTATCGACTAAAGAGTTCTCACTTACATAGTGACTGTTTTTTTCTAAATATTGGGGGAAACATTTTAACTACCAACAGCAACTGATTTTTACATAGGAAGCACTCCAAATATCCTTAAAGGTGTTTAAAAATTCTGAGGTTTCTGGGTGGCTCAGTTGGTTAAGCGTCTGACTTTCGGTTTTGGCTCAGGTCATGATCTCCCAGTTCATGGGAACATGCCCCATATTGGGCTCTGCACTGACAGCACAGACCTTGCTTGGGATTCTCTCTCTCCAGCTCTTGCTGCCCAACCCCCGGCTTGGGCACTGTAGGGTGCTCTCAAAATACATAAACTTTAAAAAAATATATTTAAAACAAATTTTTTTTAATTCAGGGGACCTGAATGGGCAATTTTCCAAAGACACACAAATGGCAAACGGACACATGAAAAGATGCTCAGCATCACCAATCACCAGGGAAATGCAAATCAGAACCACAATGAGATCTCCCTTTACACCTGTGAGAATGGCTAAAATAAAAAACCCAAGAAATAACAAGTGCTGGCAAGGATGAGGATAAAAGGGAACCCTCATAAACTGTTGGTGGGAATGCAAACTGGTGCAGCCACTGTAGAAAACAGTATGGTCATTCCCCCCCCAAATTAAAATAACCACATGATGTAGTAATTCCACTACTGGGGATTTACTCACAGAAATGAAAATGCAAATTCAAAAACTAATTGTTTACAATAATTTTTGAGGGTGTGCAAGGAAGGGAGGGAGAGGGAGGGAGGGGGAGAGAGAGAGAGACAGAGACAGAGAATATCCCAAGCAAGCTCTGCATTATCAGTGCACAGCCCGATGCAGAGCTCAAATGCACAAACCAGGAGATCATGCCCTGAGCCAAAATCAAGAGTCAGACACTCAACCAAGCCATCCAGGCACCCCAAAAAACAATACTTTTTAAATAAGCAAATGTATTTGCTAAAAATGGACCGTGTCTGTAACCTATAAGGAACATACCAGCGTGGAAACAATAGACACATATCCATGATCATTCCTTGAGGAGTTGAAGTTAAAGTACTAGAAAGAAGATGTACAGAGAACACACACGGGCCTTGTCTGAGGTGTGCCATTGTGACTCTTGGACCTCAGGGACTGCCATGGCCCAGAGTAGGTGGTTTGGGGCCAATATGGTCTCCCTCACCTCTGCACCATACTGGTCTCAAGATCCCATCTGCTGGGACTGGTGGAGACATGGCCTCACGACGGTCTGCCTGGAAACACTGCCCAGCATGGCCCTTGTGGCCGGGCAGATACAGACAGACTCCCAAGCCTGCTGCTCATCACTCTGGCCTACGCTCAGTGCTGCCTGGCCTGAGGAGATCTTAAACATATGCTCCATTTGAGGGCTTTTTTCCCCCCCAGAAAAAATACTATTTTTTATAATCAACACTGGGAGGGAGAAAACTCCATCTTTAGTACTTGAAACAAATCAGTCTGTTAATGTCATGTTTTAAAGAAGTATTTCCTAAGTCTATTTATAGATCTCCGATAGCTGAGAAAGCAATTAGCTACATTATAACCTCTTAGGTGGTATAACTGGCTTTACTAATTACATTCTCATTAACACTGTTTTATTTCGCTGCTCTTGGTGGGAGTTCTTTAAACATCCCTTTGGCTGGTAGGGTACATGGGAGGGAGTCTTCCATCCAATGCTGCTTGAGTATTTACAATGATTTCTTAATTTCTTTTTTTTTTTTAATGTTTTATTTATTTCTAGGAGAGAGAGAGAGACAGCATGAGCAGGGGAGGGTCAGAGAGGGAGTCACAGACTGAAACAGGCTCCAGGCGCTGAGCTGACGGCACAGAGCCCGACGCAGGGCTTGAACCCACAAACCGCGAGATCATGACCTAAGCGAAAGTCGGACACTTAACCGACTAAGACACCCGGGCGCCCCAATTTCTTAATTTCTTATCAGAAGTACCACACCAAAGAGAAAAGCTAAGAGGAGGGTGCAACTGGGTGGCTCAGTTAGTTAAGTGTCTGACTTTGGCCCAGGTCATGATCTCATGTTTATGAGTTTGAGCCTGTGCTGACAGCTCAGAGCCTGAAGCCTGCTTCAGATTCTGTTTCTCTTTCTCTCTCTGCCCCTCTCCCTGACTTGTGCTCTGTCACACTCAAAAATAAGCAAACATTAAAAAAAACAAAAAAAGGAAAAAATAATAGGTCTCACATAAAATAAAAATACTTTAAATAAAATTATGAATTTACGTATGAGATTCGAGATTCATTTATGCTTAGGGAGATGAAAACCAACACAAAAACTGGGCATTAACTCCATGCCATAGGGCTTTGTATCCTTCTAGCTAATTTTCTCTTTGTGATATGGAGTTAGAAACAAACCTTACAGGACTGCTGTAACAACAAGGTTTTAAGGATAGAGGCTCAATGAACAATCAGCTTCAAAACTGCTACCATGACCAGTGCTGCCAGACGTGTCCATCTGTCCCAAGGATTTAAAGCACAGTTGGAACCACTCTTTTATTTGTAGCCGTGGTCTGTGTCGGGCCCATCTGTAGGTTTACAGTGACCTAATTTCAGTCTTTGCTTTCTACCTTCTGCGATGTCTGGAATGGGCTCATGGTGGAGAGTTCTTAGCCCCCCTCCTGCTGCTGCTGGCCACCATCACAGCACCTGTGAGGGTGGGCTGGGCTAGGGATTGGCAAAAAAGTCCTTGATTCTTGAGAAAGATTAGTCGGTGAAGAAGAAAGCTGGAGTGTTGTAGGTGGGTAGAGAAAAGAAGGACCATGATCTTCTGAGAGTAGATCACAGACCTATCCTATACTCCCAAATTAGGATTATCTACAAATGTGATGTGCATGCTCTGAACCATTGACTTCACTTCTAAAAATTTACCTGACCAATATAATTGTACAAAGTAAATATATATGCAAAGGGTATTAATCGTAGATTGTTTGAATTATCAAAATACCAATCGTTTAAAAAAAGATATAGTCACAGAGATATAAAAAGAGATATAAAATCAAAAAGAACTATGTATAATGGGATTCATTTCGATCTTACAAAGATGTACCAACATGTCTGCCTATGCAGAACGGTAACTGATGAAAAGGTGGGTCCAGGAATGAATGGCAGGGAATGCTTTATGCTATTTAAATTTATGAGTCCATATTTCTTTTTTTTTTTTTTTACGTTGTTTTATTTATTTCTAGGAGAGAGAGAGAGAGACAGCGTGAGCAGGGGAGGGTCAGAGAGAGAGGGAGTCACAGACTGAAACAGGCTCCAGGCTCTGAGCTGGCAGTCAGCACAGAGCCCGACGCGGGGCTCGAACCCACAATCCGCGAGATCATGACCTAAGCGAAAGTCGGACGCTTAACCGACTAAGACACCCAGGCGCCCCACCATATTTCATTTCTAATAAAAACCCAGTACCCCGAAACTAACATGACACTCCTCTACAGAAAAGGAGCTTAAGACCACTCTCTCTGGGAGGGCCTGCTTATAAGGTTGACCCTTCATTGGGAAGTTGGATTTTGGGAGGGTTTTCACCAAACTCAGGTAAGAATGTTTCACTGGGAGAAGAGAAATAATAAAAATCAGGGCAAAAATAAACAATATAGAAACCAAAGAAACAACTGAACAGATCAATGAAACCAAGAGTTGGTTCTTTGAAAGAATAAAATTGACAAACCTCTAGCCAGGCTNCAATATCCTTGATGAATACAGATGCAAAAATCTTCAACAAGGTACTTCCAAATCGAATGCAACAGCACATAAAAAGAATTATCCACCATGATCAAGTGGGATTCATTCCTGGGCTACAGGGCTGATTCAATATTCGCAAATCAATCAATGTGATACATCACTTCAACAAAAGAAATGATAAAAATAATATGATCCTGTTGATAGATGCAGAAAAAGCATCTGACAAGATACAGCATCCCTTCTTAATAAAGACCCTCGAGAAAGTCGGGATAGAAGTAACTTAAACATCATAAAAACCATCTATGAGAAGCCCTCAGCTATCATCCTCCTCAACGGGGAAAAACTGAGAGCTTTCCCCGAGATCAGGAACACGACAGGGATGTCCACTCTCACCAGTGTTGTTTAACATAGTGCTGGAAGTCCTAGCATCAGCCATCAGACAACAAAAGGAAATAAAAGGCATCAGAATTGGCAAAGAAGAAGTCAAACTGTCACTTTTCACAGATGACATGATACTTTACATAGAAAACCTGACAGACTCCACCAGAAGCCTACTAGAACTGATCCATGAATTTAGCAAAGTTGCAAGATACACAATCAACGTACAGAAATCGGTTGCATTTTTATACACTAACACTGAAGCAACAGAAAATCAAGAAACTTATCCCATTCACAATTGCACAAACAACCATAAAATAACTAAGAATAAACCTAACCAAAGATATAAGAGANAAAAAAAAAAAAAAAAAAAAAAAAAACAAAAAAAAAAAAAAAAACCAAACCAAAAACCAAAAAACCAGACACATAGACCAATGGAATAGAATTGAGAACTCAGACCTGGATCCAAAGGCATACAANTGCTCAGCATCCCTCCTCATCAGGGAAATACAGATCAAAACCACATCGAGATACCACCTCACACTGGTCAGAGTGGCTAAAATAAGCAAATCAAGAGACTCTAGATGCTGGCGAGGATGTGGAGAAACGAGCACCCTCCTGCACTGTTGGTGGGAATGTAAACTGGTGCAGCCCCTCTGGAAAACAGTGTGGAGGTTCCTCAAAAAATTAACAATAGAACTCCCCTATGACCCAGCAATAGCACTGCTAGGAATTTACCCAAGGGATACAGGAGTGCTGATGCATAGGGGCACATGTACCCCAATGTTCATAGCAGCACTCTCAACAATAGCCAAAACATGGAAAGAGCCTAAGTGTCCATCAACGGACGAATGGATCAAGAAGATGTGGTTTATCTATACCATGGAATACTACATGGCAATGAGAAACAATGAAATCTGGCCATGTGTAGCAACATGGATGGACCTTGAGGGTGTTATGCTGAGCGAAATAAGTCAGGCAGAGAAGGACAAATATCATATGTTTGCACGTATAGGAGGATTAGGAGGAACTTGACGGAGGAACAAGGGGGAGAAGAAGGGCGGAAATGGTGGGGGAAAGGGAGAGAGGCAAACCATGAGAGACTCTTGAATGCTGAGAACAAACTGAGGACAGATGGGGTGGGGGGGAGGGGGGTGCTTTTGGGGATGAGCACTGGGTGTTATGTGGAAACCAACTTGACAATAAACTAAAAAAAAAAAAAAGAATGGTTCACTGGGTCTAAGAGGTTCACGCAAACAATACAATGTTTAACTCCTACCTTCCTTTTGGGAGTCTGAAATTGTGGTACGTGCCAGGCAAAGGGTGCCTCCCTAACGGACTCCTGATAAAAACTCTGAATGCCATGGCTCAGACCAGCTGCCCTGGTCTGTACTTCACATCACGACTCACTGCTGTGGAATGAAGCACATACTGTGTCCCTGGAAAAGGACTCCTGTCACCTTGGGCGTGGTTTCCTCTGGACTTCACCCCACGTACCTCACCCTTTGCTGATGTGTTTTGTATCCTTGTGATCTATAAGTCATAGCCTGAAGTATAACTATCTGCTGGGTTCTGAGAGAACTATTTGCTATTACTAGCAAATAGTTGAATTTAGGGGTGGTCTTGGGGACTCACAACAAATTGCTTTAACCATACCACCCTTTTTGACCTTCACAGCATTACCAAAATTCCTATCTTTTTCACTAGACCGGAAGATCCATGAACTTAACTATATGTATTCATTACCACTGCATAACAGACAAAGACCCAATAAAATTAAGGGGCAAAACAATCTGTTACTAACAAAAGATGATCTGCTGGAGAGAGGGAGAGAGATTCCTCTTTTTCAAGATCTCTGAGAGACCCTAAAAAAAAAAATCAATATAACAGCAGAACCAAACTCTGCACTTAAACGCCAAGTACCAGACTCTACCCCCGACTCACCCCTCACTTGTACTCCAACCTGGAAGAAAAAACTTCTAACAAAACAGTGAAGCTTCGCAGCCTCTGAGGCCACTTTGTCACTAACAGGAGGTCACAGGGCTCCAAGCATGTAAGAAACTCGTGATGAGGCAACGTGCTCCGAGAGCTCACACCTTGGTAGCTCACCCTACTTCTTTTCTCCCTGCAGACTGTGCCTCCTCTGTCCCCACCTGCCTTTCACAGGATGGATAAAGTCCTATTAGCCACCATGGACTATAGAACTGCAGACTTGGCAAGCTGAGAGGTTGACCTCGTGCTGGATTCCGAAGTGATCTGCTCATTTACCCAAATTTCCCTCAGGAGCAACTAATTCCCAGATGGTCCAGATATCCAGAAAGGGCACAGAGCAGGGGTCTGCCCTGAGTCTCCCATGTGCTGGTATAAACTCAAAGCCTCCCTAGACCCCTCACGTGGGGCCATGTGATTTAATGGGCTTTACTGGTCCTTCTGTCCCTGGGTCCATTCTGCTTGGTGTATTTTCTCCATTCCAGCATCTCACCCTATTGCATTTGTCTGAAGCTTATCACAACAAGCCATCAATCTGCAATGTCTGGTGTTATCAGGTGGCTGCAGGGAGAGCAGGATCATGAGGTCCGGGAGAAAGCCTCCCACATCCTGGTGAGTCCGTTTCTGGGTTTTCTCTGAAGGGCTGCAGCCACCAACAGCATGCGCATCAGTACTCTGCCCGCCCCGGAACGGCAGTGCCCTGGTCTGTCATGCTGCGGGGCCCTCTGCCTGCATCTCCCCTCTGTTCAGCTATCATGTGATTACCTGCCACTCTCAGCCCACTAGAATATAAGCACCTACAAGGTAGGATTGGTCTTATCCAACTTTGTATGATGCTGGGTGTGGGGGCAGGCAGTGCCTCTTGGTGCTTAGTATTTGCTTAGGTGACTCAGTGCCTTTTAATCTCTGCCTATAGAATGGACACAGTATTTGCTGTTTTTGTTATGCTCATGAGAAGGAAATAAAGGACCTAAAAGACAGTCAACATTCCCTCAAATCCTCCTGTCTTCCAATTTTGTAAATCAAATTGTATTTATTTTTGAGTCAGAGAGACAGAGTGCAACTGGTGAAGGGGCTGAGAGAGAGGGAGAAACAGAATCCAAAGCCGGCTCCAGGCTCTGAGCTGTAAGCACGGAGCCCGATGTGAGGCTCAAACTCACAAACCACAAGATCATGACCCAAGCCAAAGTCACTCAACTGACTGAGTCTCCCAGGTGCCCTCTATTCCATTTACGTGTCTGCTTATAGGGAGGTCTGTAGCTGCTCAGCAGAAATGACGTGCATTGATACCAGGATTTTAGAGAGTTGAAACCACTTTATACCTGCATATAGGGCATGATGACTAAAGACATAATGGACACCAGTGACATTTTCATGGATATACTCACTGTCGTCCCCTTGGTGCCTCTCTCCCCGTCCCTGGCCCCGCAATGTACCTCCATTAGCTGGGATCTTTCCCAGTTGCTCCCCTGCGCATCCTACACCATCTCCTGCTTTCCTCCCTCCAGCAGGCCATCCTCAAGTATCTTCAGATGGAAATAACCTAGCAGCCCCTTCACCTACCCCCTGCCTTCCCCCACTCCAGAGCAGACCCCCCACACCCACACACAGCCCTGGCCATAGGCGGTCCTGGTCTAGCTCTCCATCTCTGATGCCCTTTACCTTGCTGGCCTTCAGGATGTTGATCTGCTCTTCATACACCGTGTCTCTGTTTTTCTCCAGAAAACCATCTGAAAGGTACTCCACCTGGAGCCCCGGAGGGAAACAGAAACAAGAGTCAAGCGCTTCTGCCTGCCTGACCTGGCACCTTCCACGGCTGTTTGTGCACTTAATCCTTGCGGCTCATCCGCACTGGTTTCCTCACGAGTTGTGAGTAGCCGGGAAACCCACAGATGTTGCCATTAAACATGCAAACCCAAGCTGTGATCAGGACTTGCACAGAGCAAATGGGGGATTCATTTTGTGGACAAACATTGTTTTAAAACAGGAGTTCCCGTAAGATGGCCTAAGGCAGCCGTTGGGCGCTGAAAAGGCCACTGAATTAGAATTTGCATTTTAATGAGACCCCAGATGATTTACGTGAAGATTAAAATTTGGGCAGCTCGGGCTAGAGCAAACAGAGCAGAAATCGGCATAGCAGAATTCTGTGTACACCGGTTCCTCGGAAAGGAGCCACCTGCAGAAGAGCAGCCTCCTGTTCTCACATCCTCCTCCTCTGTCCAGGGAGAACACGACTATCTTACCACCCCTGCATTCCCAGGAAAGAGACCCTCAAATACCGGTTAAGCATTTGATTGCGTAGCTAGAGCCTCCCTGCCACCCCCTGGGGCTCTCCCATGTAATGACAGTTTGATGGATCACAGAGGGGGCGTGGGGAAGGAAAAAAGGGTACAAGAGGACCCTACCTAAGAAGCGTTTAGGCCACTTGAACTGAAAAGAGACCACACTCCCTGTTAGCCTTGACCCTTGGCGGGGGGAGGGAACACACACAGTGCATGAAACCCACAAAGACGCTCACCTTGTCAGCAAAGTGGACCACAATAAAGGCCGTGTTGGACATGCGGGGTTTCTGGAAGTGCTGGCTGCCAGAGTGCCGGTCATAGAGCTTCTGAGCCCAGTTCTGGTCAGTTCCTTTAGGGACCTACAGAAACATGAAAGAGGGCGAAGTGCTCTGTGGAAAGGAAAAAGCAAGCCGAAAGCCACTGCCTAGGGAGATGGGAGTCCAAATGGGCTGGATTCAGCTCTCAGACCTGGACAAGGAAAACAATATTCAGGCACAAACACTTTGGATCCTGTGCACCACGCTTTCAACACACCACATGGGTAGGCTCCAGTAGTGTCCATAGGAGTGCGCTGAGCCTCAAAGAACCTGCTGGTTGGTAGACAGTGACGGGGTTAGGAGAGCAGGAGCATGGAGCCCAAGGCCATAGGAGCAGAGCTGGAGCAAATCTGACTCGGTCTTCCCTCCAGCTGGGCCAGTGGCTTCAGGGTCACAGATGTGCCACATCCAGCGCTAGCACCACGCTCTTGCTCATGCAGCCTAACTCCTGGAGCAGGAACACTCACCCTCTATGCTCATCTTAAACACCATCGTCCAGGCTCTGCTCAAGTCTGTCCTGGTCTCTGAAGTCTATCCTGGACACTCTTGACCTCACTTTGGAATCCCTCACGATTAAGCACTTACACATACACTAATCCAGTTCATTGGTGGTTTTCGTGTATTGCCTTGTCCAAAGTGTAAGCTTACTGGACTCAAGGAGTATTCCTTGCTGATTTTTCACCTGCCCTTCAAAGAACTTAGAATTGGGTTCTGGGCAGTTCAGTCAGTTAAGCATCTGACTTTAGCTTAGGTCATGATCTCCCAAGTTTGTGAGCTCGAGCCCCACTTCAGATAAAACACGAGCCTTGCTTCTCTCTCTTTCTGTCCCTCGCTCACTTGCTCCCTCTCTCAAAGAATTGGGTTCTGGGCACACAATGCATATTAAGGACCTAGCAAATGAGCTATACACTACTCTCTGCCATTCCCAAGTTTACAAGTGTCACCACGTTAAGCAGTCTGAAGGGCAGACCCTTCTGTGTCCTTAGAACTGGCTTCAAAAGCAAAAAGGCATCTTGCCTTATGGACAGAAGAACAGAGTCACTGAAACCACCCAACTGTCCAGGACGATGGTAACTCTTTGAGTGAGAAGACGCTCCCTCCTCTGTCATCCTTCAAGACCACGGCGCACCCTTTCCCCAGCCCTGGGTCACAACTTGGCCTGCCGTTCATTAGTTTACACTCTATGCGTGGATGAGGCAGGGCTGAAGGTGACCATTACACCAGCCACTTAAAAAAGGTTTTGTTTCGTAAACTAACACAATTGCGGCATAAGAAAAATGCTTATATGCCTAAGAACAAATTTCTCAGATAGTAAGGAAACAGATTTTTCTCACTATTCGATCTAATGTAACTATTATTGAGTATCCAGCACTAAGCACTGTAGGTAATTCAAAAAAAGAAAACTTTTTCTTGACAGAGGCTATTAATTTTGTCGAGCAGACCAAATACATTCGATTCAGCACTTTTATGCATACGGTTTTACATTGGTCTTCAAGTATTCCGTGTTTAGAAACACCAGGTACAGGGGAGGAGAAGGGTCAGCCGGCCAGGGCTGCTGGAGCAAAGACAGGAATACAGTGGAGCAGACAGCAGCAGCACCAGCCAGACAGAACAGGAAGGGCAGGACTACAAAGAGAAGACTCACCTAGGTCAACACATTTGCTGGCATGAAAATCATCTCGCCTTGACCCTAAGATTGGACTCCTCTTAGCAGACTCCATAACCCTACATACTCCCTAATTCAGACTGGCATGTGTCAATGAAGGAAGCAGGAAAACAGTATGTGCACATCTCCTGATGAAGGTCTCCTTTCTTGACTCCCCACCCGCGATGACAAGTAAGGGCCAGCAGGAACTCACGACAATTAAGATTCCCAGATAATACTAACAGCAAACGCCCACAGCACTTCCAATCTTTCAGGTTTCTATACATTTTAGGACCAACTCATTTAATCCTCACAAGAATCCTATCAGCTAGGCACTATGTTTATACAATATTACAGAAGAAGCTGACACAGAGAGGTTAGGGAACTTGCCAAAGGCACACAGTTGGAAAGTAACAGATCTGGGGTTCAAACCAGGACTGGCTGGCTCTGGACCCTGTGTTTTCCTTTAACAACAGAGAGTTAAAGGCAGCCCCCAAGACAGGGGGAAGGCACTCATCTCCAGAACAGATTCAAAACAAACATAGGGGAAAGCAAGCAAATCTTGCATTTTGATAAAATCTGGGCCGTGCGATCAGCAGCTCTGAAATATGCTGAAACACATCCTTTACAAAACACTGCATGTGGCTTCATGCAAGTGTCCTTACTCTCTTCTCAAAATGATGTGAAGAAGGCATATCCTGAACGGGGAGCCTGTCGTCGGTCATGGGAGTCCTCATACAACTCTGAACATACTGCCAACCGTGGGATTGTGGATTTTAAATGAGCAAATAGAGTGGTGTATTAATTAATCTCAATAAAGCTGATAGAAATGCATTAATTCCTGATTTTACTCTGTTATTGAAATGATAAAAGTTTAAGGGAAGAGCATGAGTCCTCGAGCTCCCGGCAGCCTGCACTGTAAGCACTGGGGTCCAGTGCTCATTGCGCTCTCTCAGACTCCTTCCTCCCCTCCTGGATGCCACCCCCAATGCCTTTTCCAAGACTTGACTTTTCTACCTTCACTAGATGCCTCCCTGTGTGCTCAGCACAATGCCTGTTCCAGACCAAGCCACTACCCTTCGGGTCCTTCTCCGGCACCCAGGGGGCTGAGACCATGTCGACCCCTCTTCTCCTTCATCAAGTCTTGCTGGTCATTTCATATAATTTAGTATCAACGCCTAAAAAGAAGACACCATTGCATTTCACCGTGAGACTGTAGCACCTCTTCAGATCAGGCCACTGTGCCCAGATCTAAGTGGGGAGTTGGCCTTGACGGCTCCCCTCTCTGTATGGTCTTTGACGCTGGCCAACAAACCCATGCATGCTGCTATTTCCCTTCCCTGTTGCCAGGAGAGCCTTCTTCCTCCATCTGCACGCTGTCCCAGCTTCCAAGCCTGCGCTTCCTGCAATGGCTTCACAACCTGCCTCACAGGGAAACAGAGGCTGCCAACAAGCAGGAAGCCTGCCATACGTGCAGAAGTTCACCTGCAGCCACGGCTACCCTACCCCGCCTCCCCACCCGGGTCCCGTGCACCACTGCCTGCCTGTCCTCTTTCACAGCCATGCCTGCACACAGGGGCTCAAATGTGCCACCTCTGCTGCCTCGCCTCGTCTCCCCGCTGCCCAGACGGCTCCCTGACCGAACTCTCTAACCCACAGGCCTGCGGCCAAAGGCAGGACCACCGAGCCCCTCAGCACTGAGCTCCTCTCTGACCCCCTCTGCCTCTCCCTGCAAGCCTCTGTCTTCCCTGCCTGGACCACAGGAGGATGCCTCCCTGCCCGCCTCATTCTCTCTCTCTCTCCAGCTTGGCTTCCACACAGTGGCTGGTGACATTCCCCCCAGGAATTATTCCCATCTGACCATGCCTCTCCCTGCCTCACAGCCCTGCATCCCCAGAGCCTCCAGAGTCCAGTCCCAATGCCTCCTCCAGACAGAGTCTCCTGTTCTGACGGCTCTTGCTTTCCAACTTCACCTGCCACCACCATGGGGTCTGGAGAAGTCACACCATTTCAAGTACTACCAATGGGCCACTGCCTTTGCCTAGCAGAGTCCCCCGCCCCGGCAATCCAACTCCTCTGCTTCAACAGCCCTCTGAGGGGTGCTTCTTATAATACTTCCCCCTGTCGCCTTGTCCTCAGTGAGGACTGTGGTGCCTGCCTGAGCCCACACACGTACGTCAAGGGCAGGGAGTCCGCTGGTTACATAGGAACGTGGGGTTTGCTGGGCAGATGAACAGACATGCATGGGAAGGCCTCCCTTCTCAAGGTTTCAACCTGTTCACAAACGTGTGGGACAAGGAGATCTCTAGGGCAACTTAAGCAACTATGAACCCTTGACCCTAACACTAAGCAAGCTCTCGTGAGAGCAGGCTGCACCCAGGTGAGGAAGCAGAGGCCTTCGGCATCCTTTCCCTTCGCTGCCTCAACGGCGAGTTACTGGAAGGTTTGCCATCTGCCCTCGGGCAGCTTTTCCCAGGCTGGGTCCCGAAAAGAAAAGAATCCTACCCACTCTGGGCAGAGCCTGCCTCCTGCCCCAGCACTGCCTGGCACTGACTTTCCAGAGCATCTGTAGCTCATGCACAGGAACTGCTTCCAGGAGTTACCATTTTCAGAGAGTTCCCACTGATGCCAAGTATCACTTAGGAGGAAACACGCACTGACCTCCCCTCTCCCCTCAGCCCTAAGTGCTTCCTCCGAGTGGCATGGGACCGATGGCTGGGACACAGGGAGGGCAGGGAATGCCCAGTCTGAAGGTGGCTTATGTCACGCAGCCCTCAAGCCCCACAGCAGTCTCAGAGAGCACTGGGGACGGGAGGGTTTTGTTAAAAGCAGCCTGGAAATAAGCCTTTCCTGCTGGCAAACACCCCATTCTCCTGACCACTTGGTTACTGAGGGGCAGCTGTAGTTTGTGGCTGGGTCTGGGGCTGACTGTAAATCCACGGCTGCAGAAAGCCTTTTGCACCCAAAGGAAGCCTTCCTGAGCACCCTGTGCAGCCATGGGCGCCCCTCACAGGCTCTGGGGAGAGTGAGCTCCCCGTGTGCTGCTCCTTGAGATCTGCAGCCCCCCATCTCCATTTTTTAAAAATTTTTAACATTTATTTCTGAGAGACAGCAAGAGCGAGCAAGAGAGTGAGCGTGCATGAGCAGGGTAGGGGCACAGAGAGAGAAACAGAACCTGAAGCAGCTTCCAGGCTCTGAGCTGTCAGCAGAGCCCAAGGCGGGGCTCGAACTCACGGACTGCAAGATCATGACCTGAGCCGAAGTTGGACACTCAACCGACTGAGCCACCCAGGCGCCCCTCACTTATAATCTTTTTAAATGTGTATTTTTGAGGGAGAGAGCAGGGGAGGGGGGAGAGAGAGAAAGAGAGAACCCCGAGAAGATTCTGCACTGTCAGCACAAAGCCCCATGAGGGCCTCAAACTCATGAATCACAAAATCATGACCTGAGCCAAAGTCACTTAACCTACTGGGCCATCCAGGTGCCCACCGACCCCCCTCCCCTCCCCACCCCATCTCTGTATTTCTAATTTAGATCCCAGCTTGCTGGCTGTGACCGACGCGGTGTGTCTTCTCTGGGAAAAGTGATTTTCCCAGTGGCTGCTTTTATACTAACCCTTCGTTTGGCTTTGTGTCCTGTCACATGGGGGTCACAGAACCCAATTCTTCACTGTGCAATCTCATTATTCTTTCTCATTCTTGCACAGTGTGTCTGAGCGACAGCGGAGGGAAGCAGCATGTCTGAGACAGTCCCACAGGACAGTCTGGAGGGACACCAAGCCGCCTGATCTGGGCCAGCTCCAGGAGACATCCTACCCAGCCCAGGCTCAGAGCCAGCGACCCAGCAGGCCGATTTTGTAAGGTTAGTTCACTGCAGTATGATTTCCCTACAGGCAAACACGCCCTTTTTAAGGGTCCGGGTGCGGGAGTCCTGATGGAGGTAACACCTGTGGGTGCAAAAGCTGCCTGCCGCCAGCAGCTGCATCAGATCGCCCTGGCTCACTCTCAACTCCCAGAGCAATTAAACCAGGGAGGGAAAGGTCTCTGCACTGGGGCTTTGGCAGGACTCCTTAGTCTGGTGTTCACCTTGCCTGCCCTGCTCCACCCACGCCCCCAGCTGCTGGTGAGGTTCCCACGTGTCCCACTGGCAGCGACGCCCCCTCTCAACACCAGCTTGACTGGCAGGAAATCCAGCTTTCCCTCAGACCCGCCCCTCCACGAAGCCTCAGTGTCAGGGAAGCTACACTCAGTGTCAGGACCTAAGAGAATGAACAATGTGCTTTCTGCATCGACACCCCCTTCCCTTGATTCTGTTTAGCCGTCCCTCTGCTGCCCTTGGGCTGCGGTCCAGGCCGCCTCCAGCCTGCTCTGGAAGGCCCCTTGCCCGGGCCCCACCCCCACACACTCAGGCCCTGGCCCCTCGGAACACGAGCCTGTCCCTTCTCGTCCTTGCTGGCCCGCAGGGAGAACCCTTCCTCCTCTCCTGAGAGCCGACATATGGCAGGTGCATAACACGTTCCTGGCATCCGACAGACCGTAGGGGCAGGAACCCGAGGCAGGGGCAGTCTGAAGCTGAAATCACCTGATTTTATAAATCTGACCTGGAGAGGCGCCTGGGGGGCTCAGTCAGTTAAGCGTCTGACTTCGGTTCAGGTCATGATCTCACAGTTTGTGGATTCGAGCCCGGCGTTGGGCTCTCTGCGGACAGCTCAGAGCCTGGAGCCGGTTTCAGATTCTGTGTTTCCCTCTCTGAACCTCCCCTGCTCATGCTCTCTCTCTCTCTCAAAAATATAGAAAACATTTTTAAAAAAATTAAATCTGACCTGGAGAGGCTCTGCAGAACATTAAGATAGAGATCATCCACACAGAGTGAGATTTTCCATTAGCTTCTCAGAGGTCAAACAGGGATACTACTCCAGGTACTCTGCACTCAGTAGGAAGATGGCACCAAGAGTATCCAAATCCACGAGGCACAGGGACTCGGGGAGGTCACCTTCCCAACTGCTGAATGCGGTTTGCAGCTTGGGTCGCCCTGCCACCACCCTGGTAACCACCTGCTCCCCAGCCCCCCAGCCCCTGGGGTCTGAGGTCCCTGTACTGCTGTTCCTGCCACTCTCACTGGACATTCCTGGGACGTGTTCCCTTGGGCAGTGGCAGCTCTCAGATCTCCAAACCATAAGCCAAAACAAACCCACAAGGGGCCCTTGTTTTGCCTGCTAAAGTCAGAATACATCCTTGAAAATCAATTAGGCAGCTGCTTGATTCACAGAATCCACCATCCTGAAGCATCAGGCGTTTTGCTGAGAGGTGTGTATACACACGGAGGGAGAGGCCATGCGCCGGGGATGCATGTTCTCATTAGCATCTCATCACAGAACCAGGTAGAGCCACGCGAGGTAAGCTGCCTGCTTTGCGGCGCTCCTCAGGGCCTCGCATGGACTTACCCTTCACCACCGGGAAAGGAAGCGAAGGGCTGGAGTCCGGAGCCAGGTAGGGTGGACATTTGGACATGGTGCTGCCTTGGGGTGGGGGTGGATCGGGGGTGGAGGGGAGCCCCGTCCCGCAGCGTGTCAAAGGGAGCTGCTGGCAATGGACACCAAACCCAGGAAGTGCACTGGGCTTGGCACTGAACTCAGAGACTGCTTAAGATTTTCTCTCTCCCACCTGCTCATGCATGCTCTTTAAAATTTAAAAAAAAAAAAAAAAGTAAAAGAATCTTTTTTAAAAAAAATAAAGGGGCGCCTGGGTGGCTCAGTCGGTTGGGCATTCAACTTCAGCTCAGGTCATGATCTCACAGTCTGTGAGTTTGAGTGCCATGCTGGGCTCTGTGCTGCCAGCTCAGAGCCTAGAGCCTGCTTCGGATTCTGTGTCTCCCTCTCTCTCTGTCCCTCCCCTGCTCACTCACTCTCAAAATAAACATTAAAAATAAAAAATAATAAAGATGCACAAACTGTGGGTTTCAGTGCATTTCACTCAGTCTTCTGTTCTATTAACCATTCTGTTTCATCATCCAAGGCAATGAACCTAGAAGCGCCTTTCTGGAAGGGAAATCCCTTATCCTCCAAACCATCAAGCCGCACTCAATCCTTTACAGGCAAGACATGGGAGACTGGAAAGTAAAATCAACTGAGTTCTTCCCTTGCAATACCAAGAATGGTGTGGTTTCTACACTTTGTTGGTCGGTTTCCACTCTTGGAGGGATGGGTTGGGTAGATGTTTACCCTTTTGTCAGCAACCTTCAACCAGGCAAAATTCTGAAGATCAGATCCAACCCTACTAAATCATAGAGCAGGAAAACAAAGGTCAAACAAGTTGGGTGATTCATAAAAGCCAGCTGCTCCCTGCTCTGCATTTCCCAGGTGGCCTGGTCCTCCCTATGCTGGCAACTCAGGACACTCCTGTCTCATACAGTAGAATCCACAAAAGCTAGATCAAGGGGATGCTACAGTCCTCATCTGCCCCCAGGCATTGTGTGGTGTGGTGGGCTCTCGACCCTCGCTGTCTCTCTCTGGGGATGCCTGCCTAGATGTCGGGGTCTTTCTCTTGGCACCTGGGATAGGAGTGGCACCAAATCCAGACCACCATTATATCATGCCACTCCATACCACCCAGTCTCTGCTAAGAGAGGTACACATTCACCAACACAGTTACCTCCTAGCATGCAGAACAGACACCAAGGTTTCTCTCAGCACACTAAAGGTGGGCTAATTACACAAGGAATTCCAGCTTTCAGGCCTCACATGCTCCCTGTATCACACAGCCATCCCCTGTTCCTGGAACTGAATACAATGAGTACGTAATCAGTTTTACCTTACACTCTTCATCCAACAGGTCCAAGATGCCCAGCTTAGCTTCTATGAGGTCAATACAGGGTTGATTATCGTAAAAATCAATCAAAGTCCAAGGGATCTGCTCCTTCATATATTCCTCTTGCTCCAGTTTGAATACGTGCTAGGTAAGAAGTGAAAAGGTCAAAGTTAGTGAACTGCAGGCACATCCTGATGTTCATTTCTCCTGAAGTTCAGCCACGTGAGTTTGGAGTCCCAGCAAAGGGTGTATACCTATCAGAAAAGGTTTGGGCATGAAGTCACAGACATGGCTGCAGAAAAGGAAAGCTAAGTTAGGTGATCCCCGTTCCAATGGGAACCCCTCTCTAGAATATTCCAGTAATCAATGGGCTTGCAGTTAGGCAAATAACCCAGAAGCCCAGGGTCCTGGGGTGTGGGAGGCAAGCCCAAGGGAAGGATCATTCATCCTCTCAACCCCGCTGCCCCATTCAGACCGCCTATGGAGCAACAGGGAGTACCTTCCCAAAGGCAAGGCACCGCCAAGAAACTGAGAGAAGGTTGGGGCAGAGCTAAAGCCAGTTGACCTGGGGTGGACGAGAAGTGCCCTAGGCCATTGCTCCCAGGGAGACAGGCGTCCCCACCCCGACAGCCTGGGTCAGGAGCTGAGCCTACCGAGTTGAACTGTTGCTGTAGCTTCTCATTCGCATAGTTGATACAGAACTGCTCAAAGCTGTTGACCTCAAATGTCTCAAATCTGCCGAATGAAAAGAGAGGACAGAGAGACATTCCTCTTACAGAAGGAATCACTGGAACTTCCAACAAGGCCGCCTCATCTCTTCTCCCCCCACCCTCTCAATCCAGTGCCACCCTTAACTCCAGCACAGAAGTCCCTCAAGCCTAGGAGTGGGGCACTCCACCCAGAGGGTTGCCCTGTTCCAATTCACACAAAAGCCTCAGAGGCTGGTTCCCCCCATCCCACACAAGTCAATCATGAATTAACCAATCTCCTATTATAGGACATTTAGGCTCTTTTTCAGATTTTTAGCTGCCATCAATGCTGTGACAAATATCATATATACACCTCTGAATTCATGATTCTTTCTGTAGGACGCCATCATCCTAGGACAATCACCATGTCAGAATATAGCTTCTTAAAAGGTAGAAGAAAATTGATTTCCAGAAAGGTGGAATCAATTTTGTTATCACCTCACACCCACCCTAGCCTCCCAATGCATGAAAGTGTCTTGTCCTAATGCTGATTAAGGATGCTTTGTTTTTCTACATCATTTTCACCGAGTTCGAGTTTCCAAACAATGAAGAAATGACAATCAGATGTGGAACTCATTGAACTGGCAGGCGGGTGGAGAAAAACTGATTTGGGAGAAGGTAGGCAAGACTGAAGGCAGGCAGTCAAGTAAGGCAATTATTGCTGGAGTAATGATCTGGGCAAGATCCCATCTGGGCAGGATATAATCTGGTGGTGACCAAGTAACGAGAAGGATAGAATGACACTAAGGGAGGTAAACATGAGGAGGCTGTAAGTGACCAATGGGGCACATAGGTGCGAGTCACCTGCCAACTGAACGGATGCAGTAAAACTCACCAAGCCAGATGGGTCGGAACAGAATCAGCAGCTCCGGCTACCAACGAGCAGGGCCATCTCGTATGCTGTGCAAGGTCATGGGGCCGAGGCAGCGGAGCAGCAGAAACATAGGAGGTAGAGGGGCCTTTTCCTCATTCACACTACTGGCTGCATGAGCACCTACTGAGCGCTTGGCCCCAACAGCTTCATGAGTTCTCGTTCACCCAGTGCCCTCAACTACCGAGAGCCAGTGTTTACTACTCCATTCTATAAGCTTGGAAAGATTAAATAATGTACTCCAAATCATGGCCAGTAGGCAGAAGAAACAGTATTTGAATGCAGGGAGTGATTTCTGAGGCCACATTCTTAATTTAGAGAAAAGCTTCAATAAGAAAAGGAAGAAGTGGGGCGCCTGGGTGGCTTAGTCGGTTGAACGTCCGACTTCGGCTCAGGTCATGATCTTGCAGTTTAGAGAGTTCAAGTGCTGCGTTGGGCTCACTGCTGTCAGCGTGGAGCTGCTGCTTGAATCCTCTGTCTCCCTCCCACCCCCCAAGCTCATGCTCGCTCAAAAAAATAAACACGGGGGGCGGGGGGGAAGGAAGAGGAGGTCAGGGAAGGATAGTGGATGTGGGAATATCAATGAGGGACCCTGGGTGGGGGAGGACACAGGTTTCAGCCTCCCCCATAAATCTGTACTCCCTCAGTCTTCAGTATGGACAACTAAATTTTCTCAGTCTTAAAATTATGCCAGTCCTCCCAAATAGACTGACTACTCCCAAACAGAAATGCCAGAGCTGTTTCTGCTGGCGGCAGTGGCTGGCAGTATTAGAGATGTGGCACCCACCACAGAATACACATGTCCCACACCAAACAGGGCCACGTCAGTGTCCAGGCTTCTCCTACTTCTTGCACCCACCTCCCCCACACCAAAGTGTAAGACATGGTGAAGTAAAAAGTCTTTTTTTTTAAATTTTTTTTTTTTGAGAGAGAGGGAGGGACGCATGCATAAGCACAGGGGAGCAGCAGTAGCAGCAGAGAGAGAGAGAGAGAGAGAGAGAATCCCAAGCAGGCTCTGTGCTGCCAGCACACAGCCAGACGTGGGGCTCGAACTGATGAACTATGAGATTGTGAACAGAGCTGAAATTGGGAGTCAGTCAACACATGTAACCACCGAGGTGGCCCCAAAAAGCCATTTTGCGATCAAAGGAATCAACTGTGTGGAGACAATCACATTATAAAGCAGCCTTGGGTCATGCCCACAGAGGGGAAATAACTGTAAGTTAATAAAACAAGATCAGAGATGCTGAGCCCAGGAGGGAGCTGTACTCCAGACCACACAGGAGAGGGGCACGGGGTCTGCCAGCTGTCAGGCTGCATGGCAGCCCTCTCGGTCCACATGATGGTCCTCTACCTGGAGTTCTGTCACTTGGAGCCTCATTTCCTCCCCCAGCCCCCACTGCGCTCTAAGACGGGTTGCTGACACTGGCAACCCTCCTCCCCCCAACCCTGCCCCGCCCCAAGGAAACTTAATAAAACCTAGAAGATAAAAGAGCCACCCTGGAAAATGGCCAGGTAATAGCAATTGGGTGTACTTGGAGGGCTTGTACTGAGCCCCACAGATAAAGGATTTCAATATCTCCCACTTGTCATTTTTTTTAAAGGTTTATGTTGGTAGCACTCCACCAGGAACATTCTCATTAATTTGAGAGGGCCTAAAATTAGCTCCTAATTTCCCAATTTCTAAGGTATTATCTAGTAACAATTCCTCTGCCGTCTAGTGTAATTACTGTAATGCCTGCCGAAGGGCCAGAGATGAATGAGGGATATAGGTAGACTGGAAAATATTTAAGATAACTGACCTCTGAAAGCCACAGTCAGGGAGACAGGGCAGCTTCTCTGCAATAGAATTATCTTGGTAGTAATTCTTCCCATCAACAGAGATGATTTTTTAAAATGAACACAATGGATCAATTTATAGCTCACAATATTAAACTGTCACAAAGAAATTTATATACTAGAGTGAATTGGATTTCTCCCATGAAATCAATGTTGAGGATATTTAGACTAGAATCCTTGGGTGGGAGGAAGGTCAAAACACAGAAGACGACTTGATGCAGAGACCCAAGATCTGTATTCGTGGTGGTACAACCCCTGCCTCCTACTTCACTTTCCTCCAATCCCCAAATTGTGGAAGAGGAAAGAATTTCCTTCTCATTCTGCTCCAAGTTCAGGGTGTGGGAAGGGCCACAAACGTCTCTCAAAACAAGGTAGTGTCTGTCTCAAAGTGAAACTATAATAAAAAGACATCAACCAGTCCCTCTGAGTTAATTATCAACCTTCACAAACCTCTCACTCCAGGGCAGAAGTAATGTAAAGCTTTGAAGGCTGGGAAACAGTTCTTCCCCTGGAGAATGTCTCAAACAACTAAACTCCTTAACTCAGTCTTTCTTTCACCAAGACCACACACTATCCTTGTAGCTAAGGCCCAACGTTAAGATAGGAGTTATAGGTTGGATATGGAGGCTTCCAGAGAATGATTGTTAAAAGTCAGACAAGTCCTGTCAAGGTCTCTTTCCCTCCTGAAGTCCATGAAACCTCCCAAAGGCCCCTGTGGTCTATTAGCGAGGCCAATCCTTCTCATCTCTTTACTAAAGCTTGGAATGCTGCCTGCACGTGATAACAGCAGGGCTTGAACTCTGCCCATGTGCTTCACTGTGCCTAGATGCCCCTACTCAGGACTTGACCTTCAGAGAAAGCACAGTCCTAGGCACTGTTCACATCCCAAGGCCAAGAACAGTTACTTTTTTGGAGGACCTACGTCTGTTTAGTTGGCAGTGTGCTCCAATCCCTGCCTCCTCCTCTGTGCCAGGAACCCCGGTGTGGGACAGAAATGCCCACCAAATGGAAATCCTCTCCCAGGCCATCAGTCAACTGCAAGGGCTGCAAGCAGGGGCAAGCCGTGGCCCCTACCCAAAAGAGCTATCTGGAAGAGCACAGGAACCCAGTGCATGAAGCCTCCCAATGAACAGAGATTTCATGTGCTATATGACTTGAATGGAGGGTGAGCTCACAAGGGTGATGGCATGGACAGAGAAAACTGTCACTTTATCTGAGCCCTAAGAGTATGTATGGGTGTCTGGCTCCATGAAAACACCAAAGAGCTAGGTCAGAGAAATTCTGCGAGGTTGAGATCAACCTTAGAGCAATCAGTTATAAGGCTCTCCTGGAAGACTCCAAGATTCCAGGGCAAACCCAATGGCTTCAGGGATCTGCTAGATCTGAGAACACTGGGGCCAGCCAGCAGGTTTACCCTGAAGAGGACGTGGCCAGGGATCTCTGGGCTGCCCAAGTCTGGTCCACTGTTCACAGGCTGAAGGAAAATGCCACTGACTTCCCCCCTCTACATTCTCTGTGAAACTTTTTCATACAGGTCAGAGAAGAGTTGAGTAGTCTTCTCTGAATAACTAAACTGGAATTATAAAATTAAGTCAATTACTTAAAATATATCATTAAGGGCAACCTACTAATAGGAAATATTTGCAAAGCAAATTTCTGATAAGGAGTGAATACGCAGACTATACCAAGAACTTTTACAACTGAATAAGTAACTCAAAAAATGCACAAAGGACTTGAACATTTTTCCAAAGAAGATATATGAGTGGCCAAGAAGCCTATGAAAAATGATCAATGTCACCAATCACTATAGAAATGCAAACCAAACTACCGAGAGAGATGCCTATTAGGAGAGCTGAATGAAAACAAAATAACATGTGTTGTCAAGGATATGGAGAAATTGGAACCCATGTGCTCTATCAATAGCGATGCAAAATGGTACAGCCACTATGGAAAACCAGCCAAAGGCTCCTCAAAAAATTAAAAGGCGAATTATGTGATCCAGCCATCCCATTTCTGGGTATATGTCCAGAAGAATGAAAAGATATTTGCACACCCTTGTTTGCTGCAGCAGTGTTCTTAATAGCCCAGAGGTAAATGAAACCCAAATGTCCATCAGCAGAAACCTGGGTAAACAAAACGGGTAAACACAACGGAACATTATTCAGCTTCAGAAAAGGAAATTCTGTCACAGGCTGCAGCATGGATGAGCCTCGAGGACATTACACTAAGTAACCGGAGCTGGTCGCAAAAAGACAAACATTCTAAGATTCCACTTACAGAAGTATCTAAAAGTCATCATGTTCACAGAAACAACACGGGGCGGTGCTTGCCAGGGGCCGTGGGACAGAAGTGGGAGCTGTTAATGGGTACAGAGTTTCAGTTTTCCAACAGGAAGGAGCTCCGAGTTCTGTTGCGTAACTATGTGAGTATACTTCATGAACACCTCTGAATTGTATATATAGACTGTAAGTTTTATGTCAGATACTTTTCTAGCTGTAATTTAACAAAGTTATCTTTAAAATGTATCATTAAAAAGGACTAACTAGAGTTGGATGCTAAGTTGAGGTTAGGAAACGCCACAAGAAACACAGAAAGTGATGTGAGGAATGAGAAGGATAGAAAATCCCAGCAAACCTCATTTCCTGTTTCCTGCTTGCTGCTCCCCCCACCCCATCCTCTCCACCCCTGCTCCTCGCATTAAGCATTCACCTATACCCCCTGCCTTGCTCCCAGAGTCCCCTCGGCCAACTGTCCTCTCATCAAAATGAGCTGGCTGCAGCCAAGGCCCCTTCCACCCCGGCATTTCAAAGGCTCAAGTCCAAGACAAATAAGTGCCTTTTCCCCAAACTGAAGCCATCTATTTCTTTTTGCCTCGAGCAGGGGAGAGGAATGAAGGATTACAATTATTCAAGCATGTAGAGGCAGACGCTAGTTAATGTAACATGAAAAGGAAACCCCCCGGCCAAAAGTTGCCTGGCGTAGTCCTATTCATTTCCACCCCCTGCCTGGGAAGAAACACCCCCGGGCAGCTTCACGGATCCTTAGTTAAGGACAAGAGCTGGTCTCAGGGTGGCTCAACTGCCTGGTCTGCACTTTCTCGAACAGAGGTGGGGGAGCAGGTCGTAGGGAGGCCATTCCTCTGCCAGGACACTGCGTGTCGGGCAATGTTCAGGACATCCTGAGCAACTGACCTCTGAATAGGCCTCACGATAGCTGTGGTGGGAGCCACAGAGGCTCATGCCATTTATGTTGGGGCTCACGGCCTTTCTTACAGTCTGAACTACCAGTTGNCCTGCTCCTCGCATTAAGCATTCACCTATACCCCCTGCCTTGCTCCCAGAGTCCCCTCGGCCAACTGTCCTCTCATCAAAATGAGCTGGCTGCAGCCAAGGCCCCTTCCACCCCGGCATTTCAAAGGCTCAAGTCCAAGACAAATAAGTGCCTTTTCCCCAAACTGAAGCCATCTATTTCTTTTTGCCTCGAGCAGGGGAGAGGAATGAAGGATTACAATTATTCAAGCATGTAGAGGCAGACGCTAGTTAATGTAACATGAAAAGGAAACCCCCCGGCCAAAAGTTGCCTGGCGTAGTCCTATTCATTTCCACCCCCTGCCTGGGAAGAAACACCCCCGGGCAGCTTCACGGATCCTTAGTTAAGGACAAGAGCTGGTCTCAGGGTGGCTCAACTGCCTGGTCTGCACTTTCTCGAACAGAGGTGGGGGAGCAGGTCGTAGGGAGGCCATTCCTCTGCCAGGACACTGCGTGTCGGGCAATGTTCAGGACATCCTGAGCAACTGACCTCTGAATAGGCCTCACGATAGCTGTGGTGGGAGCCACAGAGGCTCATGCCATTTATGTTGGGGCTCACGGCCTTTCTTACAGTCTGAACTACCACAATTGGACACCACAATGAGAGGAGACACCCTGGTGACGATGGCTAAGCCCACTGTTTTCTTATACACAAAGAAAGGAGTGTTCACTCTGGCTGCTAATTCTATGGGAACATTTTAAACATTTACAGAAAATTCTGGAGTGGCTAACCCACACTACACAACTCTTTTCAGGTGTTTCCAGAATGAGTTTGGGGAGTCAATAACCTTAAATAAGGGCTACAGTCCATCTGGGGACCGTTATCCCACTAATTACTAATTAGTGTCTACTAGCTGGGGAGACAGAAGCAATTCCACTCACTCGCCAGCTTTGCGCATTTGTAACCTGATTAAGGAAAAGATAATTCCTGATTCCTTCCTTCTTACTGAGTGGGGTTTAATGTATTCAGAAGCACAACCCCATCATCCTTCCTGTTCTAACTTCCACATGCCACCCTTCTTGTCCACAGAAGACAAGAAATAAGACAATCAAAGACTTCAGGTCACCCCCACGGCGTCTTCTATGCACACCAAGTCTCCTCGTCCCACGGCTGAGAAACAAGACCATGATTTCAGAGATGGAATGGGAGGGGGGGTTGGCTGGAGAAGGCAACAAGCAGTGGAATGTCCAGTGTGACACCTTCTTCCAGATAACAGACATGCAC